>NW_020799092.1:5906617-5928951 GCF_003259725.1 Athene cunicularia | reverse complement strand
AGAGACAGCTTTCTCTCTCTCTCTCTTTCTCGCTCTTTCTCGCTCTTTCTCGCTCTTTCTCGCTCTTTCTCGCTCTTTCTCGCTCTTTCTCTCGCTCTTTCTCTCGCTCTCTTTCGCTCTCCCCCCCCTCCCCCCCTCTCTCAGTGTAACCATTCAAAGCATTTTTCCCTGAAATGCTTTTTGTCTGTTTCTTTTGCTAGCTGAATGTACTGTGATGGGCATTCCCAGTGTAACCACAAACCTTTCTGGATTCGGCTGTTTCATGCAGGAACATGTTGCTGACCCAGCGGCTTATGGTAAAATTTTTAACATTTTATCAAAATACCACCTCTGATTTAGGAAAGAAAAAAGCACAGCAACGATGCTGTTACTCCTTAATTTCGTGCTTTCACTAGTGCAATGGAGTTTACTGGGGAATATATTCAGAGCTCTGAATGCTTTGTTATGTTATACAAGCCATTAAAGCTTTCCTATTTATCCAAACCCTTACCTGATTCTCTCTCATTTCTCCCCTTTTAACCTTTTTTCTTCTTCATCCATTTAAACTCAGCACTCCCTGTACTGCTTTAAGTCTCCCAGCACTTCCCTTTAATGCCTTTGGTTACCCTGTATTGCTCTGGGCCCTTCAAAAGAAGAGTGAAAAACTGCTTCTCTTTGAATAGTCCAAGAAGGATGCACTGGGCCTTCGAGGCCAGTAAAACTTGCCCCCACCAAACAAAGAGTAAATTTTCATGTACACTAAAAATTAATCTGTGAAAGTAAAAGGAACCTACTTACAAATAAGTATCTGCTCATAAAGGTTTAGAAATGGTTTGTGATTGGAGTGTGGTGAAGAGGAGGGTAGCCAGCTCCTGGTGTGTTAAGACAATATTGAAAATGTACCAAAACTGGAGCCTCTTTCCAAGTATCTTGGCTTGTCTACACAATCAGGCAATGAGAGCTGCATGGTAGTATCAACTATGCCCTGACCTAGGGGCAGGGGTAGAGCCTATTGAAAAATACAGCTATGCCTTCCTGAGTAGACATGTCTTTGAGACCTTTTAGAAAGGTCACAGACTGAGAGCACAGGTCATTTGCTCTTCTCTGGCAAAACATAGATGTGAGCATTGACATGGCTTACTGTACATTCCTAGGCGACACCGTGCACTTCATTTAAGGTAGTTGTGTGTCTGTCTTGTCCATTAGAACAGCTGAGGTCTAGTACCCTCTTCTTCCCAACACCCTGGTGTAAGGAAGGTGGTGCGAATAAAGGACTGATCTCGACAAACTACACAGAAGCAAAGTTTACCTCAGCCCTCTCTCTACCAGAATTGTATATCAACTAATGTATGTGAGCTAGCTGTCTCTTTGGAGCCACTTGTATTTCTACAGAAAACACAGCCTCTCTCCTATAGGATGGTCTCCTATGACCATCCACACATATAAATTCTACTACAAACTAGGAAAACACTAGATTATTTTTTTTAAAGAAGTCAGTATTTTAAAAATTATGGGAGATAAAAATTATACATCTTTATCCAGATACTCTTGAATCCTTTTGGACATACTTACACAACAACAACAACAACAAAGCCTCTTGAGTTGCTTGCTGAATTTCAGCCTGAACAGTAAAGAAAATTAAAATGAAACCTCTGTATATAGTTGCCTTCTAACATTAAAAAGAACATAAAATACATGTAATGTTTGTAAGACTGTGTGACAGAAGGTAGAATGTAAATGTAAGAGGTCAGATCCCACTTTCAATTCCACTCATCTTCAGCTATATTGTGTCTTCCAGGCATCTACATAGTTGACAGGAGGTTCCGCTCACCTGATGAATCATGCAACCAGCTGACTCAGTTCCTATATGGATTTTGTCAGCAGTCCCGGCGCCAGAGGATCATCCAGAGAAATCGAACTGAAAGGCTCTCAGATCTGTTGGATTGGAGATACCTAGGCAGGGTGTGTGAAACTATGTAATAGAAGTATTAAAAACTCCAGACACATAGGTCTAACTATCAGTCTTTAGCATCATGCTACAGTGCAATGAGACATCCCTGTTCTGAAATGCACCTCTCAAAGTTGCTAAAGGCAAAACCTACCTTTACATCTCAGTGTAATGCTTCCATTTTCCAATGGTAAGGTGAAATATTACTTAGTATGTTAGAGCAGAAGCCAATCAGAGTGAGGTCTTTGTACTCCTGGTGCTGAAAACAATGGGAAAAGCTTGTGTCTCTGTCAACGCTGGCAACCCTCCACTAAGTAGGATTTGTGCTCCAAAGTCATCTGGAGTCTTTCAAAAATCCTACCTGTTCTTCCTAAAATGCTGCTGGGCCTTGTGGCTCCACAACACTCCTAAACTATCTCTGTGCCTTAAAGGCAAGATAATGGTTTTAATTTGACATAGTTTTAATTTGACTGCAGTACCACCTCCTAAGAAGAGAGTAGCAATTCAGTATTCTCAAGTCCAGAGGAGCAAAGAAGTGGATGTCAGTTCTGTAACTGGTTTGGACCTTGTCCTGCTCTGATATCTGCGTGAGAACCTTTATAAGGTTCCCAACACAGCATAAGACCCTGACACAACAAAATTTTTTCCGTGCATGTGATGCAGACTCATGAACATAGTCGATCCCTAAATATTTTTGCCAAATTCTTAAATACCAGGCCTCAGCAAACTCATGTTACTTCTCTGTAACTGTTACACATGCTTCTTATGCAAGGATAAGTCCAAAGTTTATGTGTATACACATGCACACTTAAAGATATAAATTTTCCTGGTTAAAAAAGAGCCAGATCTATCTTGAGGGGTAAAGAATACCAGTCATTCAATAAGAACTACATTGACTGAGACAAGAGCTGTTTTCCATCTTAATTCATTTTAGTCTTACAGAATCCTTATTCAGCTTCTGTTCCAGACTGTAATTCAGTGTGGAATCTAACATGAATGGCTCACTACTTCACAGCGATGCGTTCATTACAAGCAGAAGTATCTGTTGGATTCTTCTTAGCTGAAAACTTGTTCAGCATGATCTTTTAGAAGATACACATTTTATGTTCCTTTTTTTTCCTGCTTAAATCCACCCAAGACTTCCCTGACTTGTAAATGCTTATCTTTTATGTTGCAGTATTACATGCATGCCAGACACTTGGCCCTCAGCAGAACATTCCCAGATAAATTTGAGATGGAACCAAGTGCTCCACCAAAGGTAAAGTCTTCCTTTGGAGATGCCTTCATCTACACTTTAGCTGCTTTACAAAGAGAGAAAGATTGTGTGTGTCTGTGACAGAAAGAGTGAGAAGAGAGTTCCTAAGTTTTGCTTTAACTGAAGGGAAGTAGGAACTCATGGTTAAAAGCTCAATAAGTTACAGACCAAAGGTCCAGTCAGGAGTTGTAATAGTATCAGATGCAAACACTAGAAGTACCAGGTGCAGTATGGGAATTCAGGTGATTTAGAGTGACCTGGATGGGACTGTGCCACTTGAGACCAGCCTTGAAGTTACTGTTAGAAGAGTGGCAACTTCTAATTTTGCTTCTGGTAAGTGCCATGGAGATGTTCTGCACAAACCAAATAGAAGGGGAGCTGAGAAGGGATGTTCCAGGTAAAGTGAGGCAAAGCATTGCCTTCATCTAAAAACATGGATGGAGGCTGTGGCTGGAACTACCAGGGGTCAGTTTAAAGGCACGCCTTCAAACAGTTCTTCCACAGTGCATATTAGCATCAGTTTGAGAAGGGAGGCTTCTCGGATCCAGTGGTAGAACAATGTTATTTAAAACCAAACCTCCGGACACCTCCAGGAAGCAACTCATTTTTTCAAAAATAATAGTAAGAAAGGAGGCTCAGACCAAAACCCTTTGCTTGGTTCTGATTTTGCAGATACTGACATTATAATTAGAAAACTGTTTTAAAACTTCAGACTGAATTATGAATTTCAGTAAGCATATTCTGAGTACAGAATGATAGAATTTCATGTTGTGTTTACAGTTTTAAGTCTCAATAAAAATAGTCATATTTTGCAAAAACAGTGCTGGAAGGGCAGCATATTGTTTATAGTACAGGCTAAAGATCAGTAGCATACAAGCGTGTACTTACTGACAGAGAAGGTCTGAGGGGATCTGGGTTCAGGGAGTTTAATTTTGGAGTGCAGAGCATGTCGAGCTTACATCCCACCATTGGTTTCCTTTGAAGTGTTGATAGCCTTAAATTGCTGTATGCAACTAATTGAGGCACACTATGATAACATATACAATTTGCTTCTCTCTCTGCCAGACGGAAGGTTTCAGGTACCCAAGGCCTTCATCAGTGCCACCATCACCTTCTGTCTCTCAGCATTCCAGCCCTCACAATAGTGAAGGTGAAAATGAAGATGAGGATGAAAGATATGATGAGGATGAGGAGGCTGAACGAGATAGGCAAAACATCAAGTCTCCCTTTTCCCTTGGAGTGTTGCCACAAGGAATGAAGAAGCAGCATGGTGAATACAGGAACTGAATTCATTGCTCTCACCCTGGCAGGGTCTCTCCATCCATTCAACTGTTTCTCGTGTAGGCTTGGCAAGCTCTGTGTTAAGGACAGCGTGATGTAATTAGGGGAATCTTAAATGTTACTTGAGCTACACTGTTGGAAAGCCTAATATTATTTCACCTTGAAAGTAGATTAAATGACAATTCTTCTGTGCCCCCTTGAGGTAGAAAAGAGTTCTCAGGCTTAATAAACCTAGAGAATGCAACAATCCCCTCAGGAGATTATACAAACTGCAGATCATACCTTTCTTTACATATTCATCTATATAAATCGTAGTCTATGCTGATAGCTCTGTTATGGGTGTCCCAAATGAATTTCTGAATTTCTGCTTCATTTATGTTTCCCCTTTTCCCCTCCTAAACTGACATGAACTTTAAAGCAGAGCTCAAAAAATTCAGAGAAAAAAGTGTTATACTGGTGAAAACTTGTCAGCATCAAAAAAGATAAACTGAAAAGAAAATTATCTTTTTTTTTTTTTTTCTTATGCTGTTTATTGTAAGCTTACATCATTTAAAACATTGTTTTACAACACACAGATGTGTCTTGATCCAGTGGTAAAACATACTTCCTGTGGAACAACGTAAAGTCTTATGCAGTGGGTATTTGAATTTTAGAGACAAGTGAAGTAATCTTTCTGAAGTTATTTAGACCCACAATAAACAGCAGACCATTTGTTTTCAGATTCCTCTGGTATGTCTCTTTTATTATTTTCATCTTGTCTTCGATTCTAAGTTTGTTAACAAACTAGTTTGGGAGGAAATTAATGTGACTTGACTAAATTTCCTTAAGTAACACCTTCCCCTGCAGACAAACCTACATGTCATAGAGCAATGTGGCAACATTCAAAGATAAGTAACTTTAGTTCTCCCAACTGCCCCATTAGTCCATGGTCTACTTCACTTCTAGAATAGACCTAATCATAACAAATAATGCTAAAAGAATTCCAAGAACACATCTGCCCCACAGACATAATTTCAAAAAGCACTTGAAACTTCAAAGTTCTTGGGGCATAATTGAACCTCCGGACAAGAATTAGAAATTTAATTTGCCTTACAGAAAGCTTTCAAAAGTATTTTGATTCCTGGAGACACAGAGAGTGCCTGAACATGCTCTTCAGAAGTAGATCTTGACATAAAGACATTAGGAAGAAGAATCATCTTTTATTTTAGAAGTTTGTGCATCAAAAATTTCTCATGCTGTTCAAGAAAAAACATTCTAGTGATTGATTCAGCCTGTTCTTCAGCAGGTAGGACAGTGTAACCTTCAGAGGTATTTACCTTCACTGTCAATCCCAGGGGGAATCTAGATGTCCAACTTTGATTAGACACCTATCAACATTTAATGATGTGTTTCTTACTATAGGCCATATAGAATAAAAGTGATTAGGTGCCTATTCATATTTTTGGCCACCTAAAATCAGTTTTAAATTGGACTTTCAGTCTCAAATTGATGTGGATACCTGAAAGAATAACTACTCTCAGAAGACAGGCTCAGGTTTTTATGGCAAAAACTTAACTGGATTTAAAAGAAGTCACTATTTTTAGCCATCTAAAAAGTAATTAAAACAATGAGTAGTTATTTTTCATATGTAAGTGGTGAAAGCAAAGATACTGCAAATATTTTCTTTCATACAGTTTACTAAGCAGAGAACAATTGATTTTGTGAGTTCAGAAATGTATATTCTTCCCCAAAGAGATTTTAATCAAAGTTCCCTCGTGGAATCAAATAATGTAATGGCTGAGAGTCCCAATAAAGAACAATTTAAAGGGCACATTGATTGCAGGTTAATGATCTCTTAAAAAAAAAAAATTAAAAATCTGACATTATTGCTTGTAGCTAAGTGCACAGTTGTAGGGAAGAAAAACATTTCACCCCAAGTTCCCTGCCATCAGAATTGTATTTAGCATCATCTGAGAGTGATCGAGCACTTCGTTACCTAAAAATGTTCTAGCCACAGGCTGGTGAACATCTGTTTATCATCATTCCAGGCCCAGATTCATTGCAGTGCTGAGAGATGTGATCACTACACACATATTGTAAATAAAAATGTGATGGAAGCACAGCACAGACAACATGGAAAGTGGAAAGGTTTGCTAGGGTTGCATTAAAACAATTACACTAGTTCTCTCTGGACAAGTCCCAGATGAGAAAAATAAGCAACATGTATGATCCAGGTTGCAGGTTGTCTTAGATGTGCTTACGGTGTTTGAGCTTCCTGGGAAGAGCAGAGATCTGGCATGACATCTTGCACAAACCCACCTGTGTTTGTTTCAGCATGCTCACATGCTTTCAACATTTGCCTGGTGACAGAAAGTGAACAGTTTTTGGGACATGACTAACGTGAACACTGTGCCCATTCTTCTCAGAAATGATCCCACAGTGGCCAAAGTGGCCTCTGCCTCATGCCTCTAGGCTTATTTTAGTTTTCCCTTGAATGCTAGGACTTGTCATCAGTAGCAAGTCAATTTAGCTACAGCAAAACATTTCTGCTTTTTCAATTTGCAGTGTTAGAAGGAGTGGCTTTTCATTCACTCAAGGCAACAGATTGCCTAACTTAAATGTCACACATTTCTACCAGTTACTGACATCTGACAAGCTTGGTAGCAGCTATGTTATATAAGCGATTATCTGCCAGATTGAAAATGTGAGAGTTTCACAAACAGCTCACCAACAAGGCAGACTGTTTATTCTATTTCATGAAATTTGCAAAGAATTGTTGAAGCTAGTGAGTTATATCAGGAATACATACAAGAATCAGTCAACTGGGAATGTGATTAGTACAGTTTTTTTACCTCTAGGACATTTAGAGGCATATGAATTTCATGCTGCTAATAAATCAAAGGATGTATAAGCCTTCTACTTTTGTCTGAGCACTGACTAATCATACTGTAAAACATGCTGAAAAAGAACTTAGATGCACCTGAGATACTCAACGTTAGGCTTGAAACCAAGAACAATTAAATTAATGAAAAGATTCTGGCGGATACCATTGGTCCTTATATGAAGTTCATCATGAATGCATTCTGCCATACAACATATACAGCTATTGAAAGATATATCAGTGCTTAAAAATCACCAAACAAGAACATTTTGATTTCTCTAGTTATGTTCATCCATGAAATGATATAGATTGTAAACAATTACTGAAAGTACCTATAGTCCCATGATAGAAATTAATGCCTCTGTTTCTTCAGCTACATCTCTTTGTGTTGAGAAGCAACATTATATTTCGTATGAGTTACTAAAATTAATTGGCAGTGTCATGAGAAAGATCAGAGGTAAGTAGCATTATAAGATGAAGAGCATGACTAGGGTTAAAGATTAAAAAAATAAAACATAGTTGCTTGGAAATAAGCATCATGTGGTTACTTTTTAATGACATGAGAACTACGGAGTGCTCTCCAGTAAGACCACAAAACTACATAAATAATGTTAAATATATCCTTTTCAGCATGGAATGATAATTAATAACCAATTTATGTATAATTCCAGTTTTGCAGCTCAAAGAACAAGCCAACAAAAAAGTACAATAACGATGCAAATAATATTCTGTCTGCCTGTTGTCGTGCCATGTGACACTAGATTTGTACCTAGCAGACCACCAGTGTACTCCAGCAGTGCTGCACCTCCTGACATCAGTAGTGACTGTATGCCAATAGTCCTAATGAGGCCCTGATCCTGTAAGACCCATCCCCATACTATCTTCATGTGGTGGGACTTGCTCAGTAGGATTGTTCAGAGTATGTTTCAGCATGCATGTAAACAGGACAGCATTGAGGTCTAAGAAAGTGCTGTTGCCTGTTCTCTGTGGTGAAAGATATCTGCAAAAAAAGAACCACTGGCTTTGCAGTCAAAGATGGCTGGATTGTTTTAATATCTCATTTACTTTACTGACCATCAGCAACCTACAGGCCCAGCAGTGAAGTGGTGAAGGAATCTACCTTTATCAGAAATAAAAAGGCTTCAGTATATAGCTGGGTGGCAGGCGGCAAAAGGTTTCACAGTGACTACTGAAAAATTGCTTTTAATGAAGTCATTGTCCAAAAAGACAGTTTTAATCATATTTTGGGGTAAAACGGTACAGTGTATTTTAAATTTTGGGTGGGACACACAAAATGGTCTAAACAAAGCAGGAACTTTACAAATACTTTTGTTATCTGAGCTAGTAGCTTTTAATCCATTTGCATTCAAAATTTTGCAATGCATATATATGTCATCCTTTGGGAACTTAAATACTCTGTTTACACAAGTCATGATTTCAGGGTATATGCCATACAAATGTTAAAGGAATTTGAAGTATTTCACCAATTTGATAGATTATCTGTCAAGTAGCCAGGGTGATGACTGTTTTCTTCTTCAACTGTAAGACAAGACACAATGGGGAAAAATAAACTGTAGATAAAGGAAAGTTCAGTCAGCCAAAGTTTTCACAAGATAGATGTGTCTCAGGCACAGGCCTAGTATAACATGACTGCTTAGCTAAGAGATGCAGGCATCTGTAAAAATAATAACGTTTTCTCTCATTTTAAATGTGGGATTTTTTCTGTTTGGTGAAGAGCAAAGATACAAACCATGTCCAGAGGGGTATCTTAGTACAAGGCACAGATTTTTCATGCAGAAGAAAATAGTTTATTTGTTCGTTATTTGCACATTTCTCTCAGTCAGGAGGATTCTAAAATCACTTGAAAGTGATCTTCTGAAAGTGCATGTCTTACCCAGGTTTCACTGTCTTGTTACTCCCTAGAAAAACGATGGCAGTGTTATTCCACGTAGTGTTTTTCAAACAAACTGTCAGTTCTGTTTAACTCTCAGATATGTCACCTTTTTTCTCAAGGGGCTGTTGCTGTCCACTGTCTCCCCTGGAACAGCAACAGCAGGCAGGAAAATACCACTAAAATTTGTGAATAGTGAACTTCAGAGGATTTTCTCTTTTTGTTAGCACACATATTACACTTTCACTGATTTATCTTTAGAATTGATCATATATTTTGTCCAAAGCACTATGCTCATTGTTAATTCTGCCTTTCAGCCAAAATGCCACTGAATTTTTTTGGTTAGCAAAATTCTACCAGAGCATGGAAGAGAGAGCTGAGCACAGATCCCCAGCGCTGCATGAGGTACAGTGAGAGCTTTCAGGAAGTGGTGAAGACAGGAGTGGTTCCAGCATATCTGCACATACACCAGGTAAATTCTGTGAGGTGTTTCTCACACCCTCTCTTCATTTCAGGAAAGGTGTGTACTTTAGATAACCAAATCTAGGTTATCTAGAGAGGTGATATCACAGTGATGGGAAGGCAGTTACTTATCACACACAGTTGATGATGTCAAAGGTGATGAGGCAGTAACAGGCCTGTCTTACCACTCATCTGTGAAAGGTACAAACTACCTCTTATTTTACTAAGGGTTTACTTCACATTCCTAATTAAAGTGCTTTTTCTTCCTGTCATGATGACAGAAATTAAGAGTCTGAATAAGGAACTCACAACCAGGACAATAAGAGACAAAGGTATCTTCTATCCACCTTCTATTCCTACCTGTCCTGAACCAGAGAGGGGTAGAGCATAACTCTAACTGCTGGGCTTGTATATGCTACAACAGCCTCGCCAGCACGCAGGGGCCAGAGCACAGCACAGAATCTCCACAAGCTGCAGGGTGTATACTCCTTTTACAACCTCCCTGTTCCCAGCTCCATTTCCAAAACCAATCTATGTACCTCAAGAGATGAAAGGTAGAAAGATAGAGGACATGGATAGCATAGATTTAGGGTCTCAGCCTGGTGAGCTGTATGTATGCATCAGATCATGAGGTGTTCAGGATAATGGCTTTGCAGGAAAGACGGTGTAGGGAGGAAAGGTGAACTACAGCAGGGTGGGGGAGTTGGGGAACATAGGATACGGGCCCTCATCTAAGAGGGTGCAGTATGTGTGAAGGAGATGAGGAAACACAAGTTATTTAAGCCTGACTCAGTAGCTGGGTTTTGCTGGGGGGTGCTATGGAAGGGAGACGAGGGTTCCAAGTTTTGAAGTGAGAACCAGAAGCATGTAACATGTAGTGAGGATAGAGATGGGAGGGTTAGACAATATTTTTTGAAGGCTGGGAACACATAAATTAATTAGGGGATTTTTCAGGATATTTCAGGGCTCTGCCTCTAAAAGTGACTGGGACCCCTTGTCAGCTGTGCCAGTGGTAAAGGTCTCAAGAGTCAGGTGTGAATCCCACAGTTCCTCTGCTAGGACTTTTTAGGATTCTTTTTAGCCTTTACACCAGGACATAAGAGCCAATGGAGGGATAAAAATTTCACAAGCAAATAATATTCTTCAGAAAAAGAAGCCCCAGTAGAGTTTTGTTTTCGAAAATTCAATTCAAAATAGCCATTCCCTTGAATCTAAACCAATAAAAATCTGAAAAGCAAATTAAAAGCAGAATATATTAAAGTTTACTATCATTTATCTGATTCATGTTCTAATCTGTGTAAACGTACACCCTAATGCAATACACAGTGTAAATGTAGACTCTAACACAATGCACTCTGTGGAATAATATCTCATTTCAAACGAGATCTTAACCTTTTAGATCAATTTACTAAATCGTTAGTAAATGAAATACTTATGAACCCTTTATTAAAAAGGCAGGGTAAGACAAAACATGCATTTACCTTCTTCTTGTGCTTTCCATAAGGAACTAAGGAACACTGCTGCAGCTTCAGAAAGAGATAAAGGATTTGTGTTTTGGCTGCGTGTTTCTAGAATTATAAAATCAGAGATGTATGGTTTGTTAGTGCTTACTGGCATTTATTTATTTTGTTCTTTGCTTTTTTATCTCTATAACTAGTGACACAAAGAAAAAAAAAACAAAACTGTTGTCTCCTTTGCTCTGTAACATTATCTGCTCAAAACCAGCCTGATAAATATCTAAAACAGAAGAGACTGGCAGTCTTTTTTAAAAAGGAGGCTGTTTTAAAGTCCCTTAGAAGGTAAAAAGAACGTTTTCTTTTTTTCGTATGTTCCTTACTTTGCTCTGTTTCCTCCAGAAACATTGTCTAGCACAGATTTATGTTGTTTACTGTTGTCAGTTCAGCACAATTAATAATTTGAATTTACTTTTTCCAGTGGAAAAAGGAAGTTAAAGGTACTGATGATAATCCCACTTAACAGCCAGGTCAGTCTGGAACATCACTTATATAAATGAAATCACAGTGGTACACAAGAGAGGAAAGTCAGATGGTCTTTATCCTGTACTTTTTGGAATGAAAGAGCTAGCAAAAGGGAGTTTAATGGCTTCCTTGAATATAATTCCAGCAAAACAAATCCCCTCAAGTTTCCACGTATTTCTCCCATAATCTGAGCAAAGACTGAGGTGTTATGTACAACTGGGCACACATACTTACCAAGATGCATTCTGTCAAACAGATCCTTTCGCTGGTTCTCATCTGAGATGAATCGACGTCCCTCTACAAAAGCAGTGGGAAAAGGGGGAAAACAACCTAGCAAACACTATAATTCCTATTTTACATCCCTAAATTAGTCTTTTAAAAATACAAAATTACAGCAATACTTCTGCAAACACAAAATGGAAGGCATAAATCCATCCTGGGATCTTTCCAAATCAGCAATAGCCCATCCTAAACTGAACCACTGAAGACGTACTTTATTCCGTAGAAGTGGTGTTTCAGCACTTTTTATACTCGTATTAATCTGCTGTAGGAACAGTACATAGGGAGGAAACTACTGTCTTTTCCTCAATCTTTCTATGACTTCTGTACAATCAAAAGCCTTCAATCTCTTTGCTGGACTATAAAGTATTGCGTCTTAAAGGGATATTTCTATTTTAAAAATGAAAAATAACCTAAAAAAAAAAAATCACATTACTCTGCGTCAATAAGAACGATAAACAGGTAAGTATAGAAGTAACAGTGCATTATTCAGTTGGAAGATTTAAACAAAAGAAAAGAGGGCCTATTTCTTTGCTTTTATTAATAGAAATGATTTTATTAATGTCACTAGAACTTCCTTTGGTTACAGTTGTTTTGGGTCTCTATTTTCTGTTGTTATTTGTATTGTCTCCCTTTTGCATTTCTCTCAGGATTGTGAGCTTCAATTTTTTTTTTTTTTTTTAATTTAAAGAAAGCTATTTTTCTTGATCACTTACTACCCTACCTTGCCCTGTCTGATAGCTTTTAATTTTGAAACAACAATTCAGAATAGGGTCTTTTTAAAAATACAAATATTTCTGTTAAATTTGGTGGGGTTTCATCAGAGGACAAAATCTCTCTTTGGCTCTAAATTTTATCTTTATATTTAATGCTTCTTTAAATCTGGACTAACAGTAGAAACTCAAAAGATCATCTGCACAGCCTTAACACCACAATATTCAGAACACTGACATCCAGGTTCTCCTCAGAAGAGGTTGCTTGTGGTCTTAATACCAACTCTAATGCAAGATGCTAGTAATAGGAATGTGTGTTCTCCTCTTGCTTGAGACGCTTTAATAAAGCCTGAGTGAGAGTAAGGAATGATAACTATATCTGTGTCTCTTAACCCCCCTTTAAGATTATTTCAGCTAAGGAAGCTGCTTTTCCAATAGGTGTTACAACCAAGCTTCAGACTCTATACATTTTCAGTACTTTGTTTTGCTTTTCTCTTTCCAGCACTTGCTTTCTTCAATTTGATTTCTTTAAAAAATAGTAATACTGGTGATGCCACTGTTTCAGTGACAAAAGTAATAACTAATTAGCACATCCCTGCAGGCCTCAGCACTTTTACCTCCACAGCATCCTTAGGGGTTTACTGCTTGTGTGGAGCCAAGAGGATCGGGAATAATCCAATGGTAGACAAAGTTATCTCCTCAAAACAGAGTGAGTTTGGGACTTACGTGCACCCTTCAAATAGAGCATCGCCTGAGGAGTCCAGTTTCTCCTTTGGAATTGAGCCTTTATGCCAAGAAAGAGAAAAGAGACATGTCAGCACTGCATGTCATTACTTAAACAGAACCAACCTGTGAGATTCATGGATGCTGCACATTCATGCTGTGTGAGCAGTTTACCTGAGGTGCACTCCAGGAGAAAGCTATGAAGGATGCTGCCAGGAACAGTGCCATTGCAGATGATGTCAGATTACACAGTCCCTGTGCACAACAAAGAACCACAAGGTACAGGAAAAGCCTTTCAGAGCTGTAGATCCTCTCAGCTCCAAATCTAAATGTGAGAATATTCCAGACACTCCTTTCTTCCTGTCTTGCTACAAAACCTCTTCTTGCTCAGTGGCTATTTCAGCTTCAATACACAGTGATCTGATGGGAGGATGAATGTTAAATCAAATGTACTTTATTCTTTCTAGTCATATTCATTATAAAGGTTTCATACCGGTGAGAACTGCCATCAAGGCAAGCACCTTTTGCGCTCCTATTTACAAGAATCCTCCAGAAATGAGACATATGTACAAACTAAGGGGGAAAGACAATATATCTTGATCTTACAAGACCTAGTTTAGACAACAAGCAAATGTAGGGGACTTGTCATTCCAAACAAACACACAAACAAACAAACCAGGAGAGTGGATCACTACTTCCTCAGGAAAAGAAAGGTTTTAAACTTAGCATCCTATTTGTATCAACCATGATTACACACATGTCACGAGACAGGCTTTTTTTGATGCCTGGAGTTTGTTCACTGATGCAGCACATGCAAATGAAAGCATTGAACATGAATCCTCTGCAAACAAGTTGCATCTCTGCTTGTTCGCACAGACCATGTTGTTATTCATGTATTGATAGCAGTGATGGTCAACAGAGATCATCTAACATTATGATTCACAGTGGTTTATTGCATCTTGTTTATGAGAGCACAATGTGCTATTAATGTTTTTTAATGCAGTTGTTTCTAACACACTGAATATAACTACGTGTATATTTCTCTCAGGTTATCTCAAAATTAAAATTAAGCCTCCTGCAGTTCCTAAATATTATACCCACATGAAAAAGCATAAACTGTAAACTACATGTCTCCCACACACCAGAAGAGTCTCACTCACCTTCATATTTAGTTCAGTGGCAAATCTTCAGTCTTCTTTTCTTGGAATAATGTGTCACAAGATCTCCTACAGGTTTGGGGATCCCTTTTTAAATCTTCAGAGTGAAGGTACCCTCCCCCTCTGTGGCAGGGCGGAGTAGTCTAAAGGGATCTCTTGTCAGCCCTGTAGATGGAGAAGTATAAGGTCTGATGACTCCTGAGGGAAACCTGTAGTCTTGCAGGAAGACAGAGAAATGATTGAAAGATGGATACACTTGGAGATGCACTGCATTAGCCAGGTGAATACCTTCTGAATACATCAGCATCAGCCCTGTGCATTTGCAATACGTCACTTTCTTGCTAGATGATCGATAACCACAGCCAGAAGCAGGTATTAATATGGATGGCGAGTGTTTACCTAGGATAGTCTAACATATATCAGATTGCTATCCATTGTAGGAGTTGGAAAAGTTAGTAAATTACTCTCCAGTCATAACATGACAACATCAAGAAAAAGGCGACTTGTCCAGTGTCACTAGTTTAAGGTTATGCCTAGCGTACATTTAGAGGATGCAGTCTCTTGTTTGATTCTCTAATGATCCCTTGCATCTAGTTTTCTTACACACAAGTGAAAACACAAAGCTGAATAAAAAACACCAAAAAAATCCCCAACCCCTAATAGTCAGTAACACTTTCTTGTCTCATGGATTGGTTGGAGTAAAAGCCCAGGTCATGGGCTTGAATAGATCAAGTGGCGGAGCTGTAAACAGAAAAAAGGCAGGAAGAATAAAAGCCATTTCCATAAGCTGCTTCTACGTGATTGCGGACTCATCGCAGTCATAGAGAGTGGGTTTGGTCCTCAGGCAAAGAGCTCATCATGCTTGATGCCTAGCCTTGCTGGTTCTGCAACTAGGGTTTTTATCTCTCCTCCTTCATTTTTTTCCTTTGTAAAATGGGAGAGGGGAGCAGAAGGAGAAGCAAAGCAAACAGGGAGTTAGAAATTTTCTCATTAGAAGATTGGCCAATAGAAAGTTTACTGTGACAGCCTCAGAAAGAAAATACGGGTCAGCCCATACGTGTGGCAAACACTGGCTCATGTATGTGGAGTCTGAATGAGGAGTGTGCAGATGGGCACTGCTAAGGCTTGTTATGAACTTTTCCCTGTCTCTGTGAAGACTGCTCTGAAGCACCCTGTTAGAGATGGTACAATTGCTCTCCTGCTTTTGAGGGGATATTGATCTGTTCTCTGTTCATGCCAGACAGAATTGGTCATTGAATATACAGAACTGGCATTAGCTGCAGCTCATTCTGGTATAGATGCAAGAAATGAGAGGGAAGTTCAGGTTTTGGCCTCATGCAGCTCTTGTGATGGCTGGGAGCTGCTGTTAAACCTCTATCCTTTATAAAAGGCCATACATGATGCACCCTAGGCAGCAGAAAGGATTCTACTTGCATTTACTTCAATGTGAAGTTTACATTTTCCCTGCTCTTTTCCTCTTGCTCTGACAGATCAGAGACATTCCTTGATGATGTTTAACCCTTAGCTTTAGAAGGCAACTATGCATTGCATCCAGGAAACATTTAACAAGCAGAGACTTGGAAAAGATAAAGCTACTCACCTATTCCCTTTTGGAGTGACTTCAGAGCTTATCTTTATGCACAGTCCACAGGCCAGAATCAAAACATACAACTGAGTCTGTGAAAATTAACCCCCTAGCTTTGGTATTGGTCAATGTAAAGTATATTCACAATGGTTCTTCTTGTGGTAGATAAAATAGAATGTGTTTGGCAATGAAATAAGGCCTGGTTCTCCTGCCACTGGAATGAGAGAAGTTAACACAAAATAAACTGTGAAGACAACCAACTCAGCCTCTTCTGCTGGAACTGGGAAGAAGGGGAAGAGAATGGGTGGCATGAACGGTGGCATAGCATTTATGTTGTTACCACTCTGTAAAAAGACAACTTCAGCTTTGCTTTTCTTTTGACCACTTTACAGAGTCTGAGCTGCTCTGAGTTGGTGTTGCTGGAGTCTCTCTCTCTCTTCTGAACCTGGCTGTATTTCCAGAGTCCCACTCACCTCCTTGTAGAGACTGGGGTTCGTTTGAGGCTTCCTGCAGGGCAGCAGGGACCTGAACTGGACAGGTCAAAACCTGAACTGGCTTATTGTGGGGTCAAGCGACCATGAGCTCAAGATAAAATGCAGGACCTTGACAGCATCCTCTTAAATTAAATGGGTTTAATGCTGTAACATTAGATGTTTCAATGGTACTAAGGTGTCTAAAAGTGAAGTGTTTAGTTTCAACCAGTAGCAAGAGACAGGCTACCTTGTCCAAACACTATCCAGGGCACCCGAGACATACATGGTACTGCCAGCTGTGACACAGGACCTGCAAGAGACCCAGGACACGTGAAGAAGCAGTGGAAGGGCAGGCAGGATCTTTAGGGCACCTAAAATGTCACTAATTGCTTTTGACAAGGATCTGAATCACTCCCATGGAGTTCAGAGAAACAGGACTTCAAGGAGCATTCTGTGACTGCAGAGTGTAGAGCATTAGGAGAGAAGGACTGAATTCCCCTCTGTGTCTCTTCATTGGTTTCAGACAGCATTTTGCACAGACAACATTAGGTGAAATGAACCCAATTGATTTTCCATAATGTTTTTTTTCCCAGAAGGTTTTCATTTTTCCCTGAGATTCTCTCTGCCTTTGTGCCTTAGGGTGCTAAATCCATTTATTTTTACTATGACCAGTGATTCTAAGTTGCTTTGGTGTTTCAAAAAAAAAAAAAAAAGAATATTTCAAAACCAACTCCCTGGAAATCTGCAAGAAGTCTACATGTAGAACAAAGAATTCCAGGTTTGTCAATTCTACTCTAGTGATTAAAATTTAAAAGACTCTTCTGCCTTCACAGCTCTTCCTTGTCATGATCCTATGAAAAGATGGTCATCTCACTCTTTCCAGAAACCTAACCACTTCTAGGATGGCATATGGGACATATTTATTTTCCAACAGCAACAGGAGGCAATATTTTGAGAAGGAAATGCCTGTACTGAGAGTGTTTACATTCAAAAAAACCCCATGTAGATGTGTATGGGCACATGTAAGCTTGTACTCGTGAAAAATGAAGTAGCCTATAATTGGGTTATGGATCATAACACACAAAAAACTACAGCACTTCAGGATGATGAGCTGTACATAGAACACTCATTGTCAATGCTGCCATTTCTCAGCTGATTCACATAAATAAGGAAATGGCTTTGGCATCTAATCAATACCCTAAGTGAGGTAAGTAGAGTGAAGCTTGCTGTAGCAGCAGGACCTCTTATTAGAAATAACATAATCTATTCTTATTCTTAAAGACAGTCTAAAGGGCAAAGACTGCTTATCCTGACACTGTAAATGATAAAAAGCCAATTTCTGGGATTGGAGTTCAGTGCTGAGGTGGGTTAAAAAGTACTTGTGTAGTGGAGTTTTAACTAGTGGAGTCAAATATACATCACTAACTTGAGTCACAACTGTGTACTTTCCCAAATCTTTCCCTAAGAATACAGGCTACAGTAATTGTGTCTGTCTATTTTTAAACTTCTGGTAAGGATGCCAGTGATCCATTGCTTGCTTTTGAGTAAAAGGTGTAGCTGTTGTATGCAGGTGGCCAGTAGGTAGTTCAGGAAGTATGGTATTCTGGTATTGATGAGAGAGAGGAAACTTCAAGGGATAATTATAAGTAAAAGTTAAACACGTTATTTGGGGTAAGGGATGTTTAAAAGTATCAGGAAAGAGTAGAAATCCACAAATACCTGAAAGAAACAAACATCACAGAAAGAGGTATTCTGAAATTCAGTGAGCCATAGGATGGTACAACTTTTTTTTTTCAGTAATGGGCAAGTCTGGGGCAAACACCAGGAAAAAAGGACCAGCTGAAAAACTCCAGTCTTCAAGCTGGAAAAGAGACCTGCCCGTCCAAGTATAGGCATTTACAAAGTACATTAGCAGAAGCTGTACAGCTCTTCAGACAGGCAGATATTACTGAACGTATCTCACAGAATACCTTTCCATAATGACAGAAGCACTAAAGGCCAAGGAGTTATCTGACCTTTTCTTCCACCCCCATGAACTTGGCAAAGAGGATTTTTGTCTTTGTCAAGAAGATACCTAGCGAGCTACAAATGCTGACCATTACGCATGCAATTGTCTTCTTTTGGTTGAGCAGTGTGTTTGTCACACAGTCTCACCCCTGGAGCTGGACAAGAAATACATGCTGCTGCTGAGCAGCTGGATGCCAACATTTTGTTGTAAACAGTCAACAGAATTGGGAGAGAGGAATAAAGGTGAGTTACACTGAGAGACTGCATGAGAACGAGACAGTCAGATGTCAGAGACTGAAACAGCCTACTCCACATTCTTGACAAAGAGCCCAACCTCTGTCAACATGGTCTGTAAAATGTGCAGCCCCTTGGGCTGTTTTTCCTTACCCATGCATGCTGTGAGGGATGGAGTGGGGTTGATTACATCTATATAGAATGATACACATTTATATAGAAATACACATATTTATAGGCAAAATACCTAACATGTTAAAGAAAATGTTGTTAAAGTCCAAACAGAAAACCCTGGGGACTATTTTCAAGACAAACCAAGTAACTTAGGAACTCTGCTGCACTAACATTTGTTAAGCTTTGAAAACATTTTTCTCAATATTTGCCCATGCATACCTAACATGAGGTATGCTTTACCCTTAAATAACATGTATTTTAATCCCACCATGCAGAGAACAGGAACCCTACTAAAAGAAGAGTATTTTTTTGTGTTGTAACAACAAATGTTGTTGTTTGAAACAAAGCATGGTTCTAGAGGCAGAAGTCCATTTCTAGAGGCATTTCAGATGTTCCCAAAGCAGGTGGGAAACCACTTCAACCAGGTCTGTCAGTGCTTACCTGTCTCAGCCCACAGTGAAGCCTAAGCAAAACATGGTGTAGCACGTCGAAGATGGGCCATGAGCCATGTGCACTTGAACTGCACACCAGGCAAGTGGGAATGGTGGGAATTTCCTGCTGCTGGATCCCCCCCATCACTGAAATTACACATCCTTTTGCAGAGCTGAATAAAATAGCACAAAATTCACAAGCTGATTCAGTTGTTGCATGATGTTGTGATTCCACCTGTCCTGAAGGAATACAAAGGAAAGGACTTGTTACAAGTGCTATTTTTAAAATTAGAAACTTTATTGTGAATTTTTATATTACGAGAGTTTGCACCCATGCAGCTTAATAGCTTAACTGTTACATGGTTAGACTTACCTCTTTACAAGGCCCTGTGTCATTTATCATCTGAAGTAATGTGAAGAGGAAGCTGACTAAACCAATGAGACTTTTAGGAGTGTATCAGACACCTAGCTTATGTCTCAGACCACTGTTTCCTGTGCCCCTGCTTTTCTCTCCATCTTTCTCAGTTTAAACTGCAGGGTCCATAGGCAAGGATCATTTGCTCCTGCAGAGTGCCTAGCTGTACAGCAGCACAAATAACATCTTTACCTGGAGGAACCTCCCTGAGTAGAGGTCACTTGTTCCTGTCAGGATATGAAAAAATAGGGGTGCTGTATTAATATGGGAGGACTTCTCTTCAAAACAGTAAGTTAAAAGTCTTCCCATACACGTAAATCTCTCAAAGATACGAGAAAACAGAAAAAATCCTCACCTGGATTGGTTTGATCTCAGAGTTGTTATCTCTATATAATTTTAGGAGCTTTACTCCTGGAATTGAGACTGTCTAGACAAAAGCACCGACCAGAACCAATTGCATCAGCTCCACAGTCTTTGGTAATGCTGCTGGGTGACAGCACTTTTATTTAAGAGCTTTCTCACAAAACAGGGAACAGAAATATCAGCTCACTTCCACATTTTGGGTTTTAATCACAAAGCACCTGTGAGAGCACTTCTTACATTTTTTCCAGGAGTACTGAAATAGCCTGTGGTAGATTGGGAGATACCTTTCTCCAAGTGTTTGGAGAAGTCTGATGGGCTGTGCAGTTAGTAGGTACTGGTCAAGCAGTAATATTTCCTCAAAAACATTATTCTATTTCCAGTTATTTGTACAGCTTATAACGAAAGATCCACAGTGTTAAAATGCAAACCTTTTTGGGGACTATAATACTAAAAAGAATACTTGGTTAACAGTTTTAATGACAAAATTCTTTTTTGGCTTTCTTCCTCACAACCAAACAACACAGAGCAGACAGCAACAAGACTCCTTAATACACCATCAGACCAAGAGAATTAAACACTTGCCTTCTTTTAAAAAGTGTTAAGAAATTTGAAATTTATACAGTTTCTGGGTTCTCTGCTCTAGCTGTCACAGAAGAAACTAGGAAAGATCTGCTCCTGCCTGAAATTTTGCAGCAGGTGGGAAAAGTAAGAAGGAACTGCTAATAAAAGTAAAAACCATCGCGGGTACCTAAGTTGAGATACAGCAGTAAGCTGCATAATTATTTACTCACTGTTTTAAAAATAAGGGTAGGAGAGTAGTGAGACTTCAAAATGCACTGAAATTCCAGGCAATTTATTTAACAGCTGTAGGAGAAACATGAGAAGAAAACAAGAAGGGCCAGAAAGCTGGAGACTGATGTATGATTTGCACCTCGCTGCCCCTTGAAGCCTGAGAGCTGAGTGGCAGGCAGCCACAGGTGTACCTTGTCAGGCTGATTTTCCAGTAAATAAGACCTCTCCTAATTTGAGGACCAAAGTTCATTTAGCTAGTTCTCCTCAGAGGAACAGCTAAAACAGGTTTTTGTTATCCTGTGCTATCTCTCCTAGGGAGCAATAGAAGGTATCTTTCTATATGCTAGTGTAAATATGAGGTCTTGGTCTGGGGTGGTTTTTGTTGTTTTGTTTGTTGGGGTTTTTTTAATTGGAATTTACAAGCAATGTATAAAAAACACATTGTGGGTCAAATGACTAATATTCTTTAATAGAAAGTTACTTATACCTGCTTAAAGGCTCTTAGAAAACATGCTTAAATCTAACTACAATGTTTTTAAGTTTTTCTTTTAAAAGACTTTCTGTATCTGTAATATAGGGGACTGTTTCAACTTCCTGGCATTTATTTTTAAGAAGTAAATATTTTAAAACAGCTGTAGTACTAAATAACGGTCTCTTTTCTAAAGTCATTGTGAGATTCTTACTTTTTTTTAATTTTTTTTTTCACGTGGCTAAGGACATGTTAATAATTACAGAAATAACAGTAGAAAAATAAATTGAGTTCTTGACTCTGTATATATAAAACCTCGCTGCTGGGATGCAGGAAGCTTGCAATACACGAATTTGAGCAAAACACTGAGTATTTATGTCTATTTTAATCTGGATTAATAAATACTTACATGTGACTTTTCTCTTTATGTGATAAGCTTATACAAGTACAACTCTTGTGTTAAATGCTAGTGAAGCACATTGCTGGCCTTGAGAAAATATTTTTTCTATCTGAAAGAAAAGCAGGGAGCTAATTTGTGGCAGCTTCCCATTTTGTGACTTGATGCACAGTTTGAGTAAAAAGGCAGAGTTCAGTGAAGTCTATATCCTTTTGGGTGCAAGCTGGTATTTGCAATACACAGGGGGCAATCCCTTCAGGGTCAAGGTAGTCTGGTGTTCTGCAGGCAACCAGGTCGGTGCCACTCACATGCTACCTTGTGAGCTCTAGTTATAAAGCTGCTGTTTAATTTCCCTCTTCCTCTACCCCCAACAGAAGTCTGGTTTGTGATGGTGCTAGTCTGATAGGCTGGCTATGAGTAAAACCCAATCTTGGAAGATCTGAGGATAGTGTTTTCAGTCATGTAGG
>NW_020799092.1:5904580-5906567 GCF_003259725.1 Athene cunicularia | reverse complement strand
CCCCCCCCCCCCATTCCCCAACCCAGTACCTGCAAAGTTCAAACCCAGAAAGACAGCCTAAAATTTTCCTGAAAGTAAACTTCATTTAAACCTTGGCTTCTGAAACCTGTCACTGGATGGTTTTGAGAAAGCTGCAAGCTCTCAACACTTCACACTGACTTGTGTGGCTGTGACTGCAGGGTTTGACTGGGAGGTCACAGAAAGTGGTCAGTAACTGATAATGTCAACAGCTGTAGGAGATACCTTCAGTATCAGTTGTTGCTGTTACACCTGAGCAAAAACCATGGAACTAGGAAACATGATACAAATGTGATCAGAAGTAATAGTTACAAAAGTTGTGTGAGATTTTTCTTTCTTTTTAATGAATGCTTTTTAGATAAAAAGAAATATCCAGTCTGGGATAAATTGGTTTGAATATTGGTTAGTGCTTCCTTTAAGCAAAAAAGATAGTCAGCTTCTAGGTTGCAGGGAGACCTTCAGTTTTTATTTTTGTTTCCTGCCTCCCCAACGTGGTTATTGTATTTAAGAATAAGCAGTGAGGTTTCAGAAAGTATTTTTTTCTTCCCTCCCTTTTCCAAATCCACGTCACTTCTAGTTCCCTGGAGAGCTAAGCGTCATGACTGAAAGTTTCTGTCACAACTAGTGTGTGAAAGAGGGATTTTCAAACCACTTGATACTGAAGCTCTAAGTTGTCTGCTGAACAGAAAAATTGGCATGAAGAATATGTGTATGTTGATCATCCTGTCTCTTATATCTTGTCCCTATTATTTCCAGATACTTTGCAAGACCGAAGAATTGAAAATGTCTTCACAACATGGAGCTAACAAACGGCATCATAATCCAGTGGACAGTATATGCAGAAAGATCAAATCTATCCAAATGATGGACCAAGTCTCTAACCCTGCTTTGCAGATACCAAAATTTCAGTCACAGAACTTTGACAGTCCACAGTGCAATATAAAGAAAAATCTAGAAGAAATACTGAAGAAAATGACTTCTAGAAGTCATGATAATAATGATCCATGCATAATCAGTCCCAGCAGTGACAGTGTTTTCTCTGCAGACTTGCAGGTGCTGCCGCCTTATCTCAGGCATATCTCTGATTCTCATTCTGCAAGTGCTACCTTTTCAGTCATTAAAAGCAAAGAGAGATCCAGAAACTCATGGGTGCCAGTATGCCACATGGAGGACTGTTCTCCGTACTATTTCAGATCTGGAGAGGCTAATACCCAGAACAAACTGTGTGCTTTATCAAATACTGAATCTAAAGATGTGCCTCATGAACAGAAGTATCTTACGTCAAGTCCAAATTTATATTTCTTCACATCTGATAAAAAGTCAAAAAGCACTGTGCTCCAATCTCCTGTGCCAAAGAGATTATCTTTGAGTGAAAGAGGTAAAAACTCTGTGGGGAAAAAACCCCTCCCACTCCAAAATCCTAGACATCTGAACATTCAGCATACATAGATGACATTTATTTACTACTTAAACTAGTAAAGATACAATTTAGAATCACTTAAATCTAGTAAGACTGCAAAATGAGCTGAATAAAATATTAAACTTTCTCAAAAAAATATTAATGTGAATAAGCAGTGAGGAAGTAATGAGTCAAGTCAAAAAAATTTTCTAATTTGCTTATTCCTTTCTGTGGATAAGAGATTTGGCTAATAATTCAGTCTGCCTTTAATATAAAAAGGTAAATTAGTTTGGGGTTTTTGTTTTGGGTTTTTTTAGTAATTGTTTTATTAATAATTTAATGTGACCATGATCATTTCTCTACAGTATAGCTGAAGGGGGAGGGAAGAAACAGCTGGCCTCTTAAAATATTCTGGTTTATATGTTTACTTCATGTAAAAGAACATCCAAAGTTGCCCAAAATGCATGTGTAGAAGTAAATGTATAAACCAGTTTCCAACTCAGAGGCTCTGGCTGTGAAGAGTTCCTGGTATTATTTGGCAGTCAAAGCTCTGGTTTTATTGGGGGGGGG
>NW_020799092.1:5902382-5904530 GCF_003259725.1 Athene cunicularia | reverse complement strand
GGGTAGGAGAGTAGTGAGACTTCAAAATGCACTGAAATTCCAGGCAATTTATTTAACAGCTGTAGGAGAAACATGAGAAGAAAACAAGAAGGGCCAGAAAGCTGGAGACTGATGTATGATTTGCACCTCGCTGCCCCTTGAAGCCTGAGAGCTGAGTGGCAGGCAGCCACAGGTGTACCTTGTCAGGCTGATTTTCCAGTAAATAAGACCTCTCCTAATTTGAGGACCAAAGTTCATTTAGCTAGTTCTCCTCAGAGGAACAGCTAAAACAGGTTTTTGTTATCCTGTGCTATCTCTCCTAGGGAGCAATAGAAGGTATCTTTCTATATGCTAGTGTAAATATGAGGTCTTGGTCTGGGGTGGTTTTTGTTGTTTTGTTTGTTGGGGTTTTTTTAATTGGAATTTACAAGCAATGTATAAAAAACACATTGTGGGTCAAATGACTAATATTCTTTAATAGAAAGTTACTTATACCTGCTTAAAGGCTCTTAGAAAACATGCTTAAATCTAACTACAATGTTTTTAAGTTTTTCTTTTAAAAGACTTTCTGTATCTGTAATATAGGGGACTGTTTCAACTTCCTGGCATTTATTTTTAAGAAGTAAATATTTTAAAACAGCTGTAGTACTAAATAACGGTCTCTTTTCTAAAGTCATTGTGAGATTCTTACTTTTTTTTAATTTTTTTTTTCACGTGGCTAAGGACATGTTAATAATTACAGAAATAACAGTAGAAAAATAAATTGAGTTCTTGACTCTGTATATATAAAACCTCGCTGCTGGGATGCAGGAAGCTTGCAATACACGAATTTGAGCAAAACACTGAGTATTTATGTCTATTTTAATCTGGATTAATAAATACTTACATGTGACTTTTCTCTTTATGTGATAAGCTTATACAAGTACAACTCTTGTGTTAAATGCTAGTGAAGCACATTGCTGGCCTTGAGAAAATATTTTTTCTATCTGAAAGAAAAGCCGGGAGCTAATTTGTGGCAGCTTCCCATTTTGTGACTTGATGCACAGTTTGAGTAAAAAGGCAGAGTTCAGTGAAGTCTATATCCTTTTGGGTGCAAGCTGGTATTTGCAATACACAGGGGGCAATCCCTTCAGGGTCAAGGTAGTCTGGTGTTCTGCAGGCAACCAGGTCGGTGCCACTCACATGCTACCTTGTGAGCTCTAGTTATAAAGCTGCTGTTTAATTTCCCTCTTCCTCTACCCCCAACAGAAGTCTGGTTTGTGATGGTGCTAGTCTGATAGGCTGGCTATGAGTAAAACCCAATCTTGGAAGATCTGAGGATAGTGTTTTCAGTCATGTAGGTTATATAGTTAACATGCACTGGGATCCTATTTGCTTCTTACTTTAACGCAAGTGGTGTGGTTTTTGTGTGTGTGTTTTGGATTTTGTTTTTTAATACTACTCTCAAGTTTATATACAATACAGTGTATTTTCAGAGCTGAGGAGTTGAAAGTGATAGTGATGGAAGTAGGTATGTAGCTGCAATATTGGGTGCAAAATATCACTTAGCTCTGATTCTTGGGAGCTTTATCTGTTATTAATTTTTTTAGTAATATATCCCTTATAATGATCTAGGTGTCATAGCTAAATTTCAATAGTCTCCCTCTTGTTTCTTTCTGATGATTAAGATCCAGTCAAGCTGCTGATGCCTGTCACAGCGCTCTGTTCAAGTCCAGTCACATTCAGTGGGTTATACTGGCTGGTGGATGGCCTTTTTTAGTATTGATGTTTCAGCAGATGCTCCTTTTTGGGGTGAGAAAATGTGAGTGAAGACTTCAGTGGGACAGTGTCAGATGAAAGCCCCCAACTATCACTTCAGAGAAGGTGGTTGCAAGTTGCATGACAGAGATGGATATCTCACTTGAAATATGGCTTTATCCCTGCAAAATGCTGTGCCTTGGTCACACACATATACATATCTTATTGCAAATATCTTTTAAAATATTGCCTGGGAGAATAGATTATAAAAGTACAAACAGAAGTGAAGTGCCTTTGTAGGGTATGTTTCCTTGGGTAATTCCCTGTGTGGTAGTGCGATAACTGTAGTTGTGGCTAATCAGTAGAAGAAACAACTGGGGTTTGTTTTTTTGTTCTTGTAGGTTTGATTTTCCTGCCTTCCCCCCCCCCCCC
>NW_020799092.1:5873461-5902332 GCF_003259725.1 Athene cunicularia | reverse complement strand
CAGGGAGAAGAGCTTGATGGTCAGTTTGGGGTTTTATATAATCTTTAAAAAAAAAAAAAAAATCTTTAAGAATTGCCATTCAAGCTGTTGTGTGCTATGCGTGCTTGTGCTATTACAAACGTAATACGTAATATTGTAGTTAGAAGCTGTGGTGCACCAGTTACTGAGAGAAAATGAAGACGGACAATAACAAACTTATCCTTCATAGGACGGAAGCAGTCAGTGGGGTACAGAGCTGACAACATGTATGATGTGAGCTTGATCTGTGAAGAAGACCTACTGACCACTATCTTCTGTGCATGTGACGTAGACCATACAGGTTTGACAGTGGCTTTTCATGGCTCCTTTTTATTCTCCTCTCACCACATTTTCAAGGCTGAGGTCATGTTATGATTCCTGAGACATGCCAATCTGCGACATGCTTAGCCTAACTAGCTCACTTAGCTAGGTGGCTGTATGTGTGGCAGATGCAGAATAAATGCCTGTGCCTCTTCTGCATGGTGCCTGTCTCTTCCTTTCTCTTCCCACCCAGCCCACTGCTGATCTTTGCTTTATTTTAGTGCAGAGGAAGTAGAGGAGCAATGTGCTTCTATCAAAATTATTGGAAATAACTGTTTATTTCTTTTACAGTTTTTCCTGTTAGAAAAGAGAGCTTTGGGGAACTTCAGAGCAAGAGATAGTTCCTCTGTATTCCACCTGACTAAAAGCTGTAGAGAAAGGAATTGTCCAGCAGAGTAAGATGATGTCAGTCCTAGGTTTTGCCCAATTTGATAAAAGACCTGAAAGTAGTAACATAACAAATGTGCTCAGTTTGCTCTTCTTAAACTGAAGTCCACAAGACTAGTAAACTGGACTTTCACACTTCCATATTCAAAAACCAAACAGAAGGTCTAAACTATTCCTTTCCAGGCTACACTAGAGCTGCAGGGATCAGTTGCTTGTCTACAGCTCTTGAGGTCAATTGAGTACATAGTAGTGCACATCAGTAGCATGCCCTTTTATAGCTTGCTATAATGGCCTACTAGACTTCAGAGTCTGATGTGTGGACACCTGTATCTGTTTTAGGAAAAGTAGCAGTTTCCCAGATAGTGGATTATTTGAGACATACAACTAGTCGGGGATCGGAAGATAGTGGTCTTGAAGAGCTGTGCAACATGCTTGACCCAGATCACAAAGATGTTTCCGTGGACCTGGAAACATATCATGCCATCATGAAAGAATGGATTGAAGACTGTAAGAGAAAATGGTAATAGCTTTGTATCAATCTATCCCATAAAAGCTGCTGTGAAACTAGGAGAGTAAAAAGTTCTGTGTCTTGCATATTCCATATTCTGGAACAAAGATGGAATCAGGACACTGTGACTGCAGTGTGAGTTTTGGCTGAAAGCTTTTAAATGTTACAAAGTTAGTAAGCAATCCAGTGTCATACTGATTTTTGTGACTCTTTATGCTTCGTTGTTTTAGGGAAGATGGTGATATCAAGGAGCCAATGGCAAGCATGGAAGACCCGGAATTAAAAACATGTAAAAATGCCTCTGAAGGTGCAGACCATTTTATTCGATTTTTATTCAGGAAAACTCCATTTTCTTACTCTATAACCAAAACTCCCACCTCTTTCAGCAAGAAAGATGCATGTCCAGATGAATGTTACATCAGGAAGCTTGGAGGCCTTTGGGGGTGATGTATCTAAAGGAGACATGTAAGTTCATTTAAGCAGTTCTTTCTCACAATTTAGTACTCCTAGCTTTGAATTACTTGAGGGCAATTCCTAGAACGGCTGTTGCAGAAAGTTATCTTGGCAGAGTTTCTAATGCTGACCTTAGTCTGCACTAGCTCTTGATGCTATCATGTTCTTCCTCCAGCTTCTTCTCAGACTTAAAAACACACTAGTAATTTTTCTTACTGATATCTTGGTCCTTCTGTGTACATTCACCTTTTTAATTCCCTGTGGTCAGAGTTCTGCCATGTGTTTCTTTTCAAACTGGTTCCTTGCCTCTCCCAAGTTCTTAGATGTATGACAATAGAAGACATTATCTCATGAAAATCTGGTCCTTGGTTTTATTTTCGTGTTTTTAATAGGCATGACTGACTTGGATTTGGTTAATAGTAAAGTACTTATCTTTGAAACTTCTGATGTTTGTTAACTTTTTCATTTTATGCATAGTCAAAAATCTTAAGATCTGCTTTCTGATGGTTCCTTATAATTTCTCATAGTCTCAAAAGGGTGGTTCTTGTTCAAGTTTCAGTTGAAAACATGAGTGGGGGATGCTCTAGGGGAAAATAAAGGATCCAGAAATTTTACAGTTAACACAGAAGTATTGTTGATAGTCAAAGAGGTGATTAGCAAAAGCTTAAGACACTGTCATGCAGCCTTCAAATTGCAGGGAGCATTAAAAAAAGAAAAAGTGCTTAAAAGCAAAATGGTTCCTGATGTCCATAGAATTAGAGAACTATTCAAAGATGATCCAATATCTCTCTGCAGAGCAAATGATGAAATTCTGTAGCATTTTAAGTATTCTGTGGGCTCTCCTTTCACCTCTATGATAGTGCAGCAACAGCATCAGGATTTTTAGAAAAGTAGAAATTAAATCAAATTGCCTTTCTTAATCTTTCCTGGTTTTGTTACTGGAACAGGGACTCTTCTGACTTGATAACCTGTGTTGCGGACCTGCAGTACAACAATCATAAACTTCAGGAAGAGAATAACAAACTGAAGCTCACACTGGAAGCTGTGGATGAGATCAACAATAAACTATTGGCAGATAATAAAGATCTAGATCAACAAATAAAAAGGTGGGAGACCCTGATGGCACCATGTCTACAGGGTAATGGCTATGGGCAGACCTATCTTCTTTCAAGTGGTCCAGCCTTGCTTTATGCTTTTAGCCTCACTGGTGCTTCAAGACAGCAACTTTCTTGACTTAATGTAGTATCTGTAAGGTTTAATCCTCTTCCCTGACTGTTCTGCTCTGTACCTCCTGGTTCTTATAAAATCAGTCATCTTATGAAATGAGCATGAGATACTGCAGGTGCACACAGGCAAAATCTTAGGGTAAGGAAAATCAAATAAACCTTTTTTTTAAAAAAAAAAAAAAAAGCAGCAGGGGGGAAGCTCTAATATTATGAAGAGACTAGCCAAGCACTTTGAAGGCTTCCAAAGCTAGACCACAGACTTGCTGCCAAACAGAGGGGCAATGATCACATAAGAACTATTTTGCTAGTCCCTTGAGGATCTAACATGAGTTGTCTCACTTGCTTAGTATTGCTGCAGCCTGGGGATGCATGCCATGAGTATGAGCCTGTTTTTACAGTGAGTTCATAATGCTCCTCTGACCCAATTCATTCAGATGAGAGATAGTTATGTCAACTGCTAAATCACTCCCAGTGTCTTCCAGGAAGATTAAGGCAAGAGTCCTGCTGTGTAGCTGCACAGGATGTGTGCCCTCATGTTGGACCATGTGCTCTGGGGTGTTCTGCAGCCCTGAACAAGCCAGGAAAAGGGCCTTGCCCCACTGGTTAAATATACATTGTTTGTGATATCGGGTCAGGATAAGAAAATGATGCAAATGATTTTCAAAATCCTTGAAAACTGAACCGAAATTATTTCTATAACTGCTAACAGTAAAGCATTGTAAAGGTGGGTTTATGTGCTTGGGTAACCTGATATATTTGACTGTGACAACCTAGATTTTTAGGTGGATGCAAACAAAAGTGTGTTATCTTGGATGCTGTATTTGCCTGGGATTTCATCCCTTACTGTGAGAGCGTAAGGGGGCGATAAATAGAGGGTGAATCCATGAGCCTTTATTTACTGGGTGAAAAGAACAGGCTTAAACTTGATTGTTGTTCTTCCGTAACATATCTGTGCCAAAGAAGTCGTCCCTGGTGGCTTCTAAAAATAATGTTCTTGGTATTTCAAACCTATCTCATGACCAACAGTAACTCTCTAAAGGTTCTTTGGATTTACTTCCCCTCCATGCAGCATCCAGCATTTTGTGCTGAAAGCCAAATCACTGGAAGAAGAGCTAGAAGAAGCAAAAACCAACCTGAACCTGTCAGAAGAGATGAGACAGCAGATTCTCTGCCAGAATAAACAGCTGGTAGGTGCTTTTATTTCTTACACTGTACAGCATGTCACACCTTGCTGTGACAATGGCATGACTGCTCAGACTGTAAAAACCAGCAGTATGACCTTCTTTGTACCAGTAGGTACTAAGGCTTTTTGAGAATGTTTTTTGAAATGTGATTTATTAGTGTTATGAAAACACTGAAGTTTTTGCATGGTTTCTTTAAAAATTGTCTGTTACAATGAAGAAGACAATTAAAAAGGCTAGTTTTGCATATAAAGATGCTTAAAGAGAACAGGTCTTGTGCTGCCATCACTGAGCCCTCTCTGTTTTGAAGTTGTGATATTCTGCCAGAAATACATGTGATTTTTCTAGAACCAGTAGGGACAGGAGACTCTGTTCAGATGTCAACACAAGATGTCCATATGGTCTGGCAGATATGATAAGGGCCTATCAGAAACCTGTCCATGCTGGACTGACAGCTGGAAGCCAGGAAGCACACCTTGGCATGTCTCAAAGGGCACAAGCTGCCTATGTGAGATTGTCTGAATTGTACCCCAGGTGTTTGAGTAGCAAAGCCTGTGTGAAAGGTGTAAAGCAGCCTGGTAACAAGGCTGATGTGGCTGTGGCTTTAGCAGGTGTTGACAGACACAGAGCTAGCCTCTCTGATCATTTGTTTGCATTGCTGCCATGTGTGTTTTTCACACTACAGTGGCATCTCTGTGTGTTGCTGTGTGAGTGTAGCTGTAAATTGGTGTTCCATAGGTCTGTGTGCTGCTGATGGTGGGTATTTAGAAATCAAAAAAAGACTTCCATGCTGAGCAAGAACACAAGAATTTTTTTGGTGCTATTCTGCTGCAGTGTGTGTATGTTTTTGCTTGGCTTTAATTTGAGATTACATGCATAATTCACCTTGTGAGAACTAGGGGGGTGGGAGAGAGAAATATTATCAGAAGTTTTGTAGTTGTGCTTCTAAGTCCCTTAGTTACCGTTCCCTGCACAGTGGAGGCACAGAGTGGGATACTACTACCTTTCTTCCTAACTGATGTGAAAAAAGCAGAGTGTAGCACAGAGGCTTTCCAGATTTATCTGAACTCAAGCATAAGAACAACTAGACTTGCTCACTCTGGCATTGAATACCTCCTTCCTATTATCTAGTGCTCTGAGTTTTACTCTGATTTGAAATGCCTGTGTCAAACCCTTCAGTGACGGTTCATGAGCTGGACCAGTCTCAGCACTCCCATTTTTTGCTGTGGTCTCTGAAGCAAAAATACAAAACCACAGCTTCATGTTGGGCTCTGGATGTGTTTGTGGTCTGTTGCTTTTTGGCTTTGAATGTTGAACTAGACATGCTAAAACCAACTACTTTGTTTTTCTCTTTTTTTTTCTCTTTATTTTTTTTCCCCCTCTCTAAATAAACCTGATCAGGAAAAAGAAAACCAGTCTCTCATCATCAAAATTACTTCTCTCCAGGAAGAGGTAAAATAAATCATGACTTTGCAAGTAAATGTTCTTGTCAAGCTAAAGCTCACCATTAAGAAATGAAATGTTTGCCAGACTTCGAAGGCTGATATGCTAATTAGGGTATCAAAATACCTTATATTTTACAAGGATGACTTATCATAGAACTTTATATCCTGAAGTTGCACTGTGCTTCAGACTTTCCATCTGCTGGGTAACTACGGATATGAGATTGGGGAGGTGTGGGGGACAGGGTCAAACAGCTGCTTTTTCTCTCTTTTTCAAAGTTTTATAGACAAATATTTCTGATTAACATAGCTGTAAATATACTAACTCTACTGAAACAATCTCCATTTCATATTTCCTTCTCTTTCCCTCCTTAAGATTCAAAGGAGGAGCCCTGTATAGAGCTGTAAGTGGGAGGAAAAAAAAGCAGTGTCTGGGGGCTCCACTCACAGATGGATCCATTGACACTGGCCAAAGACCTACAGGAAGTTTGTAGGGAATATATCACCTTGTAGTGAAGCTATATCTCTAGGCTCTCCCCCTCTTTATTATTTTTTTCCTCAGATATATAAAAGTAACAATGAATATTTATTTCATTTAAATATTTTATAAATCAGTCTTTATCAGATAATAAAGTGATAAATACTTGCTTACAGCCTGTATTTTAGGCCATTGAGGACGAAGTAGAGAAACTGTTTAAATCATACGTAGTAATGAAAAGAAGCACCTGGTGGATTCAGGAATCTATCGCCTGTTATAACAACACGGTAGTCATTGTTCCTTGTGTGTTTACCATGCTCAAGTTCAGTCTTTCTGAAAAAGCTCATAAGTCCAAATAGCTGTTAAATGGCCTCTTTCCACAAATAATTCTCATTCTGCAGGCTTGAAAGCTTTTCTTTAGCTTTGTAGGTCAGGTTTTGTCATTTAATAGTGCTCTGGAGAAATAAAGGAAAAAAGAGCAGAAACAGCTTCAGTGGGGCAAGCACATACAATGTATGTGTGTGAATACTGGTAGTGCTTTAAAGTAGGCAGTAGCTTGGGGGTTGAGATGTCATTTTGCCTTCTCCTTCAAGGAGAATCTGTCAATTCATTCAGCTGTGCCTAAATACTTTGTATCTTGTTCAGAATATTAGGAATAGCATGGACTCCGATGGACTTCAAAAGAAGATTTTGGAGCTGTCTAAAAATGCATCAGAGCTTCAAGTAAGCATGTCATCTCTAGAAGGAATGAAAAGACAGCCTATAGCTTATTTGGGTCTAGTGAGGGGAATTTCTACCTCTGGACAGTAGACAGCCATGAACCTGTCTGTATAAAGAACTGCAGTACAATCATAGCTTGGATAGTGTGACAGCTTTGACTAAGTTGCTGTCTGGAGGTAAAAAACTGGGCTAATATAAACAATCCGCAGTTCCATTCTTTCCTCTAAGTTAAACCTCTAGGAAACCTTTTCTCTCCTCTTTGAAAAAAATGTTAGAAAGTCATGCTTTGCTGAAATTATTATCATGGACAGACAAGAGGAAACAAAGGTGACTGAAAGCTGAGAAGTTTTTCACTTTTACCTGGATACATAATTTGAACTTTGAAACAGACCATGCAACATATTTGAAGAAGAGTTTGGTTTTTCTAAGCAAGGAATCTTGATACCCTTATTCCCTTCCAAGTATGAGATAGGAACAGACTTGTATGATAGTGCATACTGAGTTATTCTTGATCATTTCATTCTTTAGATCCAAGCACATATCTATGAGAACACCGTGGTGAGTAAAGAGGCAATCTTGATCCAGGTTAGTTGCTTTTACTTCATTACTGTATTGACTGAAAATACTGACTGTGGGATGATTTGTAAAAAGCAAGGCAATAGTCTTCACTGTGGCATTTTTATTTCTACTGTTCTCACATTACAGAACCTGATCCTATAAATGGGTTCAGAGTAGGCAAGATCTGATTTAGGACCTGGTTATAAGTCAGCATAATTAAAGGTTTCAAGATTTTTCTTTTCAATTAAAAAAAAAATAATCACAACCTATTAAAACAAAGCAAACTTCAGAAAACTGTAGAAAGACTTCTAAATGCTACTTCCTTCAACAACTGGTAAAAGTACATAACTGCAGAAGATCCTTCCATTCATATCTTTTACTTAAAGTAAACTTTAAATTTTGTGTCAAACCAGAAATAATGATTCAGAGCCCATTGGAAAAGCAAATTTATCCTTTCTTATTGCTGAGGTGTAAATATTTAGGCTTTGCTGAAGAATGAACATTTCTGATGTTGTTTTTAAACTTGTATTTTGTATTAGAAAATAAATACATGAGACTACATAAGGGTGTTGGCATTCTCTGGATTCATCAATTATGCAAACATCCTTCTAGGCTAATTTCTTGGATTTTCTATTTAGCAGAACATGTTCTAAATCAGCTGATGAAATATTTGACTATTAGGCTGTCTGCAAAAATGAGTGCACCTGAGTTCAAATAATGAGAGAACCTAGCTTCAGCATGATCTGGCAGATAATTTTGTAGCTGAGTGGTTTTTTTTAATAGGATTTTTTTTCTTGCCAGAAGCGCTTAAGTGCACAAATTTTTTCTTTTTTTTTTTTTTTAAATAGCTTTCCCTTTCTCTTCCTCAAATGATTCAAAAGCTTTTTTGGCTTCTGTAATATTCTTTTGTTTTAAAAAAGCTTTTTTATTGTATTGGCTAAATGGGAACTTTGAAAACAGTCCACTAGACTTCATGTTCTTGTAGGTAAAGGTGACTGCTTCTTACAATCCTGAAGAAGCTGGTGTGAAAAACTGACTTTTCTTGGCATTAGGGTTTGTGGGATAAGGATTTACCTGTAACCTAAAAAACCCTCTCATAGCTCTTTATCCAAAGATAGATTGGATAGGATTGATGGTCAGTGAAAATTAGTGTGGAAACCTTTCTTTTCCAGGCCTGCGGAAGCTATGCGAAGATAGAAAATACTTTAATTTTTTTTCCTTCTTTTTTTTTCTGGGGGGAAGTGGGGATGGTGTGTGTTTTTTAGTTTTGTGGTGGTTTTCTGTTTTTTAATTTTCAGCACCATACATCAGTTGTCTCTGCCAAGGCTAGAAACCTGGTTCTGTAACCTCACTTTTCTTGATTAGCTTTCTGTGTATTTCATCGCTTTCAAAGAAATATTTTTAAAGAGGAAGAGTAGGAACAAGTCCTAAAGGGGGTGAGAGGACCAGAAGTCCTACTTGAAGTTCTTAATTTCTATAAGAAATGCTTTGTTTGTGCAGTGTCTTCTATTGTAATGGCATAACATGATTGAAGCCTATTGCTAGTTTGTGAAGCTAAGAAGGCTGCTACTTCTACTAACTCCTCAGTCTTACCATGAGGATTGATAAATTCTGTATCATCCCTTCCACTAGGCCTTCTGCAGAACCCTTCACTCTATGCCTTTAATCACGAAAACGAATGAGAGTAAACTCAGAACCTTGAAACTTGTTTTAAGGGTTCATTGGGATTAACACTCATGCCAGTCATAATATAGTCCAGATTATCAGCTAAAACTAGAGCCCTTCTGTCCAGTTTAATCTACTTTTGCTGGCATAGAAACCAGGTAAGTAATAAATTAAAACACAATAGCTGGAAAGAGTTTTTCTGTCTCCTTAGTTTAAGGAGTTATATAGAAAATGTTTCCCGAGTACTTTGTTAGACAATATGCAAGGTAATTGACTTGATTCTTTTAAATTTGACACTGTATTTATTATTGTGAAATCAAGATGCTGCTCAAACCTAAATTGCATATCTTATTGGTTACAAAGCATCATGGCCATAAGTATTACAAATGAACTTCAATGTGCTAGTTGTCAGGTTGTGTACTTTTAAAGGTTCTTTTCTCTACAACCTCTGCAGAAGGAGCAGGACATCAAAGAACTGAAGTTAACCATTGTGGAGTGCTCCTCAATAATAGAGGTATGGGACTGATTTTAGTTTTGACTATGAGGAGAAAGCATGCATATCCTATGCTTATTCTGCATGACAAACTAACACTCTAACCAGGTCTGATGTATGTTTTAGACTTTGCGGGCAGAAAAAAATAAGCTACTGGAGAACATGCAACACATGCAGCAAGAGCTGATCTCGTGAGTATTGTGAACAAGTCTCAGGAAATGGAGTTCCTCAAAAGTACAAAGAGGCTGATACATTTTTTTTTTTTCCTGCTTCTTTTAGAAATGAGTTGAGTTTCCCATTGTGTAAATTTAACAGTAATATTCCTGAAGGGATGAATTCACTGCACTGTGAACTGGAACTTGCTCAGTTTTCTGAGGTATGAATCAAATCTTTATTGAATCTCATCCCACTTGTCTTGCATCAGTAAAGGAAGAACAAAGCTCATTCCTGGTAGATAATTAGTAACCTTGGAACTTAAAGCCATTAATCCTAGCTCTCAAGCTTAGAATGTGTTGTCCCAAGTACATTGGAGAAAGTCCAAAGCAAACAAAACACTGATATCTAAAAAAATGAGACCTACAAAGTAAATCTGGAAGAGTTAGGGTTACGCATTTAGCTAGCAGAACAGACTGATAGAAGATATGAGTTTTCAAATATATAAGGGCTATTATGCTGGAATTATGCAGTTATAGTCTGTTTCTTGTACTGCTTATACTGGACATGAACAATGACTTTCAATTGCAGGAGGGAACACTTCTTTTTCCATGCAGTCTAGTGTAGTGAAAAAGAAAAGTAAGCATCTTGACAAGGTTGTGAAGTTGCAATCTAATTTATTCTTTAAAAACTCTGATAAGCATTAGGTACCCTAATCCCTTCCCCATTATCAGGTACAACAATCTTCAGAAGTCCTGTCCAGCTCTTTTTTTTTTTTCTTTTTCCTTTTTCTTTTCTCTTTTTTTCTCTGAGGTCTTTGGATAGTGACTTGGAGGCAGACAGAAGAGGCATCCTTCTGATGAATCTGGTGCAGGCTGACAAAAATCTTAGTACTGTGGCTGAGCCTTTTGGTTTGGAGTTAGTGTCCCCACTGTCCTCTGCAGAACACCCAGCAGGTGGCTTGGTGACCTTTGGGAAGCGCCCTTTTGATTAGACACACTTCACATAATCAGAGACCAAAATTCCAGTGTTTACTGTTCCTATAGCTTTCCAGCACTTCCAACTCCTAGAAAAAAATATTTACATGTAAATCCAGAAAAAACTATTTACATGTACATTATGGTTTTGGTTCAGATATCTGAGTTATCATGTGCTCATTTCCCTAAAGACATTCCATGGAGTCCCATCCTTTCCTACAGTGCTTTCTTCCCTTCAGATGCAAGCTCTGCAGCAGAGTTGATAACAAATATACGCTATTGCAGTGAGTTTTCTTGCAAGGCTTCACTGTGCTGCTACTTCCTTTTGTACATGGTACATTTGCAACAGGAAAAATTCTGCTAATGGACTAAAACTACAGACCCAGAAATAGGAGGTTGTACTTGGCTAGGCAGCTCTGTTTCAAAAGTAACATATCCTGTATTGCAGCTCCCCACAGCTGCAGTGAGTCACTGCATTTACCTCTCAAATGCTGTAATGAGATGCACTTCCACCAAATCACCTGTAAAGCAAGTAAGGGCTCTGCTTATTCATCACTTGGTAAAGCTTCTGAATAAAGATAACTAATTATTGACTTTCTCTTGCCTACTCCTGACGTGAAGATATACATTAGATCACTCAGCAGCTTGGCTGCCTTGCTTTTTCAAATTCCCATGACATGAAGGTTTTGAAAAGATTTTACAAGCTTCAAGTTTCGGTAGCTCTGACCTTCTGGCAAATACCATGCAGGGATACTTCAGAAAAGTCTAAATGTCATTGATGCTGGTTTGTAATAAGGAGATGTCAAAACAAGCTAGTTGGCTCTTCTATCTCTTCAAAGATTACCAAGGCTGAATGGACATCCCTGGATGAAACACTGGACCGTGAAGTGCTGGTTTTACTTCAGGGACCTGAATATGAGGGAGAAAAATTTAAGAGTATCATGCAAAACCTGGTCAGTAGCAGATCTTATGTGAATAAGGATGTGGTCTTCTATCAGCCTTTTAATTAGGATTTCTCCAAGCACTGTAAATTAGATTGTGTTTGTTCCTTTTGAAAAAAATAAAAATAGCTTCTTTGGGGAGGGAGTGAGTGCATGCTTACTCTAACAATATCACTTGGCACATACTCTTAACACAGTAATTTATAACCTGGGTAATTCTGGGTGGCATTGTGTCAGGCTAGGAATACCAGGGTTTGGATTGAGAGTTCTTTGGTTTGGTGTTTCGTATGTGTGTGGTTTGTTGTTGTTTGGTTTTCCCCAGCAAGAGGAAGCCTCTGAGGCAGAGGAGCTTGTCATGACTTCTTTACAATGTGTAAAAGTTCCTGATGTGAACATGCAACAGGCTTGGGAAAGAAAACTTATGGTAAGCAACTGTTTCTCTGAAGCTATTCTATGAAATTGTGTGGCTGTGCAAAAACTTAAGGTGGGTATCTTACTGCTATGTATATTAATTACTTGAGATTATACCAGTCCAATTTGAGGTCTGGAATGGCTGTATGGAGAGAAATAGAATTTTTAACATTTTTTTTAAGGAGAAAGGGGGTGGTTGCTCTTCACTTAAATGCTGTACTTTTCCTGACTTGTTTTGTGCAAGATCTCATTTTGTTAAAACTATGCTTGAAGGAAAGGGTAGACAAAGCAAATCGATTTCAAGAGGAAAATGAGGTCAGATGACAATACTGTATTTTGTGATCTATGAAGCTTTTCGCCTACTGCATGTTTCTGTATGCCTTGAGCACCATCTTCCCCTGTACTGAGTCTGACTACAGTACTGGATGATTTCACTGTCAAAAGGAGGAGGGAGATGGCTTTATAAGCAGATTTCTATATCAAAACCTTCATAGGGTTTGCTTTCTTTTGAAAGGAAAAGTTTTCTGCTTTTACTGGACAAGCTCCACAGGAAAAGCTTCTAGGCTTTAGGAAACTGCTGGCTCATGCATTGTTGTAACTTTTTGACATTGACTAAAATATTTCTCCTTCAAAGATATCACAGTTGAAAAATGCTTGTAAACTTACCATTCATGTTGGATGAAGCTTAAAAACTTTTGGTGTGAGTATTGGCATTAATCATGGCAAATTAATCCTGTTCTGGCTCCTAGAGAGTGATGTGTTTGGAAACTAAGCTAACAGAGGATCAAGGAACAACAAGATTCTTAATAAAAAGTCCTGTCCTTCTGGGACCTGTGGGGAGGAGAAGTGACTTCATGTCAAATGTATTGTATTCACCAAGCTAGAACAACCCAGATATGTAGGAAATATGGTATATAGAACTGAATAGCAGTAAATCCAAAAAAAGAAATATTCAAAGTAGTTTCTTCCAGCCTAAAAGAAAGCTTTCATAGAAAAATGAATTAAATCTTGGACCATGCACTATCACTTGAATCCTAAACACTTCCGCACCATTTTCTGTAAAATATATCATGGACATGTTTTGCTGGGTTTTAGTATTTTTAAGTATATTTTAACATATTTTAAAGTAAATTTAAAATAAATAATTTAGTAAATTTTAAGTGTGCCTGTATTTTTGTGTGTATGTATATGTATTTAAGTGTGTATATAGATGATATTAAAAATTTTTTTGCCCTTCTGCTGGATGATAAGACTGGCACATGTGCCCTGGTAAGCCTATGCCACTTGTCAAAACCATGACATTTCTAAGAGCAAGTGCTGCCTGCCTTGGCTGAGAAACGGATCTTCAGGATGTGGGCATTTGCATACAGTGGCATTCCATGTCATCCTAGTAAACCTATCTAGCAAAACTGTTCAGGCTGCTTTTTTTTTTTTTTTTTTTTTTTTTTTTTTTTGGTAGCATGATACTTGATGTGTTATGCTTTTTTTTTTGTTTGAAGCTCATGAACAGCATTAGACTCTAACTTGCAAGTAGATACCGTGGCATGTATTTGTAGGGTTGATGTTTTCCCCTTTTTGAACTAATATAAAATCCCAGAAATATGAGCCTCATTCTTACCTGACTTCTGTTTGGCTCTCATTAAGCATTCTTTAAAAGCTAAGGACTCTATTTTGTATGTTCAACTGAACAAGTCAGAGAAAGAGGCCAGAATTATTCTTTTTCAGTACTTTATGCTGCAAGACATTGTTCAAAGAAATGCAGAGGGTGCAGTGTTATTTTAATGCTTTATTTTTACCCTCTTCTTCTTCTATCTACAAATCAGAGGTAAAACTAAAAGCCTTTGTCACAGGGGTCATCCCTTGGGCAGATTTCACCTGCTAGGCATGTTTAGCAAACTGAAATAAGGATATTTTTTTTTAATTATTATTATTATTATTATTATTCAGTAATACAAACTCAAATTGCTGCCAGTGGACTTAGTTATACTTTGAGGAAAGGGTCACGGAAGTCTAAATTATGAGTTTTAGGGTTTCTTGCAAGATGGTCATTGTTAAAACTTCCCTTTATGAAATATGTTTTCATTGTTGTATCTGGGCATCTTGTGATCGAGTTTTTCTGGGGTAAGTTGTAAAGATTCCCTTCTGCACCATGTAATCTCCTGACATGCTTACAACAAATATTTGCTAACTATATATTTGTTTTACAAGGGATAAAGAGGTAGAGGACTATCTGAGTACCTTACATCTGCCAGAAATAATGGCTAAGGATGACTTTTGACTTAGAAGTAACCTTTTGAAAAAAGTGGAAGCCATTTGTCATATTGAACTAGCATATGGAAGGCTTATGTTTTCTTGTGCAAACTGTTATGCATTTGCTCCATCTTAAAAAAAAAAAAAAAAAAAGTCTAAAAGTACGAACACTTGGCAGGAGTCTAGCCTGTCTGTTCTCACATCCTGTCAGATTCAGGAGCTGGAAGGCACAGGTTTGAAGCTTAGGTAGCTTTGTTAGACTGCCCAAAACACTGTCTTGTACAAAACAAACACCTGTTTCTTCTTTATAGTATCTTCCATTGAAATGTATTTTTTTTTTCCTCACCTCTCTCTTCCCCAACCAGATGCTGTGCATCAAAAATACACTAAATATTGTCAATCTTTTACCTTTTTTATTGCTGATAGTATTGGTTGTAGGTGATGAAACTAAATGGTGGAGCAGGAAATCAATTCTAATCATGTAAATTGGGGCTCTGGTTTACTCTCTGGCTCTGCCTATCTAACCACATGGTGACTAAGTTTCAAAATTCCACAGGCTCTCAAGCAAGAGCTAGGAGAAAAGAGACACCTTTGGATGCAGAAACTTCATCTGTTGCAAAAATACAAAGAATCCCTAGATAAGGATTTTATTCAAATGGCAGGCAACTTGAGGAGAACCAAGACAGAGGAACTTCACCTAAGGAGAGAGCTCTCTGCCAGGTACCACCGCAAAGCATGTGTGTCTTGATTCTGTTGGTTGCTTATCTATTTGGTGTGTGGGGGGATTGTTTTGTTTTTGGCTTGTGTTGGGTTTTTTGCCTTGTGGAACAAAGTTTACTAAATTCTGAAGACTGTTTTCAGAGAGGAAATTATCTGCTGTTTTGGGGAGTGGGTTTGGTTTTAGTATAACGTTTACACTATGTGGGAGTTAAGGTCTGTGTCTGAAGTAACACGATCTTGGAGATGTCTTTGAAAACATCAGGGAGACCACAGACTGAGCAGTTAAAGCAAAAGGGCGCTGCCTATCTAGCAGGTGCAACCATTATATAAACTGCTGATTTTGTGAGAAGCAGAAGACCTGTAAAATATATGCCTGAAGGTATTATTGCTTTGGGACAAAATTTCTAGCCCCAGACAATATAATGTCTTATCAAGGGTATAGTTTCAATTAGTTATCTCATATGAAAATATAACTTCACATTTTAGTTTATTGGCACATGGTTCCTGCTATGAGTTTTGATATTACAAATGTGGTAGCAAGAGACAAGCAGGTGTAAACCTCTGCGTGTCCACCCTCCCTCTTCTCCTCAGACATTCAGGAAAGTAGCTAGTCAAGGGGTTTTTGCCAGAACAACTAAATTTGTTGTCTTTGTGGAGCCCAGGCTTACTCGGTGTCAACCTTCTGCTATGCTACACTGAATGTACATTTTTTGCGCTCATGCCTTTACCTGGGATTGGGGTTTAAGCAGCTTTCTAGGGCTTACCATGCCTGAGAACTAATGTGGAGCAGTCATACTGCACTTTTGCCTGACTTATCTTCCATTTAATGTTGTTAATGTAGACCTCCCACATACTTTCCTTTCACTTGGAAAAGAGCTGATAAAAATAAGGGTGGCTTAGTTTCTTAAAGCTGCCTCTCTATCAAAATTGTTTGTGGTGCTAGCAACAAGAAAAAAAAACTATGAAGGTGAGTTAGCGAAGAAATGGGCAAAGAGCTTCTGCAGGGAAAAAGAAAGGGTTCTTAGAAAGCCATGATCCTTAGCACTGGTTCTGATGGCATCTGCTTGCTGTTAAGTGAAATACCTTCTGAAACACTGGGAAATGAATCTGAAAGCTGTGTATCTGCAGTAATAGCTCCAGGGTATCTTTTCTAGAATGACTGACTCTATATCTGATTGCATTGTCTCATCGTTTGGGAGAAACAGCATTCTTTTGACCAAATGGCAAAATTTTGCCCCGCTAAGCTCTTGCTCTTTGAAAGTTCTCTGGATATTCCACAAGCTTCCACCGTGGTACCCAGCTGGCTGGGGCTGACACAAACCAGGAAAAACCTCCATCCCCTTCCTAATTCTGGGAGCTGCTGTAGAAAAGCTTTGTCTGCCTACTGGCTTGAATTGTGCTTCGCAAAAAGTCCCTGGTGCTGCATCCTGGGGAGCTGCAGTATGTAACAGCTGAACGTGGTTCTGGATGAGTGTCTCAATGATGAGCATGTGTCATCTCCTGGGCATGCCTGCTCTAAAACGTCAGTAACGGATTGTGGTTTGTGCTCTGTCACCCCACAGGCAACGTGAAATAGAAACTGTCAAACAGTTACAAGAAGAAACTGCTGGCCAGGCAGAAGCCCTTGGTTTAGAGCTGCAAAAAGCTACAAAGCAGCTTGAGGATGCCAGCAAACAGGTAAGGGACAGTCTAGTTCCTCCTACACAGGAAACAAGCAAACATGCAAAAGGCTATGTACAATGCATTGCTGGTCTTGGGGAAGAAAATCACATGTTCGGAATGGAGTGCCTCACTGCAAAAGTGGAACCAGCAGAGGAAGTAGAATTTGAGGGGGTGGTGACAACAGTTTGCTGATGAAAGAGGCAGCATTGCATATTTGTGGTGGCTTAAAAAAAAAAAAGAAGATAAAAAGCCCCAAAAATAGCTTCCATACACAGTCCACCCCAATGTAAAAATGCAGAAGTTCACAAGGAGCTTTATCACTTCCTGAGAAAGAACAGAAGCAGTTTGGTTTCATTTACATGAACTGTAGAAGCTCCTTGTGTTAGCCAGGCTGTTTCGGTGTTCTGTTTTGTTTTTTTCTCTTGTATTCCCTTCTTTATTTTTTTTTCTTAAATATTGCTTTGTGCTTAGGCAGAGGATCAAGCTGAAGCCTTTCACTCTGCTTGTGAGGAAGCAGCATCCCTGAAATGCAAGTTAGAGGAAGCCATTTTTGAGCAGCAAAAACTCAAGGATGTAAATGCAGCTTTAACAAGCACTTGCGAGTTGCTCCAAGAAAAGGTGGAAGACGAGAAAAGTGAGTAACTGCTGGCAGTGTGCCAGCATTCACTCTTGCATGGGCAAATCCTTTATGGTTTAGTTATAGCAAGGGTGAATAGGACAGACCGGCAGGTCATACAGTAAAATGCTCTGTATGCACTCTTCCCTCTCTCCTCTTCCCTCTCTCCTCTTCCCTCTCTCCTCTTCCCTCTCTCCTCTTCCCTCTCTCCTCTTCCCTCTCTCCTCTTCCCTCTCTCCTCTTCCCTCTCTCCTCTACATCAACACCTCAAATGCTTAGGTAATTAAATATTGCAGTGATTTTCAAATTCTGGAGTGGATATCACTGCTTATAGGGGGGAAAAAAAAAAAAAAAGAAAAAAAAAAAACAAAAAAAAACAAAAAAACCAACAAACCTGCCTTAAGCCCACTGAACTTTTGGGCTCAGGTATGCATTTCCAAGGGCAATCTGACTAATGCTCAGCAGATACGTGCATTGTAAACAACTTTATGTGCAACTGCTCATGTTGCTTTCCTGTTTACTGTTTCCTTCAAAGTGTCAAGTTCTATTTTTTTGGCAAGAGGCATAACAATGGAAATAGTATGTAATTTTTCAGCTCTGAGTACACAAAGATCTTCTGTAAAGAGAGCTAGAGTACATGAAAAGAGAGAGAATCCCAAACTTGTGGAAGAGACTGGTGACACTGACTTAAAGAAGAAAAACCAACAAAACAAAACCAAGACTCCCCAAAACAACCACTAATACTCTAAAAATGGCTGAGAATTTGGCTCTAAATGACTACAGGTAGTTTGAAGAAATACTTTTCTGTAGATTAAATAAAAATAAACTGGTAGATGAGTAGAGAAGTTGCCAAGTGTTATGAAGAACAGGGCTGACAAGGATGGGAGTAGGGGAGGACAAGGCTTTATACTGGTTCCTACAGAAAGTCAGGCAGGTCTAGTGACCCTTCTGGGCTGTGGTGTCTTCCCCACTCACTTCGCTCCTTCGCCTACCTCCTCCCACCTGCATGGTAATAGATGAGAGATTAGGGAACCTGTTGGCCAAGGAAGTTACTGCTCAACCTAAGTCAGTCTGGCAGAGCTCCTTTTATGTTTCAGATGTCTAACCATGCCTTGGCACTAATTGCTACAGCCTTCGTCCAGTGAAAAAGCTGAACAAGATAGTGAGACCTGCCTTCGATTTTTGCTTAGGCACTGAAGTGACAGTGCTTACAAAATCTCCTTTCACCACCTCCAACCCCCCATTATTAGCTGTGGTATAAAAGCTGTAATAGACTTGTATCAAGGTAGAGGTCATCAGAAGTGGAACCTAGCATTGTTAAACTTGAACAAAGAGTGTTTCTAAGCATAACATAAAACCCATTAACTTTAAAAATTCTGTACTGGATGTCAAATTGGAAGGACAAGTGCTTCTCTTCTAGTAAGTCATAATGGAGTCATCCATTTCCACAGGGAACTGTGGCACCTTCACTCTGATGATATGGGGAAGCATTGCCCCCCCTTTATAGCAAGGGGAAATGTTGTAACCACAGGGAAGAAAAAGTGCTTAGTGTTTTCTGTAGGGTAGAACTCGCAAACCAAAATGCATTTTTAAAATCCTCTTTCCTGTGAAAAACTGTTATAGGTATAAATAGACTAAAACAAAATGCAGTTTGTGATGGGCAGTAGTTGGGTTTAAAGACACTAAACATTATCAAATTATAAGGAACCCTGCAAGACTTGTAAATGTCTCTTCACAGCAACTGCTAATGCACTGAGATGGGAACTTCTTCAAAGGCGACTCTGTGAATTGCTGTGTCAGGTATGATGCTTGTTTTGTGGGAGAAGAAAAGGTAAGCTTGCACAGGAGGTGCTCTGGTGGAAGGACATCTTCAGCTGAGATAAACTGCAAGTAATTTGGCAGCATCCGATTTCTTCTTTTCTAATATGTACGTAACTGTGGAGGCAGTAAATATTATGTACTGATCTGCACATTATTATTTTCCTCCTTCAGCCTCCTGGAAAAAATGGGCTAGAACTTACATGTGTGGTGTTTGGTTTTTGCTGTAAAAAATTATTGGTCATCATATCAAATGGGGCTGAGGGAAGCTTTCCATGATGCATTGATGTGATTTGTCCCCACAATCAGCCCTCTCTTCTGCACAGACTTGAAAACAAATATTTAAAAATCTCGCAATAAAATATTTTTCAGTATCCAGACACTGGAATAGGCCGTGAAACCGTTATTTCCATTGTGCCCCTCTGTGGAAGTATGCTGGAAATTATATAACTCTGTGCTTTGCTTTGAATAAAAATACTTTCTTCAAGTTTGGAAGGGGGTGGAGGGGGAGACATTGTGGGAAGACTTTGTTCCCAACTGGCTCTAGTAAGGAATGCTATAGCTCAGGGTCTGAACAGTCTAGATTTAACGTAGAATAACAATGTATTCTTAAAGACAAACAGAAGAACCTAAAGTGTATCCTAGGCTGTAACAGAGGCATCAGGAACAGAATCAGAACTGTTATTCATGTGCAGCCAGTTCAAACCTCTATTTGTGCATAAAGGTCTGCAGAATTAAAGCCTGAAAGTAGCAAGGGGAAGTAATTGCATAGTTTTCCTGATAGCTGAAAAGAGTTCATTTAGAAAGATAAAATTCCATTTTGTTCATAGTTAGTAGTACTGTTCCTTCTTTTTAACTTTTTTTTTTTTCTTCTACGTCTGCCTGCCTTAAACTGTTTCTCTATTGCAACAGTGCTGTGCAGAGTTAGAATCTGACTATGGTCTGCTTCCCACGTCAGCTGAGCCGGTAAAAGGGAAGGTAAGTGTGCTTGCTATGACCATTGCTGAGCCTGTTAAAATGTGATGCTAGTTTTGTTTGTTCCTATTTCTTTTCATGGCCTTTAGGAAATAAATAACTTTCTTTGTGAGAAACTTTGCCAAGTTAAACAATCAGTAAAAATAATTTGAGATACATATTTATGTAAATATGCATTCATATGTATATACACATGCAAAAGTATATTCAAAACATTACTGCAAAACCAGTTTCCTATTGCTTCTGAACAGTCACTGTGACAAAATAGAGGCATTTGATAAATTGCATTTTGAGAAGGATCAGATTCTACAATAGGTTTACAACTTCCAACTTTTCCATTTTTTCATCACTTAAGTAACATTAGGTCAAATGCAGCTGCATTAAGTGTTGCTTCAGAAGTTTCCTCTAGCCATCTTCAGATAACACCTCTTCAGCACTAAACATCAAGCAAGTGGTGTGCATTGAGGGGCAGGAGATGGTGGGGCAATGCTTTGCCTCTTTGTGGCTGAGCCAGAGCTGTCCTTATGCTCCTGCTGAGGGAAATGTGACCTGTGTAGCAGGTGCTGTACATGGGGCCAGTGCTCCCCTTCTCAGTCTGACTGGTTGGCTTGGCTTGACTGAAAACATTTTGGTTTGGGTTTTTTTCCATTTTTGTGTGTGTGGTTTATTTTTTGGGGTGTTTTTTTGTTTTTGGTTTTTTTTTTTTTTTCCCACAGGGTTTGGTTGGGTGGTGTTTTTATCTTGGGGGGTGGGGTGGGGGGGTGGTTGTCTCCTGTCTTGCTCATCTTGCCTGTTTTTGTAGTATCTGGTCCAGACCTAGTTTGAACCAACATGTCTGTTGCAAATGTAAAGTTGAATTATTCTCCCTCTTCCTGTATGTGTTCTGTCTATTAAGGCTGTGAGTTTTTCTAGAAAAAAAAAGCAATAGATGATGTATTTGTGTAACTGTTGGGATTAAAATACACAGATGCAACTGCATGCATGTGTGGGGGGAGTTGGTGGTATTCAGCATTATTGAACAGCAGCAGTACTTTCTATTTTTTGATTAGCAGCTTCATTGCTCTAAACAACTGTGGAGTGAAGGACCCATCTTGTGCTCTGAACTTCCCAGGACACTGGCCTCAGATGTTTCATACTGCCATAGTACATCTCTGCTAGGTAAGACCTGGTGGTGTTGGCTATTGTTCTGTCTCCTAAAGTATAGGAGGAGTTGACAGGTGGTATAGAACAGTATCACTGGTGCTAAACATGCTGACAGGTTATGGAAAAGCTGTTGTCAGCTTTAGCCTATTGCATGCAATCCAGGAGGCTGAACCATGTTTATAATGCTTGCAATTAAAGGCCTGAAAAGGTCTGTCAACCTAACAGCAGTCCCCAGAAGCTTAAGGAACTACTGGTATCGATCATACATCCAAATATATTCCTGACAAGGTGGACCAAGAGGGCTTGAGTTCTGTTCTTCCTGTTCACTCTGACTGGCACACACTGCAAGCAATGTCCTGCTACTTTGCTGCTGAGCTGAGGTCAGTCCTGGTTTAAAAAGTTGAATGGGTAACATATCTGCTGAGAATCAAATAATTGTATTTGTTGATTTCTCTTGTATTCATAAGCTGTTCATACTTCCCTGTGCCTCTTGAGCCTTATTAACATGAAAAGCAACCACTGATAGATATGCATTGCAGGGCCATAGAACTGCAGAGTGCTTTGGGATTTTATAGACAGAGCACTTCTTCCAGAGTAAGCTGGTACAACGCAGTGTCTATTCTCACACAAACTATAAAATGCTTAGATGTAATTCTGTGCCATACTGGGAGAAACAAAAGAAAATCTTGCTTGACTGCACATGCTCCTTATAAGAGCACTACTATGCTGCTTTGAAAGGGCTGTTTCAGTGGGCCAGCTCAGAGTGTTCTTACAACTTGCTGTGGTATCATGATCCAGACACAATTAAGGCTCGTATTCTCAGCTTGCACCAATCAAGTATTGATACAAAAAAAAAAGATGATCTGTTTCCCAGACCTCTCTGCCAAACAAAACAATTCACAACAGCAAAGCTGTCCAACATGGAAATTTCTATAACCTGACTGATGGAAAATCCCCATCCCCAGGTGCTGCAGACCTTCCATCTACAAAATACTTCTAAGGCCACATAACCTAATCCTTTCATACCAAGGTGGAAGCTGCCTAAATCTGTATTTGGTTGGTCTGCTGCTTGATTATTTTACACTTAGTCAAAAACCGACAGGTGACTAAATCCAACTTTGCCAATGACCTCCACTATTCATAATTGTTGCTCTTCACAGATGCTCTGACCTTGGAAACCTCATGTTTGAATAACTTTCGTGTGCAGGGCTGGGATCAGCCTTGTAGACAGAGCTCTGGCAGCTGCAAGTTTGAAAGCTGTGACCTGGGACATCCATCCACTTCAGATGTGACATTGGTGGGGTGCAAGTAAGACAGTAAAATAACCTCTTTGGGGTGAAGGGTGGAAGAGTCTATGGGATTTAGCAGGTTCCAAGGGAAAGCTGTGTCCGCAGAACATGCCAAGTTCAACAGCAGAGCATCTCTCCTAGGAAATACTGGACACTCAGTGGTCAGCTAATAGTGTCACAGGGTACTATTTGCTTCTATTCACAAAAGTAATATTAAAATTTTTTAATTAAAACAGCTGGTATAACCATCAGCCAAATACAATGATGGTGTTTCCATGTCATGCTGTAGAACTGAGGCATGATGTAGGCGTTCTTGTGTCTATTTTCAGTATTTAACTCACAACTGACACTCGCATTCAGCAGCCAAAATCCTACTAGCTTTGAGGAGTCACTTTTTTTTTTTTCCCCCCAGAGTTTACAGCAGGAGTTCTGAGGTCTTTGCTTATTGAGCTGCCTCCTTAAATCTTTAAAACTGAGATTGAACTGCTTAAGATTATGAAAGCTAGCTACAGTGAATATGTTAAAAAATAAGGATGTTCCTGGAGATGCAGAGGCAGGCAGTCTGCAGGAAAAGACTCAGCAGCTCTTGAAGCTTTTGCCACTGGTTTTCTGTAGAATTGTGTAGTGTGGAGGAGGCTGGGAGAAGGACTGGTGATGGTTTTTGCTGTTCGGGGGAGGAGGGATTGATGTTAGTGATGAATTTGTCTTTCTTTGAGAGACCAGCTGTCTGACTATACAGATAGGGGTGACTTGGTTGTTATGTGCTTAAGGAAAATGGGCAATATATCCTACTGTTGTTTGGGCAATATGCAAATAAAGTGTGTATTGCCAGGTGGAAAATATGCTCTGCTGATAATCATACTGATGCAGACCTTCCTGTTTCCATTACAATGATGAACTCTTCACTTACTGAGGTGAGTGCTATTGCTGATGCCCGAGATGTGGTTTTGAATGGGTTCAAGAATTTAGTGCCATACTTGGATCCCGATTGAGCAGCTATAAATCAGCACTGCTCCAAGGTGAATGGAGCTGGCATCTGTCAGCAGGGTGCTATGACATTTTGTTCTGTGTGGGGTAGCCCCTTCTATTGGGGCACACTTCTGGGATAGTTATAGACCAAAACATCTTAATGTTTGTGTGCATCTGGGTCATGCTTTTAGCTAGGGAGTATTTTACATGTGATTTCAAGGCTTGAGATAGCACTGTTTCTGCAGTAATGCTCAGTTCTGCCAGGGAAGTCTGAGTGATTATTGCTCTTTATCCACCTGCAAGAAGCTGCAGGATGTTTTACTTGTGAATGCTGCCTTTCTTTGCACTTTTTCCTACAGCTGCCATGTAACAGCTGAAAAACAAATCTTTCCTGTATGAAAACTTTCCTTCAGCTGGTGTGCTCAGATAGGCATTTGCTGCTGTATTGAATCCTGCACCTACAGCCTGAACTGTCAGTTCGCTTTCTTGTGGCAACAGCAAGATGAGCTGCAGCTCGGCACACCTAGCTGTGCTCTGTGCTCAGTGCCACAATACTCACTACAGAAGTCTAGACCTCAGGGTGCCACCAGGGTGTCTAGCTTTACAAAATCCAATGTTGGTGGTGATGATGGAAGAATACTGGTCAGTGGTTTCCATGAACCTGGAAAAATAACCTTTGCAAGACTGATGAGCAGGCATCCTCAGACCTACTCTAGCTGGTGTGTGGTACTTGCAAGTGTAGTAGTTGTTCACTTACGGCAGCAAATCAAGGCAGAAAGTGCAGTGAGGGTAAAAAGCAAGAGTGGTGGGGCTGCCTGTGGTTTTAGCACACTGTTCTGCTGGGGTAAAACAGGTGAGGAACTCCTCTCTTGTGCTGCTACTACTTAAGCTATTTTAGAGAGTAATCTCAAGGGCTTTTGCTTTATCCAGTTCTTCTGGAAAGTCACATCCTTGCAAAGTTGTTTGAAATGCCTGTGCTTCATTGCTCTGTAGCTTTCTGTAACTCCAGCTGGGCTCAGAAATGTCATTTTCCATTTTTGCTTTTCTTCTGCATGAATATTCTAGAGGGAGAAAGTTAAAATCTTAAGGCTTGCCCCAGAGAAAAAGAAAATGGGCTGTGTCCAGTATCTGTTCTAAAAACTGTGACATGCAGCAAAATTTGAATATCCACATTTAATAGGAAAAGTCTCCCTAGGTTTTTTGTTACACTGGTTGCAGATGTGTCTGAGCAGATCAAGCCCTTCAGCATGTAAGTGACTCAAGTTATTTTATCACAGCATTGTGACCATAGGAGTTTAGGGGCTATTTATTAAGAGCTCTTGTGAGAGCTAGTTGAAGCTTGAGCTTTTTATACTTGTTTTGATTTATAAATGCAAAAGTAGTATCACAGTCCAAGAAACGGTTGATAGGCCTTCTGCATGTTAATGCTTGTTTTGGAGGAGTTATACAAGACTGTGGCCAGAATTTGTCTGTTGCGATAGCATATTAATATTGCAAGGATCCTCTAATTGAAATGGAGAGGGGAAGTGATTAGGAATGTACTGGATTAGGATCTTTTTTGAATCAGTCCTTTTATTAAGAAGAACCATTCTCTAATGCCCTATGCAAACACATTTTATTAGGCAATCTAGAATGTGGGTGTTTCTTGTTTTTTTCTCTTTAAGTGTACCCTGTGCAGTAGGAACTCACAATCCTAATAGTCAGTATGGGGTTTTAAAAACTGAATTAAGGATTTTCCTTCATTGCAAACAAGCCACTGACCATGTGATTACCTGGGGAGAGAGAGAGAGCATGTAGAATACTGTAATGCTGTAGTCTGTTTCAGGTGATACATGGATTTTTTTTTTTTTTTTTTTTTTTTTTTTTGCGTGTTTGTTTTCATTCCAACATACTATTCATTTTCACCTTCTCTTTCCCCAACACTCCTCTAGACCTAATGGCCAGAACAAAGCATGTACAATGCTGTGCTGCCTTAAGTTTAATAGAGAATTCAAATAAGAATAAAAATAGCCTGAATTTGCATTAGAGGAAACACGCCGCTGACTGGGGCAAGGATCTGTGAGTGTGATTGAGCTCTGATGGGTGGGGGAGTGGGGAGAAGAGAAAAGGCACTTGCTGATGCTGGAAGCTGTTGATTACTCTCAGAAATGACTGGGGGCCTTGGTCACCTCCTTTCCTACTTTGCTGGATTTCCTGAGTCTTCTGAGGACATTTGAGGCAGGAGGAAAGATAATAGAACATAGGTGATCATTTGCTGATATGTTTTTTTTCTCTTGTCCTGCCCCCCACTTCAGTAGTGCTCTTGGACACTTGATATGTAGGGAGTTACCAAAGCTGTCTAGCCTCATGCCTTCTCTGCTTGGAGATAGGTTTACTTTTGGGTTGGTTTGGGTTGGGTTTTTTCCTCTTCAACTGTGGGTGAAGTTCATCACAAGTCATTACCGACCTAAACCTTTAAACCTCTGTTTCACCCTGTATTTTCACCCATAAAGGGAGATCAATCTATCAGTTGAATAAGTAAGCTGGAGTTCCTTGGGGTGAAATGAGGAAGAGGAATATTTCTCATTCAGTATTTCCCTTGCCATATTAAAAGACTGAAGAGGATGTTGGCATTGTCTGTGACATAATAAGACTCAGGTCCAGAACTACATTGTAGTGGTTGAAAAAACATGAGCAAACCTAGACTAACTACTGAATTCCTGTCTGCTGTTTGCATACAAAGGAGAAGGCCTGAAACCTTCTGAGCTGGCTAGGTCATTGTTATATATAGTATTGAAAATCAGCATCATTCAAAGACAGACATTAAAATGTACAACACAGCACACAAGTTCTGTGTTCTGAATCATCTGCTCTGTTAAGCTGTTAATAGTCAACACTTTTATTTACCTAAACAAGTCTGACATCTATAGCCAACTGAAGCTCTGTGCACCTCACTTGTAGGGTTTGAGGTCAAGACCTTGAAAATGGATGTATCTTGATGCATGGCATTAAGATAGAACAGTGGTGTGGTAACACCTGTTGGTCACTTGAGAACGTGTGTTAGAAGCAAAACATGAAGTCAGGAACCAAAATACATCTCTAAGTACGATATTCCCGAGACAAGATTTCTGCGGAAATATAGTTTTCACTCCTAATGATGATAACATACTAAGCTACATACTGTATGTATGGGTGGCTTTGGACTAGCAGAAGAATCTGCATGCATTTAACATCTAGTTCTTTGCTGCTGAAAGAATTTAGGCACAGCTAGGGGAATTATGGAGACTTTGACATACAAATTTTCTACTCTCATGGCAACCCTTTCCTTGATACTAACTCTTCTCTCTTTCATTAAGATTGACTGTGCAGAGCCAACACTACCAGCCAGTCTGATCCCATCCAGGTCAGGTTTTGTGCAAGCTTTTAAAAGTCTTTATGAAGATTATACAGTATAGATGAGTATCTGAAAGAATTTTGTTTTGACAGTGATCACTTGACATCACCCCAAGTTCTTACATCCTCTTTGGAAAGCACCACACCAGTAACGGGTAAGCCCTCAATTTGTGTCACAGATGTGTAAACTGTTTGCACTGAAAGTCTTCGAAATAGATATGCTCAAGCCTGCACACTTACTGAACAGCAAGAGCTCTGTCTTCTGTTGTCTGATATTACAGGCTTTCTTGCTATGGAGGAAAAATCACCCAAGTGCTCATGTGAGAAAGAGGAAGATGTGCCGACTTCTGCAGCAATGGAGAAAAACAGTGATAAGGATCCAGCTGCTCCTGTATCAGGTAGAGTAACTGCTGCAGCACACTGGCACTCGAGCAATGAGGAAACGCCTTGCTTCCAGCACATCTTTGAAGTGAGGAAACTAAGTAAAAAAAAAAAAAAAAAAAAAAAAAAAAATGATGATAGTGTTGGGGTTTTTTTTCTGTTGTTGAACACACTTTGGCCTGTGGGTGCTCTCAAACCTCCCTGAAACTCTGAGTAGGAATAAGGCTTTTCCTGCTTGCAGGAGGCCAGTAGCCTACAGCACTGCAAGAAGCAAACATGAAATAACTTAGTGAAATCTTTCTTGCTCAGCTGGCAAAACAGGGTGCGAGTACTAAAACCCAGGTAATTTTGGGAGAAGAGAGAAGTTTTCATGGTTTTAAAAAGTTTAGTGACATAGCTAGACAAAGTATCACTTTCTTTTCTTTCAAAACTGATGCTCACCACAGAAGAATAATCTGGGATGGATCAAGAGGAGAGATGAGGATAGAGACTTTTGTGTATGGTTCTGTCTTTTGCTATAGTCATAAACACCAAGAAGAATTATTCTTACCAGATCTGATGGTGCTTCTTCCACTTAAAAACTAAAAGCAAAACAAAGCTGGAGTGTGTGTACATGGTGTACTTAAGCTACTTTAAAAAAAAGCTGTTCTGAATAATCATCACAGAATATGTGTACATGGTTGTTTGTAACCATTTTTCTAACCTTTACCTAAATAGAAGTAATTTTGTCAGAATTTCTTGCTTGGTTTTGTTTCTTTAGTACTATCTTCCTGAAATTTAATTCAGTCTCCTCAATTATATGTATTTTCTTTCTACTAACTTACCTTTACTGTTAATTTTTATATGTGGTCTAGGTGTCTTTGGCAAGGAGGAAACAGATATGCAAAACAGATCAGAAAGAGCCCAAATAGCTTTAAAGTCTGAAAATCCTGCTGCTTGTTGTACATCTCTGAATAGAAAGTGTTTCTAGTATTAGAACAGAGACACTGATGAATCTCCATGTGTGGCTTTTGCTAATGCCACACAATGTCTTCCAAAGGTGCTTGGGAGACTGGTTAGATACTCAGGGCTACTGCAAAAATCAGCAGGGACAAAAGGGAGTGCTAGGTACAGGTTCTTAGTGTGAAGGATGAAAAGCACTTCAAATCTGCAGCTTATTGTGCCATTTCTTTGGTCTGCATCTTTGTGGGGGTGTATGACTACATAAACAGCCAAAAAAAAACCCCCAACCTCTAGAAGTTCTAAAAGGTATAAATAGTTACCAAAGTTACTGCTACACAAGAAATTAGTGTGACTCTCAGACTTTCTTCAGTTTCTTAACTACTTTCTTTTAAAAATCTTTAACAGCTGATTTCCTGGAGGTTATTTTTGCCTGCTTTAAAACTTTTCTAAACTGTGGGACAAATTACGTTTGAATTGGCATAATGCGTTCCTGAACTTCCCAGTTCATTACCGTTCCTCTTCTGGCAAAAGGAGGTAGTTTTTGTTGGCTCAGTCAGCACCCTGATAGTTCAGGTTTTAGGTACAAAGGACAGTCCAAGTGTCAGACTATGTTTGAAGCTTATGGACCCCTGAAATAACACAGCTGTGTGCAGCCTGGTTATGCTCGAGCTCCTCAGTAACAGCAGCTGAAGTAGCATCTATTTCTTGACGACTTCTGGTATTTTGTAATGTGCAAGAAGATAATTAGAAATACCCATCACTTCTGTTAGTTTGTGTGTGGGATTGATTTTTTTTTTTTTTA
>NW_020799092.1:5841611-5873411 GCF_003259725.1 Athene cunicularia | reverse complement strand
GGTGTATGACTACATATTTTTTTTTTTGATTTTTTTTTTTTTTTCCCCAAGCCAAACATAATTAACATCCCACTTCTTCCTTTATGTCTTTTTGGTGTTCTTTGCTGCTACCTCTTCTTTTTTTTTTTTTTTAATGCCCTCTCCTGGCATTTGTTGCAGTGTTTTAGCCCTCTTGGTTGATGGCCTAGTACATTGGGTGTTGGAGGCTTGCTTTATTTTTATAATTTATATTTGGTTTCTGGAATATTTCTCCCCAGGAGCAGTTCTGACCAAGAAGGAATTCTGCCCCGTGATGGAGGAACACAAAACTTCATTTCAAAACATTTTGAAGCAAGACCCGGTAAGAGTCCTAGTGACAGTGAAACATGGGACTGGTTTGGCTAAGCAGTGACAAAGAAAAATACTGCAGGAGGGGACAGGCCCCTCCAGTGGTGTTGTAGCTTGTTCCCTTGCTATAACTCCTCTCTGCTATGTCTTTAGGAGGTGTACCAGGAAAAGAAAAACAATAAAGAGCAGAGTGAGGAAGCTCCAGCTGTGGTTCCCAGTAGGAAAGGTAAGAGGTTTTTGCTGAACACATCCGTTTAACTCCCTGGAGTACATGCCTTGGTCACTGGAGTCAAGAGATGTGTAAAGAGGTGCAGAGAGCTGCCTGCACTGCAACAATTATTATGAGGGTGTGTTTGTTTTAAGGAATAGCAGCTGTGGTTAGAGATCAAAATGATTAATAATGGAGAGAAGGAAAACGTTATCATGCAAAATCTGCTTCTCCTGATTTCTACAGCTCCATCTTCCTCTAGATAGGAGGGGAAAATTCTTAGGAGCTGCAAAGGAGTTGGGATATTCGAAACAGTTCTGGCATGCCTGCTTATCCCCAAAGCAGCATCCTCTATGGTAGCTAGAGCTTGGGGTAATATACAGATAAGCAAAATGGTGTTTCTACTGAACTATGCTTAGACATCTTCACTCCTCTAGTCCCCTCACCTTTTGCCTTTAGCGCTCACTAAAAGCTAGTGATGTAGTAAGTCATGTAACATCCTGAACCTGTGGGCTGGGATCTTAATCCAAAGCCTATAATCAACCATTCCTGTACTAATTAGATTCCAGTTGAAGCCAACTAAACTTTGGGGCTTTGTACCACTGACAGCGTTGTGCTGTCTTACTGATGCTCTAACCCTAACGTACTCTGAGGCACATGAGTGGGTTTTGTTGGCAAGAGCTTAACACTGGAAATGTTTAACAGTGGTTTTTGCTGAAGTTTAAAAGACTTCCATAAGCTGGTTTTGGGAGGCTATTTTTTCACCTTTTTTTTCTCTTCTCAGAGAGTTCATACACTGCAGGTGGCATTAAAGGAGATAAAACAAAGCAAAATGAGTCGTAAGTGTTCTGACTTTCAATGATCACCTGCAGGTATGATTTTAAAGCTGCAATCTGTTGCATAATTGCTTCTCCTTATCCTACAGTGAGTCCCCTAATGAGAAAGAAGTAGAGGTAAGTCTTGACTGCTTGTATCCTTAAGTATCTTAGATATCCAAAAGATCTCATAGATAAGCCCTGATAAATATCTGGTCCTATGTAAAAGAATAGCTTAAACTGGATGTATTTCTATAAGTTGGATTCTGAAATCTGTCTTCCCAAGGCCAATGGAAATTCTGGGGGAGAGGAGAAAAGGTGGAAATCTGTGAAACTGAACAAAAGATTTGTCGCTACGGAAACACTTATTTTCAAGCTTGAAGGAGCATTGCTGTGACCTCCTCCCAGACAGAATGTTCTGATTTAAGACAGTTTTGTCAAGACACAGATGGCACACTGTATGCTGCCAGGATACCACTTGTTCTGGCTGTAGATTATTTCCCCCATCACTAAAGATGGGAAGACTGGCTTTGGGGAAGTGGGCCATGTTCACTTTCTCTTCTGTATTCCCCCTATAACTTTATTCATGGTGTATAGTCCCAAATGTAATGTCAGTATCCAAATCTGCTTTAAAAACTTCTGCATCACCTGGATTATTCTGAAATCTTTTCCTCTTCCATGACAGGCTGAATTTCTGAGGTTGTCTTTAGGTTTTAAATGTGACTTGTTTACCTTGGACAAGAGAGTGAGGCTTGAAGAAAGGTCCCGAGATCTGGCTGAAGAAAATTTGAAAAAGGAGATCACAAATGCTCTAAAGATGTTAGAGGTTAGCATTGGCCAAGGCTGGTAGGGTGGATTGGATGGATGGTTGTGAAAGGGTCTCTTAATATGGCTCTTTTTAGAATTTGTATGTGTAACACGTTATAAGCAAATCTAAATGAAGTTCTTAAGTGACGCACTTGAAATATGAGAGACTTTGCAGTTGAGGGGCAGCCTTTATCTGACTCTGGGGCAGTGAGGAAATTCTATTGCACAGATATTGGGCAAGAACCTCTGTCTTCAGCTGACTTTATGCTATTTAAGCTGAAGTCTCTTCCCACTGGAGGTCTGTATCCAAATTACACTGAGCAAGGGTATTGGACCTTGTGACTGTGTGGGCCTGAACACAACTGCATGGTGTCACCAGTTGGGTTCACCCTTCTTTCTCTACTAATAGCTCACAGTGTTTTTTCTTACAAATATGCCTCTTAGGCTTTAGTCCCTTTATGTGAAGAAGATAACCAAGCACAGGAGATCATTAAGAAGTTGCAGAAAAGCTTGCAGTTCCTTAGCCAGTATGCAGCTCGAGTTGCCAGTAGAGCAGAGATGTTGGGAGCTATTAATCAGGTAATTATTTCCATGTAAATGTATTTTGTACAAAGTTAAAAGCTTCTAGATGTAAAGGGATAGCAGTATCTGTCTGCTGGGCTTCTGGTTCCAGAATTAGACTTGGGAATCTTGTGTATGTAATGCAGACTGACCAGTACAGCTTAGGCCTGGCTTTCTCTTCAGATCACTGTGTGTGGTGTTATAAGTAATCCCAGGCTGTGAGAGCAGCTACATTGCATTAGCATTGTGCAAAAACACACAACAGAAATATGGTCCCAATTTAAAACAAACAAAAATTTTAAAAAGAATTTGCAGCAGAAGGATCTATATAGTAGAGCACACAAGAATGCAATGTGGTAACAATACTCTTGATGCTCTAATGGTATTTCTGTGCCTTATGGCATAAGCTAATAAATCTATGGAAATTTACAGAGACCTGCTGAAATGTTATGTGTAACTGTGTATAATGCCAAAGAACAGCATGAAAATATGATTTGGCAATACTAGCAAATGCGTGGTGGCAGCTGAGACTGTAGATCAGAGAAAGAGATGAGGAGGAGTTGTAAGGGCTCAGAAAATGAAGACTAATTTATTTTAGGAGTAATCACTGGAGAAATGAGACCTGTGCAACTTGGACAAGTGTTAGGAGAGGGGTTGTAGTGAAACTTTTAAAAGGTGGACAAAAATGAGAGGATGTTGCATCATGGTGATACAAGATGAGAGTAGATGGTTAAGGGGGGGAAATAGTCTTTCTAAAAAAACTCTAAACCTGACACAGTTCCTTAAAGAGCTGCTTCTTTTTCCTATTGCTGTTGCTTGCTCTGTTAGGAGAGTCGTGTCAGTAAGGCTGTGGAAGTAATGATTCAACATGTGGAAAACCTGAAGCGCATGTACACAAAAGAACATGCAGAACTTGAGGAGTTGAAACAGGTCCTGCTCCAGAACGAGAGATCCTTTAGTGCTTTTGGAGATCGAGGTAACTAAGAAGAGCTGCTTTGTCTTTCCTCTTTCTAGCACCTGACAGATAGACCCTTATCTAGGTGAAGCTTAAGATATTAGGTGGAAGGGTTATACGACTGCTGTATCTGCTTTCCTAAAAATAGCTATTTATTAACAGTATTAGAAACAACTCTGAAATTAGACTTGTGCGATATGTCATGAATCTTGAGGTGGTGGAGAAACATTGTAAGTGTGCAGTAATGTTCTGGATTTTAGAAAGGTGCATTTCATGTGGTGGTGATAATCTTATTCCCTGTGAGCAGTAAATTTGGGTGCTTGCTCTCCCTGGAGCACTCCCAGTAACTATTTCTAGGTAGCTGAGCTTGACTGCTCTCTGCAGATACTTTCTGCTCTTTTATAAATATGAATTATGCACTCACGCACAGGTGCTCTGAATCTCCCCCTCTAAGCAGATGATACAGTGGTCAGGTTTTCAGATGGTGCTGTGTACTTGTGACTTTGCCATAGAAGGATTAAATTCTTCTGAAAAATAGAGCATGTATTTTAAAAGCAGGAAGGGGGATCTTTCACACTGGTAAAATCCTCACAGGAGCATTCTGAATCACAGGTTATTCTTTCCTGACTGTAAAAGATTGTCCTGTAACAGGATGCTGCCTCAGTAATAGGAGAATACATTAATAGTAGCAACAGAAATTGATGCTTGTAGAGGATGTATAATGTGCAAATACGATGAAATTATCTAATGGAATAAAAAGCTTTTTCCTGAAATCTCATTTCTGCTTTCTGAGAGTGTTGTGATATACTCTTTGCATAAACAGGTACTGCAAAAAGTCAGACCTTTAGTTGCAGATAAAGCTTACGGCATTCCTGTAAGCCTTTCTGATGTTTGATCTCTTCACAGATGAATCTGCGCACAAAAAGCTACCAAATTCTTTTAACTTTAAGGTAATGGCCCTTACAGCCTAATGTGAAATTTCAAGTGTGTGAGTGTTTGTTTCTTACTTTGTCATATGCTGGTGCTCTGCTACATGCTTGACTTGGTGGTTTTCTGTCTCAGATATGGGCTGATGTCATCAAACATGCGTATTTTCAATCACCCCTACCTCCACCCACCAACCCAAGGGAACTGCATATGGTCCCACTTAAATGAAGAGTTTGCAGAAGCTGAAATGGCTGTGCTGTCATGCAGTGCTTAAGAAATATCGTTCAGGTGTTGTGTTCTCATTGTGGTTACAGAAGCAGGGTTTAGCAGAGAAAGATGAAAAAAATAGATGGGATCAGTTCAAATTGACTGTAGGAATTCTGTGAGCAGCATTAGGAGGAATTTAGACACACTTAGTTTTGGTGTTTTGCTGGAAGCTGTGTAGCCAGCCTCAGTTCAGATGTATAGTGGCAGGGGAAAGCAGTTAATGTGGAAAGATGCTGCTTTAAAGAATACAGTTTGGGTTGTTCTTATGATTTGATTTTGCTTTGTGTGTCACTTCAAGCTAAGTATCATCATCTATTTTTTTTTTTAAACAGTTTGTAGAAAACCATGGTATCTTATGTGATCAGTGAGTAATCTAGTCATTCCTTGATAGTCAGTAATGCCTCTTATTTGTATAGCCGCCATCATCCCTACGAAGAGTTAGTATTGCAACATTGCCTAGGAGTGCTGGAAATGCAGGTCTTGGGTTGCCACTGGTAAGTAAGGGTTCCCAGATGGTGAGGCTCTTTACCTTCTCAAAACTGCCTGGGCTGAAGCCAGAAAATGGCAATGCAGTAAGTGTGTCAAACTTCTTCTCTAGGCCCAACTCCATGAACCTGATGGAGATGAACAGAGTGATAAATTCAAGAGGAGATCCAGCAGTTGGTAAAGTTACTTAGGCTTGTCTTTGAGTAGGGTTAAATTTTCAACTCAAACTGTGTCTGTATTAAGCAGCTTATGGAGCATCTTGAGGTATAATAACATGTAGGCTGCATCTTTCACTTTAATTTTACATGCTCCAATAGGTAAATGAGCTTCCATGACTAAATGTTACAACTTCTCAATTACCTTGGCTTAAAATAAGAATATGAAAACTAGGCAGTTGGCACTGATGGATTTAGTGTTCTAAAAAACAATCCTGATTTCGGGCCACTAATTTTGAAAGTTATTTGTCTAAGGCCTACTCAAATAAGTAGGCTGCTGCTGGATTTCTAATTTCCTATATATCTCATGGGATAATTGAGGCAAATCTTGTTTAAAATATGACAGGGGGCGACTAGGTGCAAAGCAAAATGAGAAGCGTCCTTCGCTACAGCGGTTCATTAGCACATATTCCTGGGCAGAGTACGAAGATGAACACTCTGAAACCAAGTAAGTTCAACAGCAACCTCCTCTGAGGTGTGTGTGTGTGCAGGGTTGGCTGGTTTGTTTGTAACAAGCTCTTAACTGTCCATCAGGGCTATAAAGTCAAGCTGTTGTGAGCTCTGTCAAATTGAATGCTTGATGGAAAAGCTTTGGAACTGTTGATGCTTGCTTACAGAAATGAGCAGTTGGAATCGCCTGCTGAAGCACAAGAAAAACCATCCAGGAAGGAAAGTGTCTCTGAGAAAGGAAAATATTCATCGAAATGGAACCTAGAGTCAGTGTAAGTTTTCTCACATCATCGTGAGGTAAAGCAATGTTTGGGTGGTGGGCATGGCAAATTGAAGCAAAGCTATACCTTTTGGTTTGGTTGTTAATGCTCACTTCTTAAACCAACTGGGATTGAAGAATCTCAGGTTCTAGAGACTACCCCTACCAGGGATTCATGACTAATCTTAAACGGTGAGGTAAAGAGGAGCCTCATGCCATGATCTCGCTTCTTTTGTTACTCTGTGACAATTACAGCTAGGCTAATAGGTCATGCCAACATGCACTCTTGTGAAAAGATCAAGGATTTGAGACCTGGGCAAAACTTACCAGCAGCTTTGGCACACACTGTGGCACAAATGGTTATCAAGATTAACTCCAGCCTATTCCAGCTACTTTTTCCAAATATCTCAAGTCAAGGAAGAGTGCTGTCCTAAACAGGTATCCCTTGGATATCCTGCCTTACAGGAAAGGAGGTTTGTTCTCTCTCTGCAGAGAAATTGTTTGTTCCATATGAATATATGAGGCTGTTTCCACTGTGAGTGCTCCTGATCCAGACAGGGTGCAAATATGATAGTGTGTAAAACTGAGAAGACAGCAAGAACAAATATATTATTGTTTGTTTGATAAAAGATAGAGGTACCCAATGTCAGAAGAGGTCTAGGATTTTGAGTCAGTGAGGGCAGGATTTCTCCCTAACCTCAAGGAAGGCACTGAAGCCCTAGTAAACAATAAAACATGAGGCCTGCAATTTCAGCGCTTTCTACAAGCAAGATGTCTTGATGATCTGCAAGGCAGCTGTTGGGAATCCCCTTCAGAAACAGTGTGTGGTACAGGGAGTATGGGTGACTTATGAGTCGGGTCAGACACTGAAGCAGCTTATTGAGAATGTGCTCACTGAAGTCCGTGTTTTAAATCTAGAACATAAGCTACTGCTGCATTTAGCTCCCAGTACAGTAGCAACCTTGTGACTTTTGGTAGTTAAGGATCTGTACGGGTTTTCTGTGGGGTCTGGTTTGCTTTAGGGGTTTTCATGGTGGAGGGATGTGGTGGGAAGAGGGCTTCCATGTTTTGAAGAAAAACTGAACCACTCTGACTCTTCTGTGCAGGTGCAATTTAATGTCATCATGGGCATCCCATTTCAAGACTTCCTTTTCCAGTGCTAACAAAACTCTCTGGGTTTCTGTCTCCATCCTGGTCTTGCTTGCTGCTCTGACAAGCTTTCTCACCGGGCTGTCTCTTCAAAGACCAGCAGATGCAGCACCTGTAGGAACCGGGGACTCCTGGACTTCACTACAGCAACTGTTGTGGCCATATACAGGACTCCAGCACAATGGACCCCCCCCAGTATAACAAAGGTTCTGACTTTTGTAGTTATACTTCCAGGTTCTGGATGATGTATGAGAAGCTGAGAAACTATATTTTAAGGTTACATGTTTGGGTTTGTGTTGTGGATGTTTATTGGGGAGATTTTTTTTTTTTCCCTTCTTGAAAGCATGACTTGACATTGAAAATCCATCTATTCCACCCCCCACCCCCAGCCCATTTTAACAAAAGTCATCTTTGCAAGTACCTAAAAGGGTCTCAGTTCATTCAGGTTTACAATAAAACAGCTAGTAATTTTGAACATAGGTAAAAGTAAATCTGATGAAGTGGTCTAGCCACAAGAGAATAAAGGACTTATTTTGCTTTAACAAAAATATGTTTGCATTTTAGTCACTGAAGTTGTTCCAATGATTTGCATAGAAAAGGATTCAAGACTTGAAATGTAACTTTATTGAAAGCTTTTGATAATAAAGTTTCGAAGAAAAGCATGCAGTATTTAAGTGTTACAACTCTTGTAGCAAGGAGTAGCTGATATACAACATCAATAAACAGGAAACTAGCTCTTTCCACTTTGCCAGCGAAGAAGCAATTGATAAAGTCCTTAAGCATATGGTAGAGTGTGAAGTGAAATTCAGAATTGTCACCTAGCTCTTCTGAAAAAGCTTCACTGGTTTTGATGATCCTGAGTTTTTGTGCTTTCTGACCATTAAACATACAGAGAGACCAGTCTTTGACAGAATCTAAGATGCTCACTTACCTATTGCAGAAAAAAACGCTCTGTGAAATGAAGCCTGTGACACTGACAGTATAAATTCTAGTATGAAATTCTAAATTCTAGTATACTCATAAGTATAATAAAGAAACAAAACCAAGCTGCTACTTTGAACCCCTAAAACAATATTAGCACTATGTGCCCAAGAGACTACCAGGTACTGTATCAACACAAAAAAAATCTTCCATCCAGTTTGCCTCTGTAAAATGCAACATTTGGCCCCTCCAGCTGCTGATCTTGACTCTTCTAGAGAGAGCAGCTAGGTGCAACAAGCAATTGCTCCTGCAATTAAGTGTTAGGTGAAATATTTGTACATTACATGCATTTAACTTGGAAGAGGGGGAGAGCTGCCCAAGATTTCAACTGTATTTGTGTGTTCTGTATCTACAATCAAGCTGGGACTATTTTTCTGTCTGGGAGAAGTTTTAACCACATGAACATTGGTTTGTTTCTACCTGTGAGCTAAAACACAAGTTGCTTATTCCTTCCTTTAGACTAGGGAACAAATAAAACCTCATATGGACAAGAAGAAATTTCCAGATGTTAATTATAACACTTGCAGATCAGATTGCTATTCAGAGGACCCCTACAGAGAATACTTCATGAAAATCAGCATCCAGCTACATCAGCTCAACTTTAGCTAAAGCCTCAACAGCTGACCTATCAGTTATACATCCTAGCACGTTAGCAAGTGTCTTTGTTACTGAGATACGTGTCCCACTTGAGATGTCACAAACGCGTGAGCTGTTTTACTGACACACACTGAATGCTGCTAAGTAGTCAACCCCAAATCTTAAAACTGCTCCATGAAGAGCAGGGGTTAAAGACAATATTTGAGAAGAGTGTAACTCCAAGTTAATTGTTTATATCTGTTTAACTGTTCTATGCTGGTTTTTCTTCAGAATTTTAGTCTAAATCCACAAAACTTGAACACTAATATTTCTTGACCTGCTTTTAGATTCCACTTGTTCCAGGCAAAAGCAGGTGCAACCAGTGCCATCTGTTGATAGGTCCTAACTTCTGCTACAGGGGAGCCTGTAATGCAAAAGTACAAGTTAGAAAATGCATATATCATTCTGTCTAATTCCCTGTGTTATACAACTGTAAGAAAAAGCTTGCTTGTAAACTGGCCACCTGATTCTGCACAGCAGGTATTTATAAAAAAATGTTACTTAGGTTCCCCCCCCATGTATTTTTCACTTATCTACTCTTGCACTCACCTTCACATTCACAGAGCCATGGTTGTGAGAATACTCTACTGGGAAAATACAGCATTTTTTAAAAAAAACTCCTCTTGGGTCAACTGGACTTATTCATTTTCCTGTGATGTGGAAAAGCACATCCTTCTCTTCTGCCATTACTGAAGACAACATACACTGATTATCCTGTTGTACAAATCAGTGAAAGCAGCTTCTGGTTATGAAAGCATTTTTCTGATTCAGGCATCAAATATTAATATCTTTGCTTTTCTGGATATTGCATACATTATCTACTACTCTAGGCTGTAAACTTTCATTCACATATCCTGAAGAAAGCCACTTTTCTGTAGGATTTCAGAAATTACATTGGTCTGTGACATCATGTCTGTTCTAGAACTGATTTATATAGCAATGAGCATATGGATAATCATGCATAACTTGAACTTCAGAATCAACAAGTAGCATTAGTAGTAGGATGTCTGAAACGCTTTTATTTCAGTATAGCTGGGAGGAGAGAGGATCAATTTTTAAGTCTCTAGATGGCGAAGCAGTCAAATTGAGCAAGGTACTATCAATATCAAAGCATTTACTGGAACTTCGCAGAACAATCATCTAGATGTTTTCTTCTTTTTCATATGAAAAATGATAAACTTTTATTTTGGTCAAGAGCATTTTCCAGCACAACAATCTGTGCTAGCCATGCTGATGAGCACTGACTAAGCACATGCCTCTAAGTGCAGGCTGATCTGTTCCTTCCAGCTGCTCCAAAAATTGGCCAAGTGTAACTGAAATTTCATTGAAAACTTGGTCCTTTAGTTTGCTGCTCAGGAAATCATGTACACTGTGTATGTTCAGCAGTGTCATACCTCAGGAACAGCTCTTCAAGGATGAGAGGGAAGAGGACTGTATGGAGTGTGATCTCTTTCCTCACTTACCTCCGCCAGCCCTTGATTTGTTTGACTTGAGGTGGAAGCTGCAGAGCATCAATATGGCACATACCACCCACCGGTACAAACTGTTGCAAATCAATGACGTTTTTATCGGTTATTGCCTCTTCTTTTTCATTTGTCGTCTCTTGCATCAATAGATCCTGAACTAAAAAATAACAAAACAATGTGAGATAACTTGGTGCTTAAATTAAGGCCCTGAAATTTCCCACTTGTATTATTTTTCACTTTTGCCTAAAAAGCTCATGTGCTTGAAGCACTTCACTCTCTGTAGCACTTCAGCACCATCTACTGGTGTTCCTCAAATCTTTTAACATGTAATTGAAATGTGGGGAAAGACAGACAGCTGGACAATGAAAAGCACTTACTGTTTTGATACTGAACTTTTTAACAGATTAACCTCTGCTCTAACTTTGTAGTCAATTCAAAATGATTTATATAGGGATAAGGTTTTACTGACAAAATGAGTCACGTCATTAATCGCAAAAGAATTTCACAAGTATACAAGACAAGACTGCATTAGTATGATAATATATGAGGCAAATAGATTTAAGGCACCTATATGTCATGTGCTGAAGGTGAAAAACATGATATTTATGAAGAGCAAGAGGGGTTTAACATGAAATTTCAGATAATAAATGTAATTATTTTTTTCCCTATGCATAATTATGTGTGTATATATATATGATTTTAAGTTATAATTAACTAGAAAATGTTATTAGAAGGCATCAATGCTGTAGCAGGAACCCTTTTTTTTTCAGGACAAGGCTGTGAGACAAGACACACACAAATATGGTTAACAGTCAAGCTCCCACATTTATTAGAAAAACAAGTCCTTATATATTCTTGTACATTCTAAAAATAACAGCAAATCCGTGTATTGCTCTTGCACATGCTCATTTCAAAAACTAGTTCCTCTCAGCACTTTCAATAAGAGCTACTAACCTTGTGCAGCCAGTAGGTAAGTTTCTGCTTTGTTATTTTAAAGAATCCCTACTTATCTGTATCTTCCTTAACAAGCACAAATTCTTTGGCTTTTGGCCGTTGTTATAACATCTAGACACTGTTAGTCTTCTAACACAAGTGCGTCATTAATTTAGACATCGTTAATCTTCTAACCCTAATGCTGATGATACTTTTACGTTGTGAGTGTATGCAGAAAGTTCACGATCTGGCATACACACCCACACAATGCCATGGAATAAAATGCCTACAAATATTTTCTTTAAAAAAAAAATCCCACATAAAACATTGCACAAGATGTTGCAGACGGAGGATGGAAGTTACCATTGACGGGGATCGAGAAAAAATGATCAATACTGTAAAAACAGCTATGGTAAGTGTTATGAAATTTGCTTTCAGAGAGTGAGATAATCTCAGAAAATGACAAATATGTCTTTAAAAAGCTTGAAGATAGTTTTCAAGAGAAAATGTTGTTGACTTTATAATATCAGATTTAGTTGCATTATGCAGAGGCTTCATTCTACTTTATTCACAAAACAATATAATATCCCTTTGCAGTTATTCTGAGCAAAAAAATTTACAAGAAGTAAAAACCATTTTAATATCAGCCACAGTGGCAGCTTGCACTTTAACTTGCTTTAAAAAATACTCATACAAAAATATTTGTGTCCTCTAAATAAAGCTATTCATTCTCCCAAGCTAAATGACACCGGTATAGAGAAGTTAAATCCAGCGAACTGCAGTAGTTCTTGTTCTTTTCCTTGTTGTTGCATTTCTGTTTTTTTCCTCTGTCTGACCTGGCACGCTCTTTTCACTGAATTTGTGATAACTGAGTATCCTTTCAAACTGTTCTGACAAGTGGTTGAATGGGTTTTCAAATCCTTAGCATGCCAGCAAAAGAACAGTTTCATAAGCTTTCCTTACTAAAGCTTAAAGATATTCAGGCATAATTAGTACACTTCTGTGCACATACATTCCGCCTATACTATGGTAAGGATTTTCAAAGCCTTACCAAAATAAAATAGTAAATTCCTTCAAGTGAAGCCCAAGTTCTTTATATTCTCTTGAAAACCACCTTGTTTGGGTGGTCTTTAGGGTCAAGTCTGACAAATGGTTGCTTGGACTGTGCTCAGCAGAAAGTGTTGTGGTGTGGGGTTGATTTTTTTCTTTTACAAGGTAAAGGCTGTATCTATCAGCTAAACTATGCTGACTGGTTTGCGGTTGTTTGATTTAAGACTACTACAAGAAAACTCAATAAACCAAAGGACACCACAACACTGAAGAAATTCATAACTATACCTAAGTGGGACAAATGAAGAGTTTTAGTTCATAGAATTAGGCCCTCTTTCAGTAAAGTGTATCAGTGTGTGTCTCACTTCAGGCACATATCAAAGTGATACTCAGTAATACCTATGCTACCTGAGTGCCTGTAGTGCTAAGGCCTGAGTAATAGGCCCTGAAACAAAGTTGACCTCTAGATGAACCTCACAAATGAACGTTATCCATTATTAGTATCTGTTATTTAGTAAAATCTGTATTACCATTAGCATTAATTATTAGTATAATTAATTAAATATGTATGCTCACTAGTGAAAGATGTAGCTCAGACAGAACCTAATCAGTAGTGAGGATGAAATTCTGTGAGAAGGTGTATCCAACTTTCCTTGCTTAGCCTTCTTCAAGGCTGAGAACCCAAGTGTTTGGCCCTTGGTTGTCCCCCCCCACCCCAAGCCCTGACGAGGCTTTTGGTGGAATCCAAAGATGTTTCTTCTCAAAACAAAGGTGTAAGTTATTCAGGCTTGATGATTTTTGGTATATAAGGTTGGACCCACTTGCCATGACTTTGGAAGCCTCACCTATGGGTGGACACACCGCGTAGGACTTCCCACTTGCAGGGAAAGGCTCTGCAAATCCTTGCTGTAACTGGGGCTCCCCAGAGACTGCAGATCTGGATGATGGTAATGTGTGCAAGTGGTGAGGTGTCTTTCTTAATCACTGTTCTCCCTGTCATGTAGTAATGATTAGGTGTATTGCCTTGCTTAACTGTATGTAGTAATAGTTAAGTGTACTGTTGTATATTTTTCTTACTGCTTGTTTTCTGTATTACTTGGTTATATCCTTTAATTATTAATGGTAAAATAAGCCTACTCTTTTCACTCTGGTGTCTGAGTTTAACTGACATCCTCGATCAGCAGAACAGTGCCTACCATTATACACATTTGAACCAGTTTTTTCTGAGGAAGTCAATCTCACTAGACAGCCTGGCAGATTCATAAAGATTGTGTGTCTCTCCCACATAACACATAAACACATGCATAATAATACACAAATGTACAGAAACATAACAAACATGTACATTAACATAAACATAAATAATAAATAAATTAAAACAAATCTGGGAACAAAATCCATCTTGTCCTATCTTCTCCCTGAATTTAACAATCATTAATAGAAATGTCAACAAAACTCAAGTGTTATCAAAACATCAATATATTTAGAAACTTTGTTCCACTCACATAGAGATCTAGATTATGTTCCATATATAAAATAAATTCAATTTGTAAATGTAAAAAATTTAGAAAAATTACTTTTGTAATGCTGCACATAAAAACTAACCAAATACCTTGTGATGGTGTATCTAAGATTTCTGATTTCTTCTCAGTTTCCTCCTCTGATTCATTTATATCAGCTATGCTATTGCTCTTTTCTTTGAAGGAGATAGCACGCTATATAAAAATCAAAAGACATTTTTTAATTAGTCTGAGACAGACACAATAAAGAAGAGAGTATTACCTCCTTCGTGGAGGACCAAGGAGAAAGACTACAGTCCCACTCCTCCAGCGACATTTGCACCAATCTTGCTACAAGGTTAAGTTTTTAGGAGAAATCATTCCTACCTAGCTAGCAAAAATAGTTTTTCATTAAAGGTACTCTCCAACTTTGGAACTGGATACACAGAAAAACAAAATAATTACTTCATTTCCACAGAAGATTTCATCTCGAGCTCCCCAAGTATCATACTAGCACTTAACTTTTTTAGCAGTGTGTGCACGCATATACTATGTTTATGCTGACTTTACAGCTAGAAGAGTGACAGTTGAATCCAAAGCCATAGTTCAACTCTGACAGAACCCCCACTTGCAGTCAGCCTGTGCCTTGCCCATATTTATTGCCTTGCTTACGCTGTTTTCTATTTTCAAAACATTACCCTAAATTTCCAGCCAAATTTCTAAGCCAGATATGAATACATGCCTGTCAGAGCAGTCTCCTCTGGAAGCACAGCAGCAGACAAACAGCAGTTTGCAGAAGACATTCCTTTGGAGGTACAGGCACCTCCTGGGCCCTGTGCTGTGTCTGCCAGTGTGTGGGAAGAACACACATCTCCTGAACCAGGACAGAACGTGAGGGGAAAGAAGCGTTTATGCACTTCAATGTGGGTTAACTCAAGGCAGAACCAGACAGAAGGAGAGACTGCAGTAGCTGAGAGAAGTGGAGTCTCCAGAAGGAATAGGAAAATTCACAAAACTGGACTGAGAGAGACTAAGACCTGGAAAAGAAAAAGAAAAGGAATGAAATTAAGAGCTTAAAGAAAGTCTGAAAAACGTAGGTGAAAGGGGCTGAAATACAAGATTTGTCAAGCAAAGAAAGAAAAAAGAAATCAAGAAAAATGGGATTTCAGGCACTGATTCACTAAAAGGAAAAAGTCAAAGATCATTGCTCCAAACATTAAGGCACCATAAAACATGATGGTTGAGTTATTTGTGCAGAAGTTTTAGATAGAGAACCCAAGTCATTTATCTACTGCTCACAGATGACACTGAAAGTGACAAACCCAAACCCAGTACAGGAATACAAAACCAAGCAACCTCCACACCACCTAAAGCCAACATACTTCATTGAAGAGTGCCGAATAAGAGAACTATCAGCCAGTTTGTATTGGGAAAGCCCTCTCGGGGCAAAGCTCCAGCATACAGACGCGGAGCAACCAAGCAACAGCACAACCAAGACCTGCTGAACCCTGAATCCAATTCCACACACTGCAAATTTTCCTAATATTGGATTCCTGCAATGTTTTTATCCATTTGTCTGGACATATGTCACAGATTTATGAAAATATCTTACAATGGCACCTGATGTTCTTCACGGCTTGATCTTACTCTTAAACTGTCAACCAGATGCCAACTCATGCATGCTCACTGCATGGCAAATAACACACCCGGCCCCAATTTTCCGTTCTACCTTCTGTATGACAACTGTTGGTCATTCATCCTTCCATTCCCTCAAGAAGATCTATGACACTCTATTAACACAAGTTGCCTTTTTCTATAAAACATTTAAGAACCTGGCTCTCTCAGGCACAGGACATATTAAGAGGCTGTTGCACTGTGACTGGGCCTTGAATAACAGTAGCACTGTAGAACACACTTTTGTGAGACTTTTTACCTACCTTTCTCTCATCAAAACACATTTCTTCTTCAGTGGGCATGTTGGGCTCTTATCTGGCTTTCTTTCCTCTTCTGGTTCTTCTACACTGTCTTTTGAATGCCAAGTTAACTCTGCTATCTGAGACTTCCAATTTTGGCACACACTGACACTGTAGCCAAAGTGGAGACACACGATCATAATGAGTATTCAATATGCGAACAGCAACGGTGCTTACAGCCTGTGACTTTGGAAGATCAAATCCATGCTGTGCATCACAATACACATGATTTTGGACCTGTAAATAACAGTTAAAATCCACAGTTTTCCTTAGTAAGATGGGCAGCACTTTTATATTTCTTCATAAGTATTCAAACAGATATACAGATATAGCCCCTGACACCCCTATTCTTGAAACATTCTCTCATCTCGTTTTTGGCAGTTTCTTTTAACATGTCCCTTCTTATTGCAATAGTAACAAATAGGGGCAGCAGACCTTTCTCGGTGAGGTCTTTCCCTGGTCGGCTGCTCTAATTTCTTCTCCTTTTCCCCAGAAGGAGTCTGATTTTTCTGGCTTTCCCTTACGGCCGCTACAAAGATCTTTGCCTTTGTTTTCTGTTTTTCTTCATCTCTTCTAACATAAACTTTTTGAGCTTCTCTAAGTAATTCTTCCAATCCCCTTTCTTGCCAATTTCCTATTTTTTTCTAATATATCTTCCCAAGGTTTTGCAACAAATTGTGTTCTGAGGAGTGCTGTTCCCGCTACTGTATTCGAATCAATGCCAGAATACATCTGTAGGCTTTTTCTTAACCATTGCAACCATTCCGTTGGAGATTCATCTTTTTCCTGTTGTTCATTAAATGCTTTATTAATGTTTTGTCCTCGGGGAACCGCTTCCCTTATCCCTTGAATAATTATTATTCTTAGATCTCTCATATTTTTTCTCCCCTGGGGTTATTGGTGATCCCAGTGGGGATCCACATTTGGCCATTTATGGTCCCCTGGAGGTTCTACCTGATTTTGTCTCTCCCAAATTCTCATTCCGGCTTGCCTGATCATTCCTCTTTCTTCGGCAATAAATAAGATGCCTAAAATGGACTGTACTTCTTCCCAAGTGTAAGTATTGGGACCTAAAAATTGATCTAACCTCTCAGCTACTCTGAGAAGATCATCTAATAGGGTCCTCATTTCTTTTTTAAAATTTCGTACATTGGAGGTGTTTAACGGGACTGCCACAAATCCGATGCCTCCTTGATTGACTCCAAGGGGTACCTCCCGTACAGGATATAAAGAAGCTCCCTCAGTTACGGCAGTTTTACGTCTTGTACATGCAGCCGGAGGTAGAAGGGGAACCGTAGGAGCTGTTAAAGCTGCCAGAGCTGTTAAAGCCACCGGGGCTGTTAAAGCTGCTGGGACTGGATAATTAAAGTATGGGGGCGGCAAGTTATCTAGTGATTCCCATTCATCATCTTTCTCTGTCCCTTCCTTGTTCTTATCCCCTTTTTCTTCAGATTTCTCATCCTTTTTTAGTGTAAGTATTGAAGCTGGATAGGGACGTGAAATCCCGATCCACAATTTTGTGTAATCACTTTCTTCTTGACTAAAAGGTTTTATTGAGTAAACATATGTACTTAAAGCCTGGCAAATCCAGTCTTCAAAAGATCCAAAAGTAGGCCAGAAGACATGTGGTTTTAAAGGTTTCTTTGGCCATTCAACCATACAATATTGGACTAATTTTAATTTACTTTTTCCTTTCCTAGGACCATTTTCATTCCAATTTCTAATCATTATGCCTAATGGACTATCTGGTGGTATATCCGGTAATTTACTCATTTTTCTCTGGTCCCGAGTTTTTGATTCTCTTTGACCTGTCTAGGGGTTTTACTGTGGCGATTCCTCTCAGCCTTGTAGGGGGTTAGATCCAGGGAGCTGAATCTCTTACCCACCCACGTATCTCCTGGGAACTTTCTACGGCAATTCCTCTCACCTTGGGAGTTTCCTATGGCAGTTCCTCTCGCCTTGGGAATTTTCTACAGCAATTCCTCTTGCCCTTGGTTACCGGTAAGAGTGTCCTGCGGGGGGGCTGAACCCTTTACCCACCCACCTACCCCTAGAAACTGTGCTCCCACCCACAAGTCCTATAGGATCCTCTTCGGTCCTTCACCGGCCAAATCCCTCACAGGAGTTTGGAACCACGGTTAGACGACCTCCACACTCGATTTGGAACTCAAATCCTGGCTCTGAAACGACTTTCATTTCCAGAATGAGGTTCCGTCTCAATCACACTCTCACACACAAGCAAACGAATCCCACCCAACCGAACGGTATCCCTTATACTCACGACTCCGTCATCTTCGTTCGGGTCTTCGTGCACCAGAATTACGGGTATTTTATACTGCAGTCTTCCCTTTGGAGCTCCAATTCTTTTGACTATTGCTTCTCTTTTTGTCCGTTAATCTCTGGAGACTGACCCAGACGCCTTCGAGCCACAACCTATGGGGCACCCCTCGAGAAGCCACAGTCCAGGAAAGCAGACTGAGATCATGTCAGGGTCAACAAATTGTTATAATCAAAGCCAATTTTTATTAAAAAATGTTTTTATTTGAGTTCAATCGATTTAGTGTGAGAAGCAATAGGCAAAGCAGCGCTGCGTGCATGGAGAGCTGCAACTCTGCCACACGCACACTGAGTTCCAAAATTCCAGCGTTTTTATACTCTTGTGTCATCGTCTTTAACAAGTCTTTCTTGTCAGATGATTGTCCTGGTCTTTTCCATTGGGTCATTTGGGTTGCTGGGGTGCATGTCCTCCTCCTATGGGGTCTTTTGAAAGTCTCAAAACCTTGGTCTCTTGGTGTGCTTTTCTCCTATTGGATCTTTTAAAAGCCTCGTTATCTCATCCTTTTGTCGGGCTTCTCTTCAAGCAGCAATTACTTATCGGCTCTTGGTGGGGTTTCTGAGACACAGTTACATCGTTCCAATCTGAATGGCCCATTTAACATTTAATTGTCTAACATTTACAGGTTGTTCAAGTGTATCATACCCACCTTGCCCAGCCTAGCATATTATTTACAATAATTTTATTACAACACTCGCCCTGCTTAATTTAGCAAATTAGTTACTATAGTTTATTACACTTTTAAGGAGTTCAGATCCAAGAGCAAAGGAACACAATGCTATATGCTATAATTTTGTGAATCAATCCAGTAAGAGACTGTACTCACAGATCGTGTATCACCACAGATAGTTTTGAGCAGCATGATATGCATGTACTGCCTGGCATAGATTATCTGTTATGAAATGAGGGGCTAGGAAATTAAAATAGGATATCGAAATTAGGCACTCAAGAAATGAAGGTATAACTTAGTTTAGTGATAAAGATGGAAGACTTAGAGATCAGGCTATGGACTAGAGGCCTATTAGTTAAAAGATAACTAAAATTAAAATAGGATAATAGATCATAGTTGATGGCCCAGAGAGCAGAACAATATGGAAACCTTGACTGATGGAAGCTGTGAGGAAACGCTTCCTGATGGAATAGGAAGACAGCCCTAAAAACTGGTCAAAACCAACCCTATGGTCCAGCCTGGGTCCAAGAGGCTACAGAGACTGCACAAGAAACCGAGGTAAAAAGTTCAACAGTGAGGAAGAGGAGCTACTTCATCTCTGCGACCCCAGCCCACGACCACTGGGACACACTGCACAGACACAACTAGGAGGAGACCAGAGTGGAACTTAGGAAGATGACTTTCAGGCTCATTATAATACAAAGCAGGGGTAGGTCATGCATATGTATAGATGTGTTATGAATGTGTAATGCTTTGTAGCATAAAGCTAAGGCAAGGTGCCACAAGAGGCACACACGTTTGTGGTGGAATGATCCCCCGTGCACCTCAGCACTGAATAAACATACCTACTTCATAACCTTAGAGGTTGTGGAGTCGTGTTTCCTCAAGTCAGTTAAACATGGAGAGAACACAATACCAAAGACTATTCCCCTTTAAAATGTGTTTTCCTAGTAAAGGCAAAAGGGAAACCACAAATCTAAAGAGATAGAATGATCTTTTGAGTAACTTGTAACAAAAAGATTTCTAAAAACATCAAAGCAGTTCCTTGCTGATAGTGACAGGCTATAAAAGTATATGAGATCCTAACTTTCAAAACCATCTGTAAAATATAATAAAACTGCCATAAGGTGTCACTATAATCCAAGCAACTTTCAAATAAACTGCGAACATTATAGAAATGTTCTTCTCCAGTTACAAGGCTTTCCTTATACTGCTTTGTGAAAGTAAAAAAGGACAGATTTTAAAATAAAATAGTGTACTCCTGTATGCACGGAAATCATCATTAAATATACCTGTAGTAGCTAATGCAATGATATAGAAGCTCTATCCTTTTCTTTGTGGAGAAACAGATGTAATTCACATAGTAACTTTCCACATAGAAATGCTTTAGAAGCCCTCCTACTTACTGTGTAAGGTGTAATAAATTACCACTTAGCATTTTCCAGTAAGAAAAACTATAAGAATTCCTATTTCCATTATTGTTTTATTTGTTGTTAGCATCCCAGGAGTCTCTATTTTTTATTTCTTGTCCAGCTGTGATCAAATTTCTTTCCTATCAGCTATCTGATCTGGAAGCAGAAACTAGAAACTGAAGATAAATTTTTTAGCTATTTGAAATTAATGCTGATTTTGCCATAGACATCAGGGAAACAAACAGCATTTGAAAATTTTGGGGGGGCTGACTCAGCACAAAGCACTTGGACACATCAGGAAAGGACTCAGTTCTCATATATGGTAAAATAGAATCCTGAAGTCTTTGGATACATCTTCATTTATGGAGTAAAAGTGCAGATGTTGTAAAGCCATAGATTTCAAAGGACCATTTTGATAACTTAATCCAAACCCTTGTATAACATGGGATCCCAGGTCACTCCTTTTTTCTTTGACATCAGATGCTGTAGATCTTGAAGGCTGAATTCCTGTAGTAACCCTCTTTTATGTAGTGGTGCAATAACTCCTAGAGATGTCAATAGAAATAGAGTCTCTCTAGTACACCAGGCACTGTACAAATACAAAGGGAGAAACAGTTTCATCCCAAAGTTTCATGTCTAATTGATAAAATATGATTTTCATCTGAGTGGAATTTTGCATGTGCTGAAAGAAACTCCTTTGAGAAGGTAATATGGAAACTCACCTATGAACCGTGATCTCATCCTCTGAATCCTGAACTCACCCTAATGCTGATAATCCCACGTTTCCAGGGAGCATGTAGCTGACAGGCTACTGCAAGCAGGTACTGTGGTAAAGCTTGCAATTTGAAAAGTGTTACTGCTTAGTTTATTATATCAATATCAGGTTGATTGATACTCAGTTACATGATAAATAAAATTATCTTCACTGACATTCATCTTTACAAGGCCACTTCTGCAACATGTCTAAATGTGTGTTCTTGTGTCTGGATGCTTCTTTTCTAGGTTGTTGGTTTTCGTTGGGTTTTGGGGTTTTTTTGGGTTGTTTTGGTTTTTTTTTTTTTTTTAATTACTGTATCTATAGCTGTGATTTCTGTTGGAAATAAAATAAATGAAAGTGACTCTCACATGAAATCCACAGTTGGCATTTTTTCTTTGGAAATAATTTGTTTCCGGAGAAAGTTAAGGCTGCTGTGGTCTCCTCTCCTGAAGAAGCTGACCATGGGCAAGTATCACATGAGTGTTTTCGCTCCCAGAGTTCTGTGCCCCCATCTCAGAAGTGTGGTATTACAACACTTGTCTAGTACTGCAGGAGTTTTATTTGCCTTATTTAATGTTCTACTTCCTGAGGTGAATTGAGTGACTTCCATGCTATCTGAAACTTCAGGAAGAAAGAAGGTAAAATAAACTCATTTAGAAATGAACTCTCATGCTTTCTAAGCTATAATCTTGTAATTTCTTGGGGCCTCAAATGCAATATTAACTTTGTGTCCTACAGAAACAAAACGTATGGGATCCACTTGCCTCTTCCTCCGTGTCCCCACTTAACCTTTGATCTAATTTCAACTGTTTTTACAGGAGTAAAATTTCTAGGATCCTAAGTTGCTACATTTAATTTTAAAATGACAGCAGGATAGCACACACTTGACAAGATACCAACAAGGTACCAGGCCTGCTGGCAACAGATGGCGTACACTTGTCTCAGAGGAGGAAAAGGATCTTTTCACAGGAGTCACTAGGGCTCTTTGAAAGAGCTTTAAACTAGATTTGAAGGGGGAGAGGGATAAAACCAGGCTCACAAGAGATAAATCTGAGGGAAGCACACCAATATTTGAAGGACAGTGTGCTAGTGAGGTCTGACGTTTTGGTGGAGGTAGGGGATGGAGATTCAGGTGGCAGCAGAGATGCAAGGGTTATTGGTGTATTAGAAACCACAGAAGTGTCTGGGAATGGTTATTTAGGAACTAGGGTTTCTGCCTGCAAAAAGGTGGCAGGATCAATAGCCCAACTGACGTGCATCTACACCCATGCATGCAGCACGGGCAACAAACAGGAGGAGCTGAAAGCCATTATGCAGCAAGAAAACTATGACATAGTTGCCATCATGGAAACATTGTGGGATGATTCACACAACCGGAGTGGTGCAATGGATGGCTATAAATGCTTCAGAAGGCATAGGCAAAGAAGGAGAGGTGGTGGGGTAACCCTGTATGTTAGGGAGTGTTTTGATTGTCTAGCACTTAATGATGGTGTTGATGGGGTTGAGTGTTTATGGGTAGGAATCAGGGAGGACAAGAAGGTAGATATCATGGTGGGAGCCTGTTATTTCCAACCAGGATGAAGAGACAGATGGAATATTCTATAAGCAGCTGGGGGAAGTCTCATGATTGCTAGCCCTTGTTATCATGAGGGGTTTCAACTTACCAGGTGTCTGATGGAAATACAGTGCAACAGAGAGGAAACAGTCTAGGAGGTTGCTGGAGTGTGTGGAAGATAACTTCTTGACACAGCTGGTGAGTGAGCCAACTAGGGAAGGTGCCCTGCTGGGTCTGTTTGTGAACAGAGATGGACTTGTGCATAATGTAATGGTTGGAGGCCCTCTTGGGCACAGTGATCATGAAATTATAAGTTTTCAATTCTTAGAGAAGTAAGGAGTGGGGTCAGAAGAACTGATACCTTAGTCTTTCAGACGGCAGACTTTGGCCTGTTTAGCAGACTAGCTGAGTCCCTTGGGAGACAGTCCTGAAGGGCAAAGGAGTCCAGAAAGGCAAGGCATTCTTTAAGAAGGAAATCTTAAAGGCACAGGAGCAGGCCCTCCCAATGTGTGGAAAGATGAGCCAGTGGGGAAGAAGACTGGCCTGGCTGAACAGAGAGTTTTGGCTGCAACTCAGGGAAAAAAGGAGCGTTTATGACTTTTGGAATAAGTGGAAGGCAACTCAGGAGAACTACGAGACTGTCCCCAGGTGATATAAGAGAAGATGGTGGCAGAGAAGACCACCCTGGCTGAACAGGGAGCTTTGTCTGAAACTCAGGGAGAAAAGGAGAGTTTACAGCCTTTGGAAGCCACTCACAATGATTACAAAGATGCTGTGAGGCTATTCAGGTCAGAAATCAGGAGGTCTAAAGCCCAGCTAGAAATTAATCTGGCTTCAGCAGTGTCCCACTTAAGGATAAAAGCTGGGACCACTTGCAGGAAGGGGCAGTGTCTGTCTGTGAGGTGGAAGCACTTTGTAGAGTTTCCTGTTGGGGAAGGACCTCCTGCCTCCCTGGGACTGGGCTCCAGTCAGGTCCGGCTTTTGTAAACACGAGCTGTGTAGAGATTCAGTTTGTGGCTTCTTTGGTCTTATGTGTTTGGTTTGTTGACTCAGTTGTCTCCTGTCCCTTCTATGGGGAACTGCATTTCACCATTTATTCCACCCATTGTTGGTCATGCGGTGTCGTTGTTGGGGTCATTGGGATTGATGTCAATTATGTATAATCTGACTGACTTGTTTGTACCCCCAGTGTTCACAGATGTACTGACCCTTTAGTAGCAAATACAATTTGGTTATTGGTTCATCTTTATGCTGGCTGTGTCCTTTATGCTAGGCCTAATAATTGACAAAACAAGCAGTCAAAGATAACAAATAATGTTTCTGTAAGTAGTTCAACAGTAAAAGAAAGACCAGGGAGACCTCCATCCCCTGCTAGATGCAGGAAGAAACATGGTTACAAGTGACAAGGAAAAGGCTGAGGTGCTTAATGCCTTCTTTGCCTTAGTCTTTAACAACAAGACTGGTTGTACTGATGAAATCCAGCCTCCTCAGCCAGAAGACAGAGACTGGGAGAACGATCCCCGCAATCCAGGAGGAGATAGTCAAGTGACATGCTGCATAACATAGACAAGTCTATGGGACCAGATGGGATACACCCAAGGGTGCTGAAGGAGCTGGCTGGGGTGCCCGCTGAACTGCTTTCCATCATTTACCAGCAGTCCTGGCTGACTAGGGAGGTCCCAACAGATTGGAAATCAGCCAGTGTGACGCCCATCTATAAGAAGGGTCAGAAGGATGATCTGGGAAATTACAGGCCTGTCACCTTGACTTCGGTACCCGGGAAGCTGATGGAGCAGCTCAACCTGAGTGCCATCACACAACACATGTGGGACAACCAGATGATCAGGCCCAGTCAGCATTGGTTTATAAAAGGCAGGTCCTGCTTGACAAAACTGATCTCCTTCTACGACAGGCGACCTGTGTATTGGATGAGGGAAAGGCTGTGGATGTAGTTTACCTTGACTTTAGCAAGGTCTTTGACCCCGTTTCCCACAGCATTCTCCTGGTGAAACTGGCTGCTCGAGGCTTGGATGGGCACATGCTTCGCTGGGTAAAAAACTGCCTGGATGGCCAGGCCCAAAGAGATGTGGTGAACGGAGTTAAATCCCATTGGCGTCAGCCAGTCACGAGTGGTGTCCCCCAGAGCTCGGTTTTGAGGCCACTCCTGTTTAACATCTTTATTGATGATCTAGACGAGGGGATCGAGTGCACCCTCAGTCAGTTTGCAGATGACACCCAGTTGGGTGGGAGTGTTGATCTGCTCGAGGGTAGGGAGGCTCTGCAGAGAGACCTGGACAGGCTGGAGCCATGGGCTGAGGCCAACTGCAGGAGTTTCAATAAGGCCAAATGCCGGGGGCTGCCCTTGGGCCACAACAACCCCCAGCAGCGCTACAGGCTTGGGGAGGAGTGGCTGGAGAGCTGCCAGTCAGAGAGGGACCTGGGGGTGTTGATTGACAGCCGGCTGAACAGAAGCCAGCAGTGTGCCCAGGTGGCCAAGAAGGCCAATGGCATCCTGGCTTGTGTCAGCACTAGCGTGGCCAGCAGGGACAGGGAAGGGATCTGACCCCTGTACTCAGCAATGGTGAGGCCGCCCCTCGATTCCTGTGTTCAGTTTTGGGCCCCTCACTACAAAAAGGACATTGAATGACTCGAGCGTGTCCAGAGAAGGGCAACGGAGCTGGTGCAGGGTCTGGAGCACAGGTTGTACGGGGAGCGGCTGAGGGAACTGGGGGTGTTTAGTCTGGAGAGGAGGAGGCTGAGGGGAGACCTCATCGCCCTCTACAGCTACCTGAAAGGAGGGTGCAGAGAGCTGGGGATGAGCCTCTTTAACCAAGTAACAATACATATGACAAGAGGGAATGTCCTCAAGTTGCACCAGGAAAGGTTTAGACTGGATATTAGGAAGCATTTCTTTACAGAACAGGTTGTTGGGTGTTGGAATGGGCTGCCCCGGAAGGTGGTGGAGTCCCCATCCCTGGAGGTGCTTAAGAATCGGGTCAACATAGCGCTGAGGGATATGGTGTAGTTGAGAACAGCCAGTGTGATGTTAGTGGTTGGACTAGATGATCTCCACTGTCTTTTCCAACCTAGATGGTTCTGTGATTCTATGAGGATGTTGTCAGTTATGCAGGGAGAAAATTAGACAGGCCAAAGCCCAACTAATACATAATCTAGCTACTGACATAAAAAACAATAAAAATCATTCTATAAATATATTAGCAACAAAAGGAGGATGTAGGGGGAAATGGTGACAAAGGATGAGGAAAAGGCTGAGGTACTTAATGACTTCTTTGCCTCAGTCTTTAATAGTAGGACCAGTTATCCTCTGGGTACCCAGCCCCCTGAGGTGGAACAGGAATGGGCAGCTGGATGAAGCCCACATAATCCAAGGGAAAATGGTTAGCAACTTTCTATATCACTGAGATACACACAAGTCTATGGGGCTAGATGAGCTCCACCCAAGGGTACTGACAGAGCTGGCAGAAGTGCTCATCAAACCACTTTCCAACTTTTATCAGCAGTCCTGCCTAACCAGGCAGCTCCTAAATTGACTGAAGTTTACAAATGTAATGCCCATGTACAAGAAGGGCTGGAAGGAGGATCCAGGGAACTACAGGCCTGTTTAAGGTTACCATGGTGCCAGGAAAGGTTATGGAGCAGATCACCTTAAATGCCATCACACACCATGTACAAGACAACCAGGTGATCAGGCCCAGTCAGCATGGGTTTATGAAAGGCAGGTCCTGCTTGACAAACCTGATCTCCTTCTATGACAAGGTGACCTGCTTAGTGGATGAGGGAAAGTCTGTGGATGTTTTCTGTAAAGCTTTTGACACTGTTTCCCACAGCATCCTCCTGGAGAAACTGGCTGCTCATGGCCTGGACAGGCATCTCTTCATGGGGTAACAAAATGGCTGGCTGGCCAGACCCAAAGAGTTGTGGTGAATGTAATTAAATCCGGTTGGTGGCCAATCACAGGTGGTGTTCCCCAGAGCTCAGTACTTGGGCCTGTTCTGTTTAATATCTTTATCAATGATCTGGACACAGGGATCGAGTTCACCCTCAGTAAGTCTTCAGACAGCACCAAGGCCCACTGTATGAGGTTCAACAAGGCTGAGTGCTGAGTCCTGCACTTGGGTGACAACAACCCCCAGCAGCACTACTGGCCGGGGGAGGAGTGGCTGGAGAGCTGCCAGTCAGAGAGGGCCCTGGGGGTGTTGGTCAACAGCCGGCTGAACAGGAGCCATCAGTGTGCCCAGGTGGTCAAGAAGGCCAATGGCATCCGGGCTTGTACCAGAAATAGCGTGGCCAGCAGGGACAGGGAAAGGATCATCACTCCGTGTGAGGCACTGGTGAGGCCACAACTCAAATACTATGTTTAGTTTTGGACCCCTCACCACAAGAAAAACATTGAGGTGCTGGAGCAAGTCCAAAGAAGGGCAGCGAATCTACTGAAGGGTCCAGAGAATGAGTTTTATGAGGAGCAGCTCAGGGAACTGGAGTCATTTAGCCTGGAGAAAAGGAGGCTCAGGGGAGACCATGTTGCTCTCTACAACTACCTGAAAGGAGGTTGTAGAGAGGTGGGTATTGATCTTTCCTCCCAAGTAACAAGGGATAGGACAAGAGGAAAGGGTTTTAGGATGGGCCAGGGGAGGTTTAGATTGAATATTAGGAAAAAAATCTTCACCAGAATGGTTGTTAAGCATTGGAACAGGCTGCCCAGGGACGTGGTTGAGTCACCACCACTGGAGGTATTTAAAAGTCGTGTAGATGTGGTACTTAGGGACATGGTTTAGTGGTGGACTTGGCAGTGCTAGGTTAATGATTGGACTTGTTGATCCTAAGGGTCTTTTCCAACCTAAATGATTCTATGATTCTATGAACTGTGCCAGACAAGTTTTACCAATGTCTTGTCCATGCGAAAAGCATTATTAAACTCACACTGCTGTAGACATCAATGTCTACCAATCGTAAGGCCTAAGAGCAGATGAAACCAGAATTGATCACTTCTGCTTCATTATTTTTCTCCATTTAGAAGAAAAAGGAGGTATTTAAAGCTTCCAAAGAGACTTAATTTTGAAACATCAAAATGTTTTAATTCAATTTAATTTTAAGATATCTTAAGTTAGGGAGACAGGGCACCCAGGATTTTATAGCGTTTGAGGACTTGGTAAGTGCTAAAAGACAAAGTCACCTGGGAACCCCAGAGTCACAAATAAGTAACTCACTTTATCAATGGAAGGTTCCTCCAAGGAGTAACAAGAGCAATCTCTGATCCAACAAGCAGCTCACAAGTACCAGAGATGTGATCACATGGCCTTGAACTGAAACAAAACAGATTAAATATTAACAAGGTTACTCTAGTCTGACCTCGACTGACCAGGCTGTGGCAACATTTTTTTCCACTGGAGGACCCCAGCAGCCTTTGGTTGTTGTTAAGGCTGACCACACAGCATGAAGGGAAGTAGCTTTATGTTAATTCAGCAGAGACACCAAAAGGTTAAATTGACTTTCCCAGGATGTTAGTGTCAGGATGTGAATGACTATAATGATTAACTATTTCTAAAGAGTTCAAAATTTTATATTTTACAAACATTGGGAAAAGTGGCTGCTTGCAAGTCTGTATCAGGAATGGTAGTTAACAGAAGAACACTGTCTGAATGACACCCACAACGTGCACAGAAAATGTGTATTCTATCCAGTCTGCTCTGAAAACAGTAGCAAAATTCTCCCTTTAAATGTGGCAAAGACTTTACCCAAACCATTATTTTGAGGAATAATCAGTAGGACTAGCATAAAGATTATTTTTCCAGTCTCTTCAACAAAAGAAATAGCTGTAACAAATTAGATAGCCTCTAGGTGTACATTTACTTACATCTGTAGAAACTATTCTTCCAGGTGGGAGTTACATTTATTGCTAGGTCTGATATTTTCATGCTAAGTTTCCTTAAGGGGATGCTACAATCCTGAATCTAGTCCTGTGTCTGCAAGGCCCTGTTATTGTTAGAATGATATGTCTCCTATATGTGCACTTGACCAGTTTCCAGGTTTTCTTACAAATTATCTTTTTCTTGAGCATCCAAGGTAATGATAGTATATAAGCCCAGAGCAGTAGCTGTCTGCATGCTGGTTTTATCCCCATATTTGCTCTAAAATACATTTTTTACAACCTTACTAGAGGCTTTTGGGGGATATGAGTCTGTAGTTTCAGTGGTAGCTACAAGTTGTAAGAGCCAGGAGTAGTTCTAGTTTTGCAAAATATTTCTTTGCAAGTGCAGGCCTAAATCATGCTGTGTCTTAGACTTAGATTACAGCTTGCAAGCAGCAGACTTACAGTGATATGATATGATTGATATGATATGATATGATATGATATGGTATCATGTGTTTTAAGAAGGTCTGAGACATCAGAAGGAGATTTACAATGGGATAATGTAATTTCTCCAAAAGAAAATTAAGGCATGGGGTTAAAAAAGGAAAGAAAAAAGAACAATGGCATCTGTGTCCTTAAGGGCTATCATACTAGGTCTTGTTAAGGAGAAGAGATTTCTATAGCTGATACTTCAAAATGCCTACTGGGATTAGTTGCATAGGGATTGTCATCGCCTCATCCAGCACTGCAAAGCTGCTGTAACACTCTCCATGGCAGTGTTTGGGAGTCCAAGCATTTTACTACTCTGTGAACCTGGGGAGGAGGAAGTGGAGAAGCAGTGCTGGTCCTGTTGAGCGGCGTCCCTGCAGAGAGAAACACCCTTTCTTTAAGCCTTAGGGAAACAGTCAGTTAATTTCAAAAGGGGCCACCACTGCAGCACTGCAGAACTGCAGGCAGTGGAAGGAGAGATGGAACCTGCTGAGAAAAATGTACAGTTCTGCTAGTGGTGAGGTGGGCAATATTGCTAAGGAGAGCCCCTCCATCTGTGAGGGTTATGTACTCTGCCAGGTGCCAGCCAGGAGGTATCTCTGAGGGAGATGCTTGAAGCATTCCCAAATGCATGAAGGACAGACTTAAGACTTCCATGCTAGATGCAATTAGAGATAGATGTGTGGATAAGTGAACAAAGCACTAGATTTTGAGCACAGCTCCTTTCTTGTGTCTGCTCTGTGCTCTCTTTAACTGAAGCAGCACCAGAAGTCCAGAAAGAAGGGCAAACTAAAAACCTCTGTTCCACAACTTCTGGGAGACACGGGTCTTGGACGCCACTTTCCAACCTCAGCCCCAGTCTTCCAAGGTGAATTCCTTGTACTGAAATTCGCACCATTTCCAGTTTGGGGCTGGGTTATTACATGGTTTCAGGTGTTCAGCTGCCCTAAGAGTTTTCAGGAAACTATCCCAAATGATATCAAATAGATGTTTGTTTAAATGGAAGATAACTTCAATATACACTTCTACATGTATATATCCCTAAAAACATACATAGCTCTGATGTCTGGCAGTTAGCCTGCTAATGTTCATTTTCTGTGTGTGCTCTGAAAATGGGAGACCTTGTTTGAATGCATATACTAGATTTTGTTGGGCCTGGGCTCCTTTCCATGGTGGTGATCTTGCTGCTCTGGCTCTCTGTGTGCCTCTGGTGTCTGGGGCCAGGAATCTGGAGTGAGAAACCAGGAGGAATTGCCTCCTCTTGCTCAGCTGTGGAGATGGCCAGATTCAAGATTGAGCAGTGTGAGGAGGATAATGCAGTTTCTCCCAGGTCAGCAAGACATGCTGCAGGGATGGTTTGCCACTTGATCCTTGAGTTGGCAGTGACAGCAGTTGCTGTTCAACTTAACTAGAGACAAATACACCCAGAGAACGCCTGCTACAGGCATACGGGTGGGTAGTGCTGAGAGCTGGCTGGCTGGCTCCACAGCCCTAGTTGTACTTACTGCTTGTTATGGGAGGAGGACTGACTGCTAGGGCAAATGTGTGGTAGCTGTGCTGAGCCTGGAGTTTTACAACACTGCTCTACAGCACATGAATTATTCAAAAAGGAGACAGAAACTGTAACCAGTTCTGCAGCAAAAGAGACTCCAGCCAAGCAAAACTTTCTCAGACCCCAAGCACTGTTTTCTTCCCTTCCCTTCCCTTCCCTTCCCTTCCCTTCCCTTCCCTTCCCTTCCCTTCCCTTCCCTTCCCTTCCCTTCCCTTCCCTTCCCTTCCCTTCCCTTCCCTTCCCTTCCCTTCCCTTCCCTTCCCTTCCCTTCCCTTCCCTTCCCTTCCCTTCCCTTCCCTTCCCTTCCCTTCCCTTCCCTTCCCTTCCCTTCCCTTCCCTTCCCTTCCCTTCCCTTCCCTTCCCTTCCCTTCCCTTCCCTTCCCTTCCCTTCCCTTCCCTTCCCTTCCCTTCCCTTCCCTTCCCTTCCCTTCCCTTCCCTTCCCTTCCCTTCCCTTCCCTTCCCTTCCCTTCCCTTCCCTTCCCTTCCCTTCCCTTCCCTTCCCTTCCCTTCCCTTCCCTTCCCTTCCCTTCCCTTCCCTTCCCTTCCCTTCCCTTCCCTTCCCTTCCCTTCCCTTCCCTTCCCTTCCCTTCCCTTCCCTTCCCTTCCCTTCCCTTCCCTTCCCTTCCCTTCCCTTCCCTTCCCTTCCCTTCCCTTCCCTTCCCTTCCCTTCCCTTCCCTTCCCTTCCCTTCCCTTCCCTTCCCTTCCCTTCCCTTCCCTTCCCTTCCCTTCCCTTCCCTTCCCTTCCCTTCCCTTCCCTTCCCTTCCCTTCCCTTCCCTTCCCTTCCCTTCCCTTCCCTTCCCTTCCCTTCCCTTCCCTTCCCTTCCCTTCCCTTCCCTTCCCTTCCCTTCCCTTCCCTTCCCTTCCCTTCCCTTCCCTTCCCTTCCCTTCCCTTCCCTTCCCTTCCCTTCCCTTCCCTTCCCTTCCCTTCCCTTCCCTTCCCTTCCCTTCCCTTCCCTTCCCTTCCCTTCCCTTCCCTTCCCTTCCCTTCCCTTCCCTTCCCTTCCCTTCCCTTCCCTTCCCTTCCCTTCCCTTCCCTTCCCTTCCCTTCCCTTCCCTTCCCTTCCCTTCCCTTCCCTTCCCTTCCCTTCCCTTCCCTTCCCTTCCCTTCCCTTCCCTTCCCTTCCCTTCCCTTCCCTTCCCTTCCCTTCCCTTCCCTTCCCTTCCCTTCCCTTCCCTTCCCTTCCCTTCCCT
>NW_020799092.1:5835401-5841561 GCF_003259725.1 Athene cunicularia | reverse complement strand
GGAGGGAGGCATGGAGGATGAGCCCCAGCAAGCCAGCCTGAGGTTCTCTCGTGTAGCAGGCAGCCACATTCTGCCCAGGGACACCAGCTCTCGCAGCACCTCCAGCTCGCCAGCTGCAGCCTCTGGACTAGCTGCCCCCGAACAGGTACCTGACCCTGCACAGATGCACGGCCGAGCCGCCACAAGTGCACCACCGAGTCCCTGAGTGCTTCCAGGGGTTTTTGCTCCAGAGCTCTTCCCGACTGACTTTCTGGCTTTGGAAGATTTGTTTTGTTTTGGTTTGGTTTTTTCTTCCATATTCCTTCCTTGAGCAACTGGTTGTTATTGTGGAGGTCACCGAGGGGAAGAGCAGAGGCTCCAGATTCTGGCATCAGGAAATATGACAGCAGAAGTGAATGTTTGTTAACATAAGGGATTTAGTGAAGAAGAAAGACAAAATGCCGTTCAAAGTGTTCGGTTCACTGAAGGAAAGATTTTTTAACCCAGGAAAGGAAGAGGTGAAGAACACAATTAGTGACTCGCTGGGGAATTTGAGAAGGTAAAATCCAACAGAAAATTCCCAGATAGGTCCACTGGTTTAATTTGTTAAAGAGAACTTAAGTACAGAAAAATGTGTAAATATAAAACAAAGTTACTGAGTTGAGATAGTGAGAGACACTTTGCTGTAAGACAGATGTAAAAGGAGCACTGTTACAACAACATAGGTGATAGAATATATTATATAACAAAAACTGAAAATGCATTATAAAACAGCATTCTAACATTACAAAGAGCATGAAAGAGTGCTTTGATTTAAAAACTTCAATAATTAAATGTGAATAATTCTGTGGTTTAACTTACATGAAAAAAACCTGATGATTTAATGGGAATTAACACTCCCAAATGATGCCACTCTTCAAATTAAATTTAATGTTCCTAAATTGCAGGGTTTTTAAAAAAAGTCTTGTTCCAAATCAGCAAGAAAAAAATGTATTAAGTAGACATGTGTATGTGTGTGTTTACGGAGACTAACAAATTAGAAAGAGAAAAAGGAGAAGCAGCTGTTTGCTAATAAAAAGAGAAAAAAAGATTAAAGATTTTAATCTTAATCTGACAGTTTATCAAACAACAAATGGAAAGATTTTTGTCTTTTGATAAATGAAAATATAATGTAACAAATGACCAGTCTCATGAAGGGAAATATATTTCTTAATTAAATGAAAAATTATTTCTATTAGTAATGGCCACTGACAACATTTATTTGTGTAATCAATAGATGAGGGCCAGAGGGTTCAGCAGCATTTCTTGCATACTTGATGTTAAGTGTTTTAAATCATTGTATGGATCAGGCCAATATTTTAACTGAATGTGTTTTTAGTGATTGAATGTACTTGCTTTGATAACCATCCCTTTACCTTCTTTTGGGAATGCTTTTTTGAGTTGAGATCTAGTTCTTGGCATATCTAAACATGCCTTTGATAACAAGAAAATGTATAATAATTGACATGTATGACACTACAGCATGCATATGCAAGAAAATAAGCACGTATACCTCCTCTTCCAGCCATGTATCAAGGATGTCATGCTGGTTCCTACACAGTGGATAGTACTGGCATTCAACTTCAGCAATATTGTTACTGAATCCAAATAAAACAAATCTGAGTTGAGATACAAGAAAGTTTGATGGATTTAATTATTTTCTGCTTAAAACACACGTATACCAGTGTCTTTCTCAGATGTATTAGCCAGTGGAGGGAACAATCCAAACAATATATTTTTTCACTATGTCTGCCATCAGAGCTAAGTAATAATTGGTTCAAATTGAGCAGTCTCTTAGGAAATATGCAGTCATATTTGAAGGTTTCTGTAAGGAATGAAACATGCATGTTTTTAACTTGAACTTCATTCTCTATAGCTTAGCCTACGAACGAGAGCATACACTTCTATTTTCACATGATGGTACATATGTATATGTACCAGCTGCAACCTCGACTTTGCTCTTCATCCAGGCCAATTGACTCAGGCCAATTGGCTTTAGTATGATGTAAATCAGCAAAGAATTTTGTCTCTCTTCTAGCATTTGATAGATGTTTAATTATATTAATGTGCATTCTTGATTAGATCACCAAGTGCGATTTCACTGACTGCCTTGTGTTGATGTGGGATCAAAGCTAGCAAAGTGGGTAGGAAAAAACATTTTAGCTTTTGTAAATATGAAAAGTCTACACATTCCTACTAAATTTTCTCTGCATTGAAACAACAGAGCAGATCCAGAAGCCAGTGTCTGGCAAGACCAGCTGCCAGATTCCAGCTGCTCCATAGCAATTGTCCACAAACTAGTTCAAGTGCTAAAGCACAAGAAGCATAAAGCAACATGCTGCCTCTTTACGGGCATGTAGCAACCTCAAATTATTTTGTGGGTGCTGCAAAACAAGAGTCTGCCTACAGGAGGTTACTTTAGAGTAGCTGGATCCTGGAAGGGAGGCAAGGGGGACTGAACTGGAGAGACCTGAGAGGCATCCTTTCTTTAAGCTGTTGCCAGTGGTTTCATTTGTGAGATCTTAGAAGATGTTTTAGGAAATGTTTTAGATGTTTTGCACAAAATATTTTATTTTTTAATGCAAAATTGGGTTTGTTCACAAAAAAAAAAAAAAAAAAAAAAGTAATTAGAGGATTCAAGGCTTGGGTGAATGAATATCAGAGCTGGGGCTCTGCAAGCCTTATAAGTTTCCCAGAAAAGAAAGCCCTTCATGCAGTGCTTCTTGGCAGGCAAAACCACTTTGGGCCTTCTTAGTGAACTTAGTGTAGTCAAAGAAGAATTAACCAACTAAAGAAAAAACTTGGGCTACTCTGAGGATTTCAGGAGTCTTGGACCAGCTAATGGCAACTGTGGGCTTACTGGTGAAGTCAGAAGTGATTAAGTGTGTTTACAACTCAATAATGTCACTGTTATTATGAAAAGCCATATTGGCCATTTCACATAGCTGCTATATGTAGTCTGGGCCCTGAAAAGTGTAGCTCTCGCTGCTGCAGATGTCCCTCGATGGATTAGACAGTCCCAACTGCTAAAAGCTGCAGTTTGAAGCTGAGTGATATACTCTTGCATTGGACAGGGCTCCTCTACCCATCAACACAGTCTATGGTCACAGACTTAGTTCTCTCAAATGTTTCCTTTGCACACAAGTACAGAGAGATTCATGCACTACAGACCATGCAGCAGTGTGAACACAACGCCCGGTGTCCAGACTCAGTTGGTTTGTGAATCGTGCAAGTCCCCTTGTGCAATGGTGATAGTGCAAGGGCGCAATACACATCTGCAAGGGCACAATACACATGTGCAACACTGTGCTGCAGCACCCATGGGGCACCCCTCCAGTGCATTGAGGTTGTGCTGAGGAGAAACTGCAAGGCTGCCCTGCAGCCTGGGATTGCAGCACCTATGAGATGCAATCCCATGGTGCATATGTTTGAGACATGCCATGAGTTTCATGCAAATACCATGCAGAAATGAGCCAGAGAGGTCCCACACACTGAGCGACTTAAAAGGATTCTCCTGTCTGCACTGGGATTTTGTACCAATGCATCAATTGCAGGATTTGCTATGGGAAAATCCCTAGAGACTAAATGAGATCTCAGAAGATTGTATCTGCTTTTGGATAAATGATACTTTTCGATACTCAGTGTGTAGTTTTTGAAGTTACACCAGGATCATCAGTAACTGTTTCATGTGATGACTGATGCTGGATTTGTAGGTGTGATGTTTGAACATTGTATATGATTTTGCTGCAGCTGCCTGTGAAAACCTGTAACACCTGGTAAAAGTCACTCTAGAATGTTTTCTAACACACGGCAAGTATTAACATTTGCCTGTTATTGTAGAATCTATGTGTTTTTCATAAAATGAAATGAAATGGTATGATTCTAGTCCACCTACTTTATCATTTGAAGAAATAACTAATTTCTATGCTAAATTCCTATAAAATGAGATTGCTAAATGTATGTGTTCTAGGGATTTTATTTATTACTGATAGGAATTTTTGAAATTTCTTTCATTCTGCCAAAATTCTGTATATGCCAGAGTAGTCGTTCAATAAAGAAGAGAAATTTTGCGTATCGTTATGATGACATTTGGGCACAAAGCATGGACACAGATATCTAGCTCTCCTTACTTGCCAAGTGTTGTATATTTGATAAGAAAGGAAACAGATTGATGTAAGGACTGAACATTTCCCATGCAACAAAATGCTCTCCTGTGTTTGCCAAATAATTAGAGGAAAGAACTGGCTCTGAAGCAGTTTTCTTCTAGATCACCGGTGTACAACAAATGAAACTAATGAAAATTTTCAGTGGCACTACTAAAATACATAGGAATACATTGGAATACATAGGAATATGTTGGAAGATATATTTCTCATTTATTCATGGGGTTGCCATACCTTCGTTATATACCTGTTCAATAAAATAAAGCCAAAAAGCTAGCTCAAACACTGGCTCTGTGAATGTCTGCACTGCACTTCACCCTGGCTCCATTTTTTGACTGCTCTTGCAAAACCATTTTCTCCAAGATAAATCTGCTAAAAGGGGTTAACATTAAGCTTTGGGGATATGAAACACACTGTGTGGATTTGGGGACATGGATCAGTCCTCAACTTGCTTTTATTAATGAGTAGTTGAATACAATAGCAAAGCAATTAATTTCTCCTCAGAGGCAATGCTGGCCCACAGTCTAGTCCTGATTTACCATTTTTAACAGTGAATTTGGAGCAGAAGAATGTTTTCATGCCTATCTGAATTGACAGCCAGCTGAAAATGTCCAGATCAGAACAGATGTTTTGGTTTTGCATGATGTGTCTAATCTTTGTCAGTTGCTCCAAATAATACACCAATTAAAGCCTAATGTCTCTCTTATAAATAAAGAGCCTGGTAAAGTTATAAACAATTGAGAAATTGTGCTTTGATTTAATTCAATCAATATCTTAGATTATGTTAGAGAAAGACAATTAAATTACTTCTTTTGGTTTGTTAATAATTCTTTTGACATGACAACAGTTCTAAAAAATAATTATTCAATTGTCTTTTCACTTCCTGAAATTGTACTTTGATTTAATTCAATCAATAGCTTAGATTATGTTAGAGAAAGACAATCAAATTACTTCTTTTGCTTTGCTAATAACTCTTTTGAGATGACAACATATCTAAAAAATAATTATTCAATTGTCTTTTCACTTCCTGAGGTTTTTATTTTTGATATTTTATTCAGTTTACACCTACCTATATTAGCACACAGAGCATGGAATATAAGGTGTATTCTCTTTAAAGTGCCTGACTGCATTACTCTCTGTACTCTCATTTCACTAACAAATGCTGTTTCCCTGACAGTGAATCATAAGATCTCAATCACCTTCAATAACACAACAGTAATATCACATTTCCTGAGTTACCTTGCTTTAATGCAAAGTCTTTCCTCCAGCCTGACAATGAGCTAATGATCTAACTTGGCAGTTAGCACTGCTTTGAGCAAAGGATTAGGTCAAATAAACCCAGGAGTTCCCTTCTGGCCCAAAACACTTTGATTCTAGTGTTTCTTGGAAATGTGACCTGATGAACTGTAACACACTTTTTTTTTTTTTTTTTTTCCACAGCATCACACTGTTCACTCATACTAAGATTGTTGTCCACATGTCCCTTTCCACAGAGCTGCTCTCCACTAGAAAACTAGTCATTCACTTTGGTAAATCTTTCTGGGGTTTACTCAGTCTCATTGGAAACACTCTACTTGATAGTTAGGAAGGGCAGAGAAAAATACTAAAAGACTGGCCATAGCATAATGTGGGAAGGGAAGGAAGATTTGCTTAATCCCCAGACCTAGAATCATAAACATCTTCTCTGGTCTTTGCAGATCAATAGCTCCTATGACCATGAATCATGCAGGCAGGCATACTTTTAACTTTGAAAATTTTCTTTACCAAAAGTTAAAATATTGTGAGAAAAGCTGATGACTAATTATACAGCTTTTCACTCATCTCTAGAAAAATGTCAGAAGGTATCTGTCTCTCTGGGAGACATGTTTTGTTTTGGGGAATGTGCTGACAAAGGGCTGGGGGAAGCCTCCATTCCCTGGGAGGGTCTGATGATATTTTGTCCTTCTGTAGTGTCTTTTCTTCTAGACCTCAGCACATGG
>NW_020799092.1:5750165-5835351 GCF_003259725.1 Athene cunicularia | reverse complement strand
AGGAGTTTCAGGGTTCCCTTTGCAATGGCCTAAATCCTGGTGGTGAGAGGATGTTTCAGAGAAGAGGAGACATGTGACTTCAAATCCCTTCAGGCAGAGAAAGTCTAGTCCTGGCTCTTCTACTTCTTAAGTAGGGGCTTTAATGCTAGAGCCTTTTTTCCTCTTCGGTATAGCCCTGGGTTTTGTTGCACAGGTGAAAACAAACTCACGGGGAGTTTTGCGCTGAGCAAAACCATGTTTTGTGTTGTAATTTGGCTTTTTCCTGAATCCTACAGCTAGCTCTGCTTACTGTGTCTAATTGGAAATCATGATTAATTTCTTCATATGTATTTTTTCCTAAAAAACAGCAGCATTTATCACAACAGAACTCAATTTAGCTCTCATAATGATGCTCATGAACAGCCTGTGTATATTTCTCCAGCTAGCTGTCCAGCTAGGTGGCTCAGATTTACAAACTTCAGAGGCCGTTCGTGAAAAAGTGTAGACTATGCTAACCTTTCAAAACATGCCCAGCATTAACTCATCATACAGCCAAGAGACAAACACCTCACAAGGAGATGATTTATCAGCTGACTGGAACACATAATTACCCATCTACATTTTGTAAGTTTTACTGAGACATTAAGGCATTTTCTTTTTCTCTTTCTTCATCCATTTAGGAGAATTGATGGCACCAACACAGAGGAGGATCACATCGAGCTGACGGAAGAGGGGCGGCCAGTGCAGGCAAGCACCCGCAAGCCGGCGCCATGTGACTGCTACTGCTGTGGGCTGCCCAAGCGCTACATCATTGCCATAATGAGTGGTCTGGGCTTTTGCATCTCCTTTGGAATTAGGTGTAACCTAGGTGTTGCCATCGTGGAAATGGTGAACAATAACACTGTTTATGTTAATGGAAAACCAGAGCTGCAGGTGAGAAAACGTCTTCTTTTCACTATTCTGAGCAGACCCCATTTCAAAATCATCCAAGTGCCACATATCAAAGTGCTGTGTATACATAGATCAAAAACTGAGGCAGGGAGACACATGACTCTTGACTCACATAGATGTGTAGATGTTTAACTCCTATTTAGGTGTTGAAGTCATATTAAAAATCTGTAAGATCTGAGGTTTTGCAATGTCATAGAGGATGTAAGTAGCAGAAATGAGAACTGTAATGGCTTGCATGTCTATCAAGTCCCTGATCTTTTGCTTGTAGACCAATTTTGTTGCTGTAACAGAAGTTTTTACTATTTACCATCTCTCAGGGAAGCAGGCTCTGATGCTGCTGCAGAAGAAATTATTAATTGCTGTACATAGTGCTGCACTCTATTTAGATCAGTAGATTATTTTCAAGACCTTAAAGTAGTCACTGGCAATAAGGCAATGGGTTTTTAGAGGTTATTAACAATGTGGACTGCTGTCTACAGGTATTCAAAGCTAGGTACCAAGCTATTTTCAAATTTTCAGTAGATGGCGTGTGGTTAACAGCAGCTGTCTACAAACCTTTAACAATGCACCCAAGGAACTGCAGGTTCAATGCACACCTTAGTTTCCCCAGTCCTGCCTTGGTATATGACTGTGATATCACAAGTCCCTTTATGGACTTTATGAACTTGAGCTTTTACATTTGCTCCACTCATTGATTATTTTTTTTTATTATTATTACTATTTTTAATATTTTTGTCCTAACAAATTATTCACAGGAATATTGACTCTCACCTGGTGATTAGCCATGTGCTGAGGTCTAGAAGAAAAGACACTACAGAAGGACAAAATATCATCAGACCCTCCCAGGGAATGGAGGCTTCCCCCAGCCCTTTGTCAGCACATTCCCCAAAACAAAACATGTCTCCCAGAGAGACAGATACCTTCTGACATTTTTCTAGAGATGAGTGAAAAGCTGTATAATTAGTCATCAGCTTTTCTCACAATATTTTAACTTTTGGTAAAGAAAATTTTCAAAGTTAAAAGTATGCCTGCCTGCATGATTCATGGTCATAGGAGCTATTGATCTGCAAAGACCAGAGAAGATGTTTATGATTCTAGGTCTGGGGATTAAGCAAATCTTCCTTCCCTTCCCACATTATGCTATGGCCAGTCTTTTAGTATTTTTCTCTGCCCTTCCTAACTATCAAGTAGAGTGTTTCCAATGAGACTGAGTAAACCCCAGAAAGATTTACCAAAGTGAATGACTAGTTTTCTAGTGGAGAGCAGCTCTGTGGAAAGGGACATGTGGACAACAATCTTAGTATGAGTGAACAGTGTGATGCTGTGGAAAAAAAAAAAAAAAAAAGCCAGTGAGATGCTGAGTTGTATCAACAAGAAGGGCATCACCAGCAAAGTCATTACCTCACTTGGCATTTGTCAGACCACACCTGCAATACTGTGTTCTGTTTTGGTTCCTGCTATACAAAAAAGATGTGAACAGCCAGGAGAGGGTCCATCACAAAGATATCAAAGGAATGAGAAGCCTGCTATATAAGAAAAGGCTGAGAACTGGGTTTGTTCAGCCTTGAGAAGAGAAAGCATAGGAAAGACCTTATCATCATGTTCCCGCATTTAAAGGGTGACTACAGAGAAGATGGAGACTCCCTTTTTTCAAGGAGTCACAATGGAAAAGACATGAGGTAATGAGTACAAGTTACTCTTGGCGAGATTCTGACAGGACACAAGGGAAAGATTTTCATAATGAGACCAATCAGCCACTGGAATAATCTCCCCAGGGAAGTAAGTGGTGGAATCCCCAACACTGGACACTTAAGATTCAGCTGGACAGGATGTTGGGTCATCTTGTCTAGACTGTGCTTTTGACAAGGAAGATTGTACCAGATGATACTGAAAGTCCCTTCCAACCTGGTATTCTATGATTCTATGACTCTAGTTCTTCACCTGCAATCTCCTCCAACCAGTGCCTGCTGCTTAGACTTGCTGCTGAATTTGTATTTATTCAATCGAATTCCTGCTCCATGTGGTCCTGCTGGGGCTTCCTGGTTCTGTATTTCACACTGGAGCAAGAGAAAGGGTGTGCCTGCATAGGCTGGGATGCTCAGAAGAGATAGTTTGAGGAAGTTCAGACAAACTCCTCTCACAAATCTCAGATTATTCTGTTTGGGTGTGAGTACCTCCTGATACAGGAACTTTGTCCATGTCACCTGGTGTTTCTGCCTGCAGAAATTACTACCTAGAAACTAAACTGGAAATCACTAGTATAAAATTAGATATTTAAAACAGAAATGTAACTCAGCAGAGGAAAGTGGGTCTCTTGTCAGAATGCATATTGATGGGGAGGGAAATCCTTTAGCTCTCTGTAAAGATGTCTGGCTAACTAATGCCACCTTTCTCCCTGCAGATGAAAAGAATGAGTTGCTTTTCAGTTTGCTTGTTTGGGGAAAAAAAAAAAATCAACTTACCTGGGAAAAGTGGTTCTTCTTGTTGCACACAGAAAATAATACCAAAAAAAAAAAAAAGTTAAGGTTTATCACTCTAGTTTTCATTTTTCTGTAATGTATTAGTGGAACTTTTAATTCAGAATCTAAGACATCTGTGCTGCTTCCTCACATGATGTTTAGCCACCTTTCCCTGCTGTGTGATTAGCATAAAAATGATCATGAAGCAAAACATCATGGTTTCTCATTGCTCCAAGACAGTTCTGAATTGAGGGTTCAAGGAGAAAAAGTTGACACTGACCTTACATTAGTGTGATTGTACTGAGCCAGGCCCTGTCTGACCTCCCAGAATAGAGGACAGGGAGGGCACCTTTTTCTTCACTTCCTCTATGTTTTGCCCTGGGTTTTGGCTATTCCTCCTCTGAACAAGTATGTAAACAGAGTCACCAGAGAACAGGAATGTCCTTGTTCAGGAAGAGCCTTGAGAAGACTGAAACTGTTTGGTATCCAAGGATGAGGTGTATAATGAATTTCTCTTGGCTGTAGACATTCTTGGCTAGGAACCATCTATGACCAGCCTGTGGCTGGCCTTCTGCATCCAAATTCAGCCCTACAACTGGCATCACTTTTAATAAAAGATAAACTAGTCAGATAACTAGTGTAATCTAGTTTTATTTCTAGATTGCCTTGTCTTCAGGTATTATCCCTCCTCAACACCCCACCCACCACTTTTCTGCTCCCGTGCCACTTAATACTGATGGTGAATGGTCAGAGATTGGCCCTGTCAAGGAGAACCATGGATGACCATGAAGCTGATCAACCCAAAAGACCTAAGAAATCTTGATAATTTGGGGGAAATTGATATGTCAATTGAAAGGCTTCAAGTCCATGTTATAACAATGAACAGGCTTGAAAACAAAGTTTTAAGTAGTCCAGGGGGAAGCAGTGACAAGTGACAAAGATGAAGACCCAGCGTTAGCTGGCTTCTGGCTGAAAACTTTCCCCCACCTATTCACCCAACTGAAAGCTAAGAGCAAAAGAAGCAATCTCACATGGGAATCTGACATCTTTTTGCCTTAACTGGGGCTCAGCAACAACAGCCATTGTAAATAGGCTGCCTTGATGTGGATGGGGTGACCTCTGTGTGTCTTCCAAAGAGGGGTTATTTTACAATGAGTATGCCTCATTTTACAGAATTTCTTCTGTTTCCTTTACAGAAAGCCCAATTCAACTGGGATCCAGAGACGGTGGGACTCATTCATGGCTCTTTTTTCTGGGGTTACATTGTGACACAAATTCCAGGAGGGTTCATCTCAAACAAATTGGCTGCTAACAGGTAAGGAAGCAATAATCAAAAGAATTAAGCTTTACAGCCTGGTGATTACTTTGCACTGTTTAAATTATGATTACCAAAATAGTGAAATAATGTGTTTCAGGAATGCACACCTGAAACTGAATGTGCAGTATTTATGTCTATAACCAAAAATAAGTCTAGATTTCCATTATGGCTCTATTGCTGATTCTCCTAATTTAGCTTGTTCCTCTCAAATATTTACACATTTCTTTTCTAAAAATAATGCTTTCTGGAGTGTTAGGAAAATCACACATAATGCTTCAGACAATAATTGTAGCATTTGTTTTTCAGCAGTTGTCTTAATGCTTTTTAGCTCAACACCAAACAAGAAATTTCAAACAAAATTTTACTTTTCTCCATTGAAAATTCCCTGTGGACTGAAGCCGAGCATGTAGGAATTCCAGAAATATTTCTGTTCGGATGTTACAGATCCATCCTCCTGCAAACAAATATCCTCACCATGGCTAGATATGGTACTGACTGTTAGGATTGCCTAGAACTTCTAATAGAGTCTCATGATTTCTGTTTGGTGAACTCTGAGCATCTATACATATTTCTTCTATGCTCATTGTGTTTGTGGGCTTTTTGCTTTTTTTTTTTTTTTTTTTTTTTTTTTTTTTTTTTTTTTTTTTAATTCAACTGCTTTTGAAAATGAGAGTAAGAGAAGTAGCTAATTTTGCCAAAGCTAACTTTGGTTTTGGGCTTTACTTCAAAAAGTCTTCAGAACTTGGAACATGATCACAAGAGAGAGACAGATTGTCTGAAGACAGCTGTTTGTGAATGAGCTCATGAGATGTGTGCTAAGGGTGTTTGCGATCTTCAGATAAAAGAGATGGTTAGTACTCACTTCATTCTCTTCAAACAAGATGTGACCTACCTATGAATGCTTTCAGAATTGGAAAAAGTCTTTAAAACCTTCAGTTATACATTGCAACCAAAGTGGTGAGGTGGATGAAGCTTTCTATAAACAGCTGGAAGAAATTTCGCAGTCACTTGCCGTTGTTCTTGTGGGGGACTTAAACCTCCTGGATATCTGCTGGGATCACAACACAGCAGAGAGGGAACAGTCCAGGAGGTTCCTGGAATGTGTGGAGGATAACTTCCTCACACAGCTGGTGAGTGAGCCGACCAGGGAAGGTGCCTCCTGGACCTGCTGCTTGTGAACAGGGAAGAGCTTGTGGGGGAGGTAACGGTTGGAGGCCGTCTAGGGTGCAGTGATCATGAGATGATGGAGTTTTGATCCTTGGAGGAACAAAGAGAGGGGTTAGTAGAACTGCCACCTTAGACTTCCGGAGGGAAAACTTTGACCTGTTCAAAAGTCTGATGAACAGAATCCCTTGGGAGGCTGCCCTGAAGGATATGGGAGTCCAGGAAGGCTGGACATACTTCAAGAGCGAAGTCTTAAAGGCACAGGAGCAGGCTGTTCCTGTGTGCTGAAAAAAAAGCAGGCAGGGAAGGAGTCTGGCCTGTCTAAACAGGGACCTTTGGCTGGATCTCAAGAACAGAAGGAGAATCTATTGCCTTTGGAAGAGGGGCCAGGTCTCTCATGAAGACTGTAAAGTCATAGTGAAGTTATTCAGGGAGAACATCAGGAGAGCTCAACCTGGCTACAGCCGTTAAGGATAACAAAAAATGTTTTTATAAAATCCTTAACAGCAGAAGGAGGATTAGGGAAAATCTCCCTTTTTTACTGGATGCAGAAGGAAACATGGTAACTAAGGATGAGGAAAAGGCTGAGGTGCTCAATGCCTACTTTGCCTCAATCTTTAGCAGAGGAACTGCTGGACACCCAGCCTCCTGAGCTGGGACATGGGGAGGGGAAGCAGATTGAGGTCAGCACAGTGGAAAAGGAAGTGGTCAGAGACCAGCTACACCCCTTGGATGCACACAAGTCTGTGGGACCGGATGGGTTACATCCAAGGGTGCTGAAAGGGTTGGCAGATGTGCCGCCAAGGTGCTGTCCATGATTTACCTGAAGTCATGGCTAACTGGGGAGGTCCCATTGGACTGGAGGGTGGCAAATGTGACACCCATCTACAAGAAATGCAGGAAGGAGGATCCAGGAAACTATAGACCTGTCAGTCTGACCTCGGTGCCAGGGAAGGTCATGGAGCAGGTCATCTCGGGTGCCATTAAAAGTCATGTAATGGACAATCAGGGGATCAGGCCCAGTCAGCATGGGTTTATGAAAGGCAAGTCCTGCCTGACAAACCTGATCTCCTTCTACAACAGGGCGACCTGCTTATTGGAAGAGGTAAAGGCTGTGGATGTAGTTTATCTTGACTTTAGCAAGGCCTTTGAACCTTAGACACTGTTTCCCACAGCATTCTCCTGGTGAAACTGGCTGCTCGTGGCTTGGATGGGCACACGCTTCGCTGGGTAAAAAACTGTCTGGATGGCCAGGCCCAAAGAGTTGTGGTGAACAGAGTTAAATCCCGTTGGCAGCCGGTTATGAGTGGTGTCCCCCAGGGCTCGGTTTTGGGGCCACTCCTGTTTAACATCTTTATTGATGATCTAGACGAGGGGATCGAGTGCACCCTCAGTCAGTTTGCAGATGACACCCAGTTGGGTGGGAGTGTTGATCTGCTCGAGGGTAGGGAGGCTCTGCAGAGAGACCTGGACAGGCTGGAGCCATGGGCTGAGGCCAGCTGCAGGAGTTTCAATAAGGCCAAACGCTGGGGGCTGCACTTGGGCCACAACAACCCTCAGCAGCGCTACAGGCTTGGGGAGGAGTGGCTGGAGAGCTGCCAGTCAGAGAGGGACCTGGGGGTGTTGATTGACAGCCGGCTGAACAGGAGCCAGCAGTGTGCCCAGGGGGCCAAGAAGGCCAATGGCATCCTGGCTTGTGTCAGCACTAGCGTGGCCAGCAGGTACAGGGAAGGGATCTTACCCCTGTACTCAGCACTGGTGAGGCCACACCTTGATTCCTGTGTTCAGTTTTGGGCCCCTCACTACAAAAAGGACATTGAATGACTCGAGCGTGTCCAGAGAAGGGCAACGAAGCTGGTGCAGGGTCTGGAGCACAGGTCGTACGAGGAGCGGCTGAGGGAACTGGGGGGGTTTAGTCTGGAGAAGAGGAGGCTGAGGAGAGACCTCATCGCCCTCTACAGCTACCTGAAAGGAGGGTGCAGAGAGCTGGGGATGAGTCTCTTTAACCAAGTAACAATACATATGACAAGAGGGAATGTCCTCAAGTTGCACCAGGGAAGGTTTAGACTGGATATGAGGAAGCATTTCTTTACAGAACAGGTTGTTGGGCATTGGAATGGGCTGCCCAGGGCAGTGGTGGAGTCCCCATCCTTGGAGGTGTTTAAGAGTCGGGTCAACTTAGTGCTGAGGGATCTGGTGTAGTTGGGAACTGTCAGTGCTAGGTAAATAGTTGGACTGGATGGTCTTCAAGGTCTTTTCCACTTTTGCACTGCTTCTTCAACATTACTAGCATCCTCAATTATTCATTTCTCTGCTCCACAGAAGTGCCTAAGCAGAGTATACTTCTATCTGCCAAATAAGACAAACAAATTACCTAAGCTTAATAATTTCCCCAGACTTTCTAGTCTTGCCACCAGCTTTTGCAGCAGAAGGGCCCCAAAACACAGATGTGCACACTGTTGACTGAATAATTCAGTGTATTATTAGTTTGGCTTTTGTTTCCTTAATTATCTTGCAAACAGTAAAATCAACCATGTTTACACTGTAACTCAATGTATTTTGTCAGTGGACTACTTCCTAAGGTACATGTTGTGCATGTGCACAGAAGGCTGTATTTCTGTCCCCATGAGAGTTTCAGAATCAATCTAATGCTATATTACAAAATCACATTATGGATTTGACTACCATAACTGGGTTTAGAAGTAGAATTTGCTGAGAAACAAGAATATCCCGAAAGCTGAGCTCAAAGAGAATTTCTGTTTGAAGTAATAGGGTTCACAGATCCGGCTAACTCTATGTTTTTCCTTTATTCCTTGTCTACCCAAAAATTTTCAGCTTGGGTATATTCACCAGTGGTACCATGTTCCTTTTTCAGATGGGTTATTTGCTAAGACAAGAGATCTGTGAACCCACCAGCCCTAAAGAGACAAATGCTTTATTCTGTCCCAGCTGCACTCTGGCAATGAGATGTACTATTCTATCCTATTACTGACATTACAGATTTAGGTACAGACTCTCTTTTGTCACCTTTTTGTTGCATCTGCTCAGCACTGTGCAACTTTGAACATACATGGATGCCCCCATCCCAGGCACATCTCTAATGCAAATAATTATCTGTAATAATGTGGGATTCAAATGGATCTCAGAACAGCTAAAAATATTGAGTGCTTTATGATTTTGCACTAAAACCTTCTAACACAAAGTAATTTGCTTTATACATTTGTCCAAATTTGTGTAGGTCTGAATTACTTCAAAAAGTTCATGAATCGTTTAGTGACAGTATCCCTTTAACTCGCTGCTTATCCTCAAACATGCATCTTAACGTAATTTCATTGTTTGGTGGTGACAAGGATACATGAAACATAAGGTGTCTCCTGATACTGGTTTTCAGGCCCTGCTGGGCAGAGAAGTCTGTTGCTGAAGAAGTCTGTTTTGACCCTAAGGTGGCAGGTGGCCAGGGATCACAGCAATGAGAAGAGAATAATACGCAGATTAATTGAAAAGAAATGGGATATTTTTAGTCATGGTGGGAACCAACTTCTTTGGAATAAATAGCAGTGAACTGCTGGAAAGATGCTGCCTGTTTATGAAAACACTACTCAATCTCTTAAGTAGTAGCAGAAGAGTGACTGGTTCTAACTCACTGCAAATGGTGCATTTACAACCTAGGCATATTAAGAGTTGGCACTAAATGATGTAGCAGAGATTGGAAACTCAGTCTTCAGAGCTAGCTGTTTGGACAATTAAACACATTCTCTTTCTTACAGCTTATTCTTTCATGTGCTTATTAATTTACATTGTTTCCTGTAGTTCCCTGAGACTGCCCAAGAGCATTACAATAAGAAACCTGATATTTCTATTAGTGGCAAGAAGCAAGGTGCAAAACTCTTATTTGCTGATCATAATAGAGAACTAAGTAATACTTGTTTCTTAGTTAAATGTTTACTTGACTTGAAAGCAGTCTCCTAAATGTCAAGATATGATCATAGGCTTTGTATTCTACTTCAGATTTTCAGTCTGTTTTCTATATGAATCCATTCCTTTGTCACTTCTCTCTGCCAGTCTACCCAGCCTCTTTGCTTTTGTGTTCATCTGTTGAGCACTTCCTTGTCATTCAGATTATCAGCTGCCTAGGCATATACTGTTGTTTTTGTCAATAGGTGTAGTGAATTTAGATAAAACAATGCTGATCTCTGACTGTAGATTCTTTGCACTATAATACTACCATCAATCCTACTGTGAATAATAAGACCAGATTCAAAAAATGAAATGACATATACTTCCTGTGAATAAGTTTTCAAAAAGAGACTGAAACATAAACAATTTAAATCCTTATTAAAAAAAAGAAAGGAAGAAAGGAAGAAAGGAAGAAAGGAAGAAAGGAAGGAAGGAAGGAAGGAAGGAAGGAAGGAAGGAAGGAAGGAAGAAAGAAAGAAAGAAAGAAAGAAAGAAAGAAAGAAAGAAAGAAAGAAAGAAAGAAAGAAAGAAAGAAAGAAAGAAAGAAAGAAAGAAAGAAAGAAAGAAAGAAAGAAAGAAAGAAAGAAAGAAAGAAGAAAGAAAATAAAAGAAAATAAAAGAAAATAAAAGAATGGCAACAAAAGGTTTTAAAAGTGGAGCATGATAAACAGCTATGCATAATATGATCTGTGTATATCTTTGGCAGAAAAATCAAAAGACAGAGGAACACTGCTGTTGTCCAAATTATATGATTTCTAATCATATATCTGCCTTACACCATTCATATATCAGAAAGAAGCCTAGTGTGTCTTTCTGAAATGCCACAATATAACAAGACAATTCGAATCTTGTTAAAAGTCACTGAATTTGAGTAGTTTGAAAAAGGAACATGAATTATTGTCCACAAACAGTAGCATGCTGCTAGCTAACATCCGTGTAGCTAGGAGTTGATGGCCTTGAACAAAAGAGTCTGCTTTATTCTCAGGGTGTCACCTTGAGTCTTGGAACAAGACAGGGCTGCTCTGGGCTGACCTCCCATATTTTAAGTGCTGTGGTCCCTAGGGCCACCAACTGCTGCAACTTTTTATCTGCAGAATGAAAGATCTCCCACACAAAGGCAGTCTGCAGGGAGCCAGACATGGTTGATTTGAATTGCAGACAACACAAAGAAGACAGTAAACTACTGAGGATTAGTAGTAATCCATTCAATTTAAATGGTGCTTGGCAGATGTGGAGAACATCTATTGCCAGTTCTGATATTCTTCAGTGCTCTAACAGGATCTTAGAGAGAATCATCATGTAGATGAGCTTCCAAAGATTCTGGATTAATGAATTCTTGATATTCAGAGAGTGCATGACACAGCTACTGAACCCCATTTGTTGCACAGAAAGGAAACCCAAGGCTTCAGTCAGCCAGATATGAAGATACATGAAATCTAATCAATCAAATACAGCTCATTCCTACTAATGGTAGTAATTTCAATGGTTGTTCCAGCTGGTTGTTCCCAGTCTCTTTCTTGCTTTCCAGTGGTGTTTTTTGTGGTGCAGCAGCCTCACTTTTCAAATAAGCACCTCAGATGTCCTTTCATGAGCTGTGCATCCAGAGATGCTTTTCTCTTGCACTGCAGCATCAGTGCCTAGCAAACCTGCAGCCCATGCCATACTGAAATGACTGCCCTGTAGCCTCGCTGTCTTTCATGTCTAGCGTCACTGTTGTTTATTATTGACACGGGGCAGTAAGTGTGTACCACTCTTCAGTTAAACCCCAGAAAGCCCGTGTATGTGCCAAGAAAAGCTCTCACTGACCGCAGTGAGTGAGGCAGACATGGCTTTGAGTGCTACCCCACGGTGTCTGAGTGGCCTGGGCTTTCAGGGATGTTGCTAGGATCCATTACCACTACATGGAGGTTTCTGCTGCTTGTTTCTCTGAGGGATGCTAACATTTAGGAGGCTGCAAACCATTTCCCAAAGGCACTGGGCCCCAGGTGCACTTAGAGCCTTGACTGACGGGCTGAGCAGCACCAAGTTCTCTGCACAAGCAAGGTAATAAAATTTTTATACCATGTTTTTCAAATAAGTCATTTTATAGAAATGCCCATTCTACGTCATAGTCACAAAGGACACTTGTAGCTGTGATTTAGAGAAGTGATGATGGAAAGGAGTTGATCTTAAGCAGCCATGTTATACATTACAGCAGCAGCAAGTGGAACTAATCAGCACATGCCCATGTTCAGAGAGGCATTTAAACCAGACTTTAGCTGATTTAAGTTAAACTCTGCTGATATAACAGAATTTAAGTATTTTTCAGGATAAGAATGCTTCTCTCAGGTCAGGACTCATATGACCAGCTTAGTCTCCAGTACCAACACCCATATCTATTCCTCTGATACAAAGAAAAATCCAGCATTTTTGTTTAAGTACATATAAAACTTCTGTTACATTCAGATAAGAAAATGTATTGATCACATGGGGATTTATCCCTTTTGCCAATAAGGGGACTCTGCAAGTATTTGGTTGGTGAGATTGTGGTATATGAGGCTGTGTCTGTTACTGTACCTGAAAACAGCATTGCTTCTGAAAAGCGGAAAATAACTATATTCCCTTTCATGTTACTTTTTTCCATAGGGTATTTGGAGCAGCTATCTTTCTAACATCTACACTGAACATGTTCATCCCTTCTGCAGCAAGAGTGCATTATGGCTGTGTGATGTTTGTAAGGATTCTGCAAGGTCTGGTGGAGGTAGGAGCAGTCACCATTTTGGTCTTTTCATACATCATTTGGTTTTGGAGATTTGGTTCTAAAAAGTCATAAGATATTTTTGTCGGGTTTTCTGATCAATCTACACTTTTACCTGTTCCTCATATTTAGGATGACATTATTTAATCATATCAATTTATATTTTAAAGTTTATTTAAAAAGAAATAAAAAATTTAGGTTTCTGGTGCTGCAGTTTCATCCATTCTAGTTTACTTTTGCCATCCACGGCATGTACCAAACAGAATTTTTACCCCAAAACACATTACCATTTAAGTGATTATCCAAATGAGTCTGACATCTTTGTACCCAAATATTAAAGCTCTTCTGGGCTTACCTAACCCTTCCAACATCATTCCATGGTGACAGCTAGACAAGTTGGACAGTATCAGCAAGTACTTGAAGTAGGAATGCAGTGAAAACAAATCATATGATGTGTGAAATGTCTGCCAGGGCGTCACCTACCCAGCCTGCCATGGGATGTGGAGTAAGTGGGCTCCTCCGCTGGAGAGAAGCAGGTTGGCCACCACATCATTCTGTGGTAAGTTGATAGGCTTACATCATTTATGTAAGTACATATACCTATTAGACATATTTTATTAATTTCATGATTTAAAAGAGAAATGCAAACCCTCTGCCCTTTGCTTGTATTCAACTTGTATTCTGAGCTCAGGAACCTGAGAGTCATTTTGTTTCCTATGCCATCAGAATGGCTCCCATAGTAAATGAAAATGGGTCTAGAGGTGTCACATGAGAGAAATCACACTTCCAAGATTTTTTGCTTGTTTGTTTGCTTTGGGTTTTTTGGGGGGTTTTTTTTGCTTCACCCTTAGGAAAAAATTATCTTAAAAGAACATGAGTACTTTAGGCTGGCTGCTCAATATATTGCAGTGGAGGTGATGTAACATGTTGCAACTGCCTGTTTTGCTTCACTCTGTTTTGAATTATGATCAGGCTTGTACTTTGCTCTCTTCTCTGATTTCCTTTCCAATGTTGACAACTGGCCTTCTGGAAGATGGCTTGTGTGAAATTTCAGAAGACTTTGGGGAGAGGAACCTAGTGGAAAGATGGAAGAAATCAAACTATCTCATTCCCTTTGGAATGTTTCTAGCCTCTGGCAAGAGCCTTAAACCTTGTCCTTGATATGAAGCAGGGCGCAGGAGGTTTTACACTTTATTCTTCAAGGAAGATACCCTCTTTCTGCTTACAGCCACACTAATGAAAAGAAAAAAAAAAAAAAAGGAGGAAGTTCTACTTTTAATTCCATCCTCCAAGTAGCAGATTTTGCCACGGGTCACTTTGGTCTACCACAGTTTCTTGCCAGAAAAGACTACTGTGAGGGTCACACCTGTCTGGCCCTTTCCCAGGTCTAGTTGGAACTGTCCCCTCCTCATACACTCTTCTACCTAATGTATTCACCTTCTTTTGGTAACCCTACAATTAGCTGTTAATTCCAGGGAAAACAGTGAATGTTAGTACAGCTCCAGGATGGATTTGGGTAGATGGCTAAATGCAGGGAAGTTAAGGCATAGTCCAAATGTACTCCCTCTGCTTTTTTACACTAAAAACTCCAGATATGAAGAATACAAGGCAGGAATGGTTTGGCTGTAATTTCAAATGCAGTGTGTAGGCACTGAAGAACAAAGCAGTGCTCATTACTTCACTCTGTCATTTCCCTCTAAGACACCCTCATCATCTGTATTTGATGTGACCCTTCCCATTTGTAACAGGGAAATTGGAATGGTGAGTGGATGAATTACACAGAAATGAGGGAGAAGGGTCACTGTGAACCACTGGAGAGAAATATTTGCTAATGAGTAGAGCATTACCAAATGTTTGTTAACAAAGTATGTTAGACTCTCAAAACTACAAGTATCTAATTTCCTAGAATAATTCAAAGCAACACTTTTTACATGTGAAGCCACTAGTACCATCTTGCGCTGAACCCAATGTCCAGATTGTATGAATTTTCCCTAGGATCTTCATGGAAATTCCTTTCCAAGCACTTAACTACTCATCTCTTCTACAAGTCACTTGGAAATATATTTTACCAGTATTACGTATTTCTCAATCAGAAACCTTGGCACAGACCACTTTTTTATCCTTATTTTTCCTATCAATTTTCGTCTATTGCAGCTATTTGTTCATGCCACTGATAGGAGCTAAACATGGTTAAACAGACTCAGGGCTGGTCTGAACACCATCTCTGCTAGCAGCACTTGTGGGATCATAGGGCTAGAGCCATGACAAGAGCCTCCCAGCATATCTGCAACCATCAGGATTTCTGGATACCAAGAAGGTTTCTGAAATTTGGATATTAGCTTCTTACCTCATATGTCACAGTGTTAGGAGGGATTGCCCACTTCAGCGCACACAGCTTATGCCTGCATGGTTGTTCACCATCAGTTCCAGCTTTGTAAATTCCATTTACCTACAGGACACAGCCCTTCTAGCTGCAAAATGAGACTGGTGATCCCACACCACTGAGAGCTAGTCCTTCCCACCACCCCAAGCCAGATTTTACAGCTGCCATCCCATTCCCCACGTTAACAAGAAAGCATGGTGCTGATCAGCGAGGGACATCTCTCCCTGCCCCTGCAAGCACCTTCCTGGATCATCTGCACTGGGAGCTGAGCTCATCTATCATAGCTGACACGTTTTCTTAATCTTTTTTTTTTTTTCTTAGGGTCTTATGCAGGTGCAGTGGTCGCCATGCCACTGGCAGGTGTGCTGGTACAGTATATAGGATGGTCATCAGTCTTTTATATTTATGGTGAGTTGCTTAACATAAAGGATCCCTTTGACTAGACTGGTATTGCCAGGAGTTTTGTTAAACCTGTATAACATGTATGGGTCAAAGCTGTTTTGGTGAATGAAGATGTTGCAAATGGATATTCCAATTTATTCCCCACTTATTGCAGCTTCTGAAAGCTTTTGTCTTGTAATAATCTGTTGTAAAATGTTTTAAAATTGTTAGCACCAGGCTACAGTCCATGGTCACCCAATGATGGGGTTGGATGCAGTTGCAAAGGTTGCTCTGTAGCACAAACCCTCACGCAATATGTGTCCTGGAGAACACACTAACAGCAAATATACAGCAGATACTGCTGATGGGTAGCTGAATGCGTCTGAAACCTTCTGCCCTGAGACATCTGCCCCATGCTGCCCACCCTTTGTAAAAGCAGTGAGAAGTGGTCTCATCACAGGGATAAATGCTTGCTCAAATGCTTTGCAAGCAGGCATACAATGCACATAGAGTTAGTTATCACATTTTCTTACTTTCCTGGGCATATCTTCTAGCAGATCTGGGTTAACTGGCTCTTGAAACAAACTTCCAGGCCTGCAGATACTGAAGTGTGACTTTGCTTTGCTTTTCCTGCCACTGTAGGAATGTTTGGGATTGTGTGGTACATGTTCTGGCTGCTTCATGCTTATGAGAGCCCTGCTGCACATCCAACAATAACCAATGAAGAAAAGATATATATAGAAACAAGCATTGGAGAAGGAGCCAGTCTAGCTAGTGCAAGTGTAAGTAAAAAAGGCTTTTCTGGTTATAATTTGTGAGAACTTTGCACAGGATGAACATATGACTGGATGGATACCATTAGCCACTAAAAGCAGCAGAACTATTTGTTGTTGATGTTTAGAGGTGCTTTTTTTAATGAGAATTACAGAATCAGACTCATGCATCTGGGCAGGATGAGTTCAGCCACAGGCAAAATACACCGTGCCATTTCAGCTCTTGGCTTCTAGACACTCCCTCATCTAGGGACAGAAAGGAGTGGGGAGAGAGGGGAAACAAATCCAGTCTCCTGTTCTTGGGTAACTATCAGGTTGTTCTAAAACATATTAATGGAAATAGTTAAATAAGAAACTGCTTTTTTTAGCTCATACTAAGGATGATTAAAATTCTGAAAGCTTAAGGACAGGGTTTCTGCCCTGGTCACTCTCATAGCAGCTCAGTAAACTGTTTTAAGACTTTTCTCCTCTCTCTGAGAGGATCCTGGAAGAACCTGGAAACTTAATACTAAAACCTATTTTCCCATCAAACTTCTCTCCATTTCCTTAGATAACTCATTTTGGCTAGCGGTGAGAAACAAAGCTGTTTCCTGATAAACTGTTCCTTCTTGGTTTTTACTCTAGGACATTCTGGAGCAAAAAACTCCAGACTCTTCTCTACATGTTTTGTGCAATATAAAGTACCAGACAGTCCTTTTGGGCATGCTCCTGAAGTTTGGCTGAAGTCACTAAGGTCTTGGCTGCAGACACACACTTATTCCAGGTTATGATTTTCCCCCTGCTATACAGTGGTTTTACTGCAGAGGACACCAGTACCACCACCATGTGATCACACACAACTGCAGCCATACTGTCACCTGTAGAACACAACAACCATTTAAAAAAACAAAAGGAGAATGTCAATGTATATTACCATAGTTACATATTTGAGTTTCTGATTTGAAGTGAATAGGGCTCTGACGTGGTTTTTGTTCATGCTGAGTGGAGTATCGAGGCATAAATAGAAATTAGAAGTGTTAAAAGCAAGTTATAGAAATTAAATCCTGTACCACAGACTTTTTTTGCTGAATTAATTGGGTTGAAATAGGTTGAATTGGTTGAATGGGTTGAAACCTCTTGCTGTGTTACCACATATTTCTTGGGTTGGATAACCCTTTTTTCACAATCCTTTCAGTGGAATGTCTCAAACTGCATCATGCCAAAAAAGTAAGGAATGGTACAAGGTTTTCTCTAGTTTTCTTTGGTTCTGTTATTGATCCTGTCATCCCAATAGCAGTACTCCTGAAGACCTTGTGTAATTTCAGTGAGTAATAATAGTACAGAAGTCGTCTTAAAAATCCTAACAATTCTAAGTAAGTTTCTCTACTTGTCTTTTGCCACTAATCGGGGAGATATCTTTCACTTACATTTGTAAGTGTTTTGCAATGTAAATTGTATGCAATGTACTGGGTAGTCCTGATACTAAAAGAAACTGGGCTCCTTATTCTGCCTTTTACTTACTCAGAAATGCTTTCCATTTTATTTTTTTTATTTTTCCTAGAAATTTAGTACTCCCTGGAAGAGATTTTTCACTTCAATGCCAGTTTATGCAATCATTGTGGCAAACTTTTGCAGAAGCTGGACCTTCTATTTGCTCCTTATAAGTCAGCCTGCTTACTTTGAAGAAGTCTTTGGGTTCGCAATAAGCAAGGTAAATGTCTGAGATGAAGCAGTGACCTTCAGACCTCACCCTAGGAGATGCACAGTGCTTGAAGAACCCAGATCTCTCTGGAGTCATTACAGTAGATTATTCACAGTAGATAGGATGGCATATTTCTGGTGATTTTGTAGAATAAAATCTTGCTTGCATCAAATTATCAGCAAAAGGAAGGAACTGAAAAGTTGTTTTGGGAAAGAGCTGATTAAAAATAACCATATACCATGAAAACCACAAGCTAAGTGAATAGAAATGTGCATTTTGTTTAGTGCTGGAAGTTTTTTTTTTTTTTTTTTTTTTATAATTTCATTATGTTTCCTTCACAATGAGTGGTCAAATTCTTTATGGTTTGATATTCCTGTCACTGCTGCTTCACACTCCCTCTTCAAAGTATGAATATTTGTTCCAGAAAAGTTTTCCCAACATTCCTTTAAAAAAACTACTTGCTATATTGTAAATTATTTTCAAGCAAGTGTAATCCTGCAAACTGATAAACAACATCATTGTCTATGTGGTCTGGGAGCACCAAAGTGCCCAGGTTCTGCAATGCTGTTGTGGTATCAGTGACACTCTGAATGGCCAAGTGCAGCATGAGGTTGAAAAACAGGGGTACTAAGACAAAATAGATTTGTTTATTCTGAATTGCCTTTCATAAATGTTAGTCATATTTCTGTACCTCACTAGTTAAAAACTAATGTCAAAGTGACTCAATATCAATGTAAGGAGATTACACATCCTAGAAAACAAACTCAAAGTTTTCGCTAAACTACTTCTGTAAAGAAAAGCTTCTAGAAGGTGACATGCTGATCACTAAAACTCCACAAAACAGTCTTTTTGCATATCTGGGGTAAGTACCAGAGCTAACATAAACAGTAAGAACCCTTTGTCAGAAAATTCACTAAGGGGAAGTCACACTTAACCAACTTGATAAACTTGTGATGAAATGACTGGCTTGGTAGAGTAGTGGATATTGTCTACTTAGCCTTCAGTAAAGCCTTTGATGCTGTCTCCCATAAGATCCTTATAGACAAGCTGTTGCTGTATGGGCTGGTTGAGCTGAGAGTGAGGTGGATTGAAAATTGGCTGAATGGCCAGGCCCAGAGGGTGATGACCAGTAGCCTGAAGTCGAGTTGGAAGCCAGTATCTAGCAGTGTACCCTAGGGCTCAATACTGGGCCTGGTCCTAGTATTGGGGTATTGGCATCTTCATTAATGATCTGGATGATGGGGCAGAGTGTATCCTCAGCAAGTTTGCAAATGTCACAAAACTGGAAGGAGAATCTGATACACTAGAAGGTTTTGTTGACATCCAGAGGGACCTTGACTGGTTGGACAAATGTGCTGACAGGAACCTCACGAAGTTCAGCAAGGGCAAGTGCAAAGTCTTGCACCTGGGGAGGAATAACCACATGAAGCAATACATGCTGGAGGGCCACCCATCTAGAAAACAGCTTTGCAAAAATAGACCTGGGGGTCCTGGTCGACACCAGGTTGAACATGAGCCAGCAATGTGCCCTTGCAGTAAAGAAGGCAAATGGTATCCTGCACTGCATTAGGCAAAATATTTTCAGCAGGTAGAGGAAGGCAATCTCTCCCCTCTAAACAGCACTGATGAGGCCATACCTAGAGTACTGTATTCAGTTCTGGGCTCCCTAGTACAAGAGAGACATAGACATACCGGAGAGAGTCCAATGAAGGTCCCCAAAGGTGATTAAGGAACTGGAGCCTCTCCAGTTCCCATGAGGAAAGGCTGAGAGCTGGAATTCTTCAGCCTGGAGAAGAGAAGCCTCAGAGGGGGATGTCATCAATGTATACGAACACCTGAAGGGAGGGTGCAAAGAAGACAGAGCCAGGCTTTTCTCAGTAGTGTCCAGTGACAGGACCAGAGGCTGTGGGCACATGCTGAAATACAGGAGATCCCATCTGAACATCAGGAAACACGTTTTTACTCTGAGGGTGACTGAGCACTTGCACAGGTTGCCAAGAGAGGATGTGGAATCTCCATCCTAAAGTCACCCAGGTCTTAGCTGCAGGCTCTGATGGATGAAAAGTCTGAAGTCCTTCCCCAAGGATCCAGGAGAAAAATGTGTTCAGTGCAGGGGAGAGGGGGGGAAGAGGTGAGGAAAGGTATGGTTCCTGCCCTCTTCCTCCTAAATCCTGAGGGAGGACACAAGCAGTAAAGCACTCATTTGTCTAATTTCAGGTTGGCCTTTTGTCAGCAGTTCCTCACATGGTCATGACAATCATTGTACCCATTGGAGGGCAGCTAGCTGACTTCCTACGGAGCAGGAAGATTTTAACCACTACCACTGTAAGGAAGGTCATGAATTGTGGAGGTACTTCTGGTTTCTGAAAATACAGTATTTCAGTTGTGTGCTGCAGTTGATGCAGTTATCATAGTCTGGTCCATGTTTAAATGTAACAAGAGACAAATTACTATAGCTTGCATTTGCAGCTGTTTAATCTGAAATGTTTAATGGACAGCTGATGTTAGATGTCCTCATGGTATAAATCCTTACTGATATGAGCATGCTTTTGAAGACAGAGGAAGCAAGAAACCTGATTAACAATTAGAAGGATAATAAGAACTGGTCCAGAAGAGTAGTGTGATGAAACAGGCCTTATCCTGCAATTTCATACAGACAAAGCTAACCATGTACTGTGGTGCTGAAGAGAACCCTTCCCCGTGGATGCAGCTTTGCAATAATTGGCCATGTCCCCATGTGCTACTTCCAGCAGAATCCACTGGCAAGCTTACTCTGGAAAGGGTGGGTAAAAGAAAGGCAGAGGACAGACAGACTCATTTTTACTCAGCACAAAATAGTTTGTTTCCAGTTCAGTCACAGAACTGAAAAATCAATGACATCTACCTGTAAGGAAGATACTAAATTAGAGCAAAAATTTTAAGCCAGATAACCTGTGGAGTCACCCTCCTCTGCTAGTTCCTGGTTTAGATTATTTATGGGTGGCACAGGCTGCCCAAAATAAAGATGCCTGCAGTCCGAGATGCCATGCAGCTTGGCTATGCATCTTCACAAAAGATTCTCAGAGTCACTGTATTTTCAGGTCATAGTTACATTGTTATTAAAAAAGAAACCAAAAAAATACCCAAACCCACAACAAAAATCAGAAGAATTGAAATGTTACGTACTAGAAAATATGTAGTAATGGCAGAGAACGGAAGTTCACTGTGATACTCAGGGATACCCTACTGGGTTGGTGGCACACTTGTCTGAAAAGTGCTCTTTTGTTCCATTTGCCAAGAAAATCTCACATCACTACAATCATGAGAAATTGAAGGCAAGAAGTATTTTTCTCCATTGCCTATCATGTTTTTGTGTTTGTGAATTTTTCAGCACTATGCACAGAACCACTTTTCCCTTATTTCCCTACACTGCTCAGTGAGTTGACTTCAGCAATTGTTTGGGTCATTTACACTGCAATGAGGAGAAAAAGAATATTCTCAAACAATAAATATTCAAATATTTCTGTGAATCCACAAAGCTGCCAAGTATGTTCAGGGTTATCTATAAGACATGAAAGAATTTTGTCTCATTTTAAGTTGCATTCCTGGCTAGACCTTATTAGTATCTCTGACCAATAGTAATTTAAAAATAATTTATTCCCATGTGTTTCATTTGAAGGCTTTGGGATGGAAGCAACCTTGCTTTTGGTGGTTGGTTATTCTCATACAAAAAGTGTGGCTATTTCTTTTCTGGTGTTAGCAGTAGGCTTCAGTGGCTTTGCAATTTCAGGTAAGAATTAATCTTGTTATTGGTTTTACTCTTAGTGATAAAAGTGATGCTGTTATCCTCACTGTTGTTACTATCATCACTTCTATTGTTTACTTTTAGAGTGGCTGTTTATGGGATATTCTCTACTTCTTCTCATATCAGAAATTTACTTCAGTATCTATGAAATATGTTGCACATAGGACATGAAGCTTTGAAAGAACCTGTTCTTTATAGATTCCAGTTTATATCAGATTTGTGCTGTTATCTTCTAATATACTTTCATAGTGTCAGCCACCATTTCTTCTTCCATTAACGGTATCCCTAGAAGGAGAGAGAGAGAATTACTCTGGAATAAATAGTGTCTCAAAGGCTATCAGTTGCAACCCTGCTCCCAGCTATAGCTGCCAGTTTCTTACTTTCTAGGTCACCCTTCTCTCTGTTGTGTCCTATAACCAGCCCTTTTCCAGAACAGTTGTTTCTAACATTTCATGCATCTCACCAGTCTCAGACTGACTTTTGCAGCTCTGTCAGTACCATCATTATCGAAAAACTCCTTTTAGTTATGAAGATGCAAGACCATCAGCTAGCAGACTACCAAGAAGATGGATCTACTGAGCAAAACTGGCCAGCAGAGTAACTGCTGGTCTTCAATTTTTTCAGGATTATGCAGATGGGAATTAGTTTTGCTACTCAGTTACAAGGTGCTTGCATAGCAGACTATTTCTATCAATCAGTTTTTATTGTAGGATTTTGCCAGTACTCAACTTTTTACTGCATTTAATCGTATGGACATGGAATTCATCATCCTTTCTTGTGATCATCCATAGCTCATATGACTGTTTCATTATCAAAAGCAAGATATCTATCTGAGATGATTTTTCTATTTGTTTTTATTTCTTAATAAAATATTTACTCAGAAGATACACTACAGTAAGGGTAATTCTTTTTCCTACAGGTTTATACTCTGTTTTCTTATTATATTGTTAAACTGCTACTTAAAGTACTGGAAAATGTGTATTGAAAACCACTACTAACTAAAAAAAAGAAAAAAAAAAAAATCAGACATTTGAAAAACACGAGGCATAAATTCCTTAATATGTTTGCTGAGTGCATTGTTTCAATATGAGAAGATGGGAAACATAGATACATGATCCCCATAGGTGGGGAAAAAACAGGTTTTGAAAAAGAATAAAGAGTTGCAACATATCTTCCACCTTTATCACCAAGAAAATACTACCCTCCTTTCTCATATATATGGTAATGGGGTTTCCTACATTTTTCAGGCTTCTTCAGCCAGAACAGCTGTTGAAAGCCCTGTTGGCCTGGTAGCGCAAAGCTGTATAGTGGTCCATTGTCTCTCATTTGTTGTAGGATTCAATGTGAATCACTTGGACATAGCTCCGCGTTATGCCAGCATTCTGATGGGGATCTCCAATGGCGTGGGGACGCTGTCGGGCATGGTGTGCCCGCTCATTGTTGGTGCAATGACGAAACACAAGGTAACATTTCTTCATGTTTTCTCGGAAAAGGATTAGGTAATGCAACAAAAGTGAAGACATTTTGAAGCTTCCTGGGAACTCCATTTCATCATTGATCTCTGCAGCTATTTTCTGTTGTTGTTTGTTTTAAATATTGACTTTTACAATATGATGGGGGCCAGATTCTTGGCTATTATAAACTATCTATCTGTGTAGGGAGATATTATTTTATACCACCTGATGTTGGGTCTCTGCAATATCTCCACTCTACTGGGTAATTCTTATAGGACCTGGGAAACTCATCTATAACACATCCCTGGTAGGGTTCCTAAGCAATCCCTGATCTATAGTAAGATTAATCAGTTGTTAAAGAAATCCCTGCATTTTCATCTTCATGAATATTTCACATGCAAGAGAGAAACTTCACTGTGAGGAGAAAAAAAAAATCCCAATTTTTATTTTATTAGCTGTTATGAAAAAAAAAAAATTCTTCACAATGACTCTCATAAATTGTTCTATCTGTAACATCAGGATTCAAACAGCGATCATGGTCATTGTTCAATATGTGCTAATTCATGGTCTAATTCAGAGATTAATACTTCTTTTCACTGCAAACTTAATGAGACCTGCATCATTCTTTCAGACCCGGGAAGAATGGCAAAACGTCTTTCTGATCGCAGCCCTAGTGCATTACAGTGGAGTGATATTTTATGCTATCTTTGCTTCTGGGGAGAAGCAGGAATGGGCTGACCCTGAAAACCTCAATGAAGAGAAATGTGGCATAATTGATCAGGATGAACTAGCTGAAGAAACAGAGATGAACAATGAAACTTTTGTAAGTCCAAAGAAAATGTATGGTGCTACCAGTCAAAACAGTGAAGTACAGAGAAGGGAATGGAGAAAGCAAACTCAAGTTACTCAAGACATGGAAGAACAGACTTCTTACCATTACGAAAATGGAAATTTTCAAGATTTGTCATAATACTTGAAATTGTGAATTGAATTGGTTTGTATAGCACTGACTCCCATCCTCCCCTTCTACCCCAAATCATCTGGTATCTGTATTTATTTTCTTATTCAATCCTGTAACATCTGGCCATGTGACTAGATAAAAGAGGTGGTAGTTCCCTTCTAATAGTATGGCAGAGGGCTAACAACAATGGGAGTGGAAGAAGTGATATTAAATCCTTGCTCAGCCATCATATCCTCTTGGGAGGAACTCTTGCACCCGTTAGGAGAAGACCAGCCTTGGCAGGGCTCCTGCCTGGTGCAAGCCTATGACTGCAGGAGTATGGAGCGCCCTCATCTTCTCGCCTGAACTGAGAAATGACAAGGTCATACCACATGGTCGATCCACAGTGATATATGTAATTACCAGGGCTCCAGTGGCATGAAAGTCTGTCCTGAGTGGCCCTGCTTTGACTTTTTAGGATTCCTTAGTTTAGCACTTGAGCTTCTTAACTGATGTCAAACTACAAACTCATACTGAAAGAAAATCAACTTTATGGCAGTAATTAATTACTAATGGTCACTCAACAAGAGGCAGAGGAAAGCGTATCAGAGATGGCACAGTATTGCTTCAACAGTTCCTTCGAAGTGGTTGACAGTCTGCTTTATATGCATAGCCCACAGAGTCTGGATAAGGCAATAAAATGGATACTTGTGAGATCCTCCAAGGATTTTGTGCTGGCATGAAATAATTTTGAATCCAAAATCATCGTTAGTGATGCAATATTATTCATCCTTATGAAGGGAAATCTTAGTCCTGTTGGGATTAGGTTTCTCACTCAATTCGTTATTGTGAAGTAATTTAAATTTATTTTTCTAGTATTATACTGCTAGAGTTCCTTGTCCCAACCCCAACAGTCCTCCTTTAGGTGAATGAGCTTACTTACATGAATAAAGTCTTTAGTTCTGGATCTGTAATGTTTCGATGCCTCAGTCTTCCTGTCGCTACAAATGAAGTATTGTACCATTTCAGAGTTAGATTATCTATGAAAGGTGGTTTGTTTGTTTGTTTGTTTGTTTTCCATTGGTATATGTTTCACCGTATAAAGTGGCTTTAGCCTTTTTCTACCATTTTTAGTATCAACCAGTGGCGCATGCTGTATCATCTCAAGCAGCCGCAACTCAGAGACTCATTCTGGCATTAATACTCTTTTCAGAATGGAGAATTTCAGTGAGCTGTGATTTAATTTGTCTTTCATTATGATTACTGCTTCATTAAATTCAAGTGAAAACTATCCTGTCTAGCCTATGATGTGCTTTGTGATGTTTCAGTATTATTGTTATCATGTATCATATATAGCCACTGTGATGCACATGAGATTTGAACACTTCTAACATGCATTTTGCTATTTTGTTCAAGCACAATTGAATATCATGAGTGGAATTACACTTGTACATTCATTTGAATCCATGAATTATTTATCTTCCCTACAAATGTAATTAAACAGTGAGACCAGGAAGTTAGCTGATTCTCTTTTCATGTCTCTGGTTCCTTTTCTACCCAGCAAAATCCAGTCTACAACTATATATGAATAAGAAGTAAGGTGAGGTGAATGAATGCATACCTAATTTGAATACAGTGAAAACTTCTTAATTGGTATCAGTAGATAATTTAATGATAGGGTATTGTTACGGTACAGCTGAATCTTACATTGACACAATGCCATTTATTAATAAGCAATCCCCCAAAATCTTATTGCTTATTCTATTAGGACAGGAGATAACATTTTTTTCAAAATTGTAAACTTTAGTTTTGACTAGAGTTGCTTATTTCACTACTGACATTTAGAACAGGTATAAGAAAATATCTTCTTTCTTACGGGTTATATTCAACATCTGGGGATTAAATGGCAGGAGTGTCAGTCAAATGCTCTCACCAATTTATCACAAAAGCTGGACCAGCTACTGTCAAACTATTTTGCAATGTCCACAACTTGCGAAAGAGAGTGGACCATTTCTTTGTATATGTGCAAATCAAACAGCTTCTTCCTCCCTCTCCAATCATATAGCATGCATGTAATTACTACAGAAACTCTTAATAGGGAAAATCATATTATGAAAGGATTTAATATAAGAATCTGTGTAAGCATAATCTGGCAGAGAGAGAAGACCAGACAATGGACTATTCTAGAAACAGTAATGTTTTCTGAGAAGCATCATTTTTCTGGTAATGAGAAAGTGTAACTGTCCTGTCTCACTAAGAGAAACACAGAGGGAGTGAATGCTGTTGTTATGACAAAGAACTACAGACATCCTGAAAGTCTGGGGAATGGCCAAGCAGCACATAAAAGCTTGATTGCCTCTCTGATGAATGTAGCTGATATTTCTTACTGTTATAGATATGCGCCACAGCTGTCACAAGTGACATGTGATACAGCAAGGAGCTCAGTTTAGCAAGATCACTTCATATCTGCAAACAGACTGCACTGATTTAGTTCAGTGAAAGTTTGATTTCAACGGACATTTGAGAAATATTTAATGCCCTGAAAGAAACAGTTAAAAAACACCGGACAAGTTTTTGAATTTAAATTAGCACTTTCTTTCTTTTCTAAATTTAACTGCTTCCAGAGGCAGAATATAATCTCTGACCTGTTGAAGTTATGTATAGACCACAATGCTTTTCCAGGCAATCACATTCAGATGTTTGGGCTGCCTTTTCCCCTTTCCTTTTCGTCTGTTTAAAATGTTCAGGTGCATTCCATGAAGTGTAAACATCAGCAGTGTTTGAAAGTTTTCTTTCCTGGAAATCTTTGTCACTTAATCAGCTCTTTGATCTACACAGTGACTTCCACAATACTCTGTGAACAAGAATTAAGAAGCCAACTTGTTGGGATCAAACAGGCTTTGTAACTCTAGTATTGCTGGATGTCTCTATCTGCAACTTTCTCCAACAGCCTTTTCTTGTGGGGTCTGAGAAAGTGCAGTCACCGAGGGTATTTCTGCTAAAACTTAAATTTAAATTTAAATTCTTAAAATATGTTAGAATCTGGAATATTACAACAATCAGGCAAACAGCTGGCATTTCTCAACCTGCTTTCAAAAAGTCATGGCTCTAATGCTAGTGGATGCGAATAACTCAATGATATCTTCTAAGGAGAAATATTACCCTGATTAAACTTCATTTATTACATTATTTGCATATTTTTATGTCCCTGTCCAAAATAACTGCATATCTCTAAATATAAGACAGCATTCATACACTCAGAGTTTGATTTGAAAATGGCTTGCCAATTGCAGAAGGAAGCAAAATTTGGTTTATATTGGAAAAGAGATCTTAAGCAAGCTAGATAAAAGAATCAGCTCTCTATATGTGAAATGGTAAGATAGGCCACAGAATATTAATTTAAGTCTGAGGAGAGAAAAAGTATGACAGTAAGTTCTGGGTATATGTTGTACAGTGTTGATCAATGTTGTTATCCACTGAGATTTCTTAGCAAAGAAAGATGCAGCTTTTATTTCCTTGACACCTGATGTTTTCTAGGCACTACTAGCAGAAATTTAATGATTATTACTACTCCTCTTATGTAAGAGTTCAATAAAATATTCCTTGTAGTGATAAAGGGAAAATTAATGACAGAAACAATGAAAACTCGCCTGAGTAGGAACTTATCCAGGGAAATAATCACTTCGTCCAAAAGAACTTCTGGGTAAAAAAATACAACAAGGGCATCCAGATGTTAACAAAGTGCCAGGAGTCTCATGTGTATAACATAATTAATTAGAAAGTAGCAAGGTGAAAATTAATTCAAGGTCATGCAAAATGTGTCATGGCTTCACATGAATGTTTCCAATTGACTCCTGTTGTCAGATAGTTCCAGAGATCTTTAAGTTCAGTCATTATTTTAAGGGAAAATTTATATCAAATAGATTATCTTATTTTTCTTCCCTTTTTCCAATAAAGACCTTAACTTGAGAGTGCTATTTAATTGTTCATATTTTAAGAGAGAAGAGTATTTCTTGTAATTAAAAGAACAGAAAGGGGAAAAGAGAAAAAGAGAAAGCAAGTTGCAGCTAAGTGCCAATGCAGACAGAGGTCTGAGGATGGATAAGAAATCGGCTTCCAAATCCTGGAAACAGAACTTGCAGTCCTCTAGATTTCTGAGTTAAAAACCTACAGGATGGGTCAAGACATGATATTCTGCATCATCTCAAGGTTCAGGGGGTTCACTCAGGTCTCAATTCAAGGTTTAAATCTCATGACAACAGGAACAAATAAATGGAGAGATCAAGTTCATTGTTATGTAATCCAAAATCTTATGTTGAATTAGATAACACTACTAGTGAGATAACACTACTAACAGTACTGCAGCTCTATATGTACATGCAGAAGACAGTCTGGCAGGCTTCTTTGTAAAAATACTTTCAATTACTCACATACTGGTATCAGTTATTTCTTAACTTTCATTGGATAACAATATTTAGCTGTGACAGGAAAAATTGTCCCTTTATTATCTCAAACTTTTTTGGTTTTAGTGTTGATACTGCTTAATATTTTTTTACAGCTTTTCTATATGCAAAATTACATCAGCAAAGAAGGAAATTTATGTAAGAAATGTAGTAAGACTGTGCTTCTTCTGAAGTAACATAATAACTAAAACATTTTTCTCCAAGAGCACACCATTTGGATATTTTAAGTCTTGATCATAATAAAAGCTTGACCCATTTAACCTGGTTTCCCTCTTCTCTCATTTAATTAGTGTACTGGATATCTACAGCAGCCAACAGACCACATTTGCTTATGTATAACCATATTTATCTGCTCAGTAAAATCAGTGCTCAGACACTTGCTATACAAACTTTTAGCATATACTTTGCCCCTTGTTTTACCCTTAGTTCTACCTGCACACCAAATCCAGAGCTCCTTTGAGCAGATCATGGCTATTTTGTTAAACGTGTATTAGGAAAACACTGTAACTCATGAAAAATAAATCTCCGTTGTCTCAGTGTTTTGGTTACCCAGAGGTGTCTCTCAAACCTTTGGAGCACCAACCTCAGAAAGACAGCAACTTTTGTAAACCAGGAAATAGTTAAGGTACCCAATAAAGACCACTGCTCTCAGGAGCTGGTAGTCATCACCTGAAGCACCATGCCAGGTACTTTCTGTCTGCTGGGCATAGCTGTAATGAACAGCAAGGGAATTAGCTGGAGAAACCTGATGATGTCATGATTAAGATAAAGGCAATGGGATTTTCTCTTGTTTTAGGGAGGGGACTTTAAGCCCATCTGCTTGTTCCCTGCTCCTTCCCCTCCATGTAATCAAAATATGTCTGCATGTCCTGAGAGACCCAATCTATTTCCTGACAGCGATCAGTTCTGTAGTTGGTGTGGGTAGAAATCTGAAGGGGAATGGAATCGGCTTCCAGGTCCTTGCTGATTCATGGTGGGCAAGGGAAAATCATAGTATTAATGTGCAACCTGAATTTAGATATGAAAGACATGAAGGACAAAAACAAGTGAAGGACAACCATCCTGAATGGGTGTAATGTTACTCCTGTGGAATAACACATGGGGCAGGCAGGAAGTTACCCCAGCAGGTTGGTTTTCCCTCACCAGGGAATGAAATATCCTCTGTCCCACACTGTTCACTTCCCGTTTCCCATCACTCTGTACTGACTTCAGGTTTATGTGTTACAGTGCTTTGGGCAGAGTACAGGAGAGTACAAGAGCTATAGTTGCACTGGACCCTTATCTTTACTCTGTATTTTCTTGCTTTCACATGTGGCTTCTCCTGATCCTTGCTAACTCATGGAAAGGTACACGAGACCCCAGGGCAACACAGAGTCAATAACAGCAAGGGTTTGCTTTTTAGCACCCCCCCCTTTTTTTTTTTTTTTTTTCTAGAAAGAGGGACATTTTGTGCTGAGGTTCTTGCTCACAGCAGCAGCTGAGCAGCCTGGCCGGGGTGCATAGCTGAGGTGTTACCCTGGCCGGCCAAAGGTCAAGGCCATGCTGGCCTGCTCTACACCCCTCTGCTCTGCCAGAGCACAAAGGGAAATGTAACACTTGGACAGAGCTGGAGGGCAAAATCGCTGACAAAGCTGGGAGGGAAACTGCAGTCAGGATCTCTGTCCCTTGCCCTTGTTAGCTGCCTCGGTTGCAGGAATTGTCAGAGCATCAGAAGTAGTTGGTGCTTCTAAGTCGTGTTCTGCATCCCTCATCCACATTTTTACTATTTCTAAGTGACTACCACTGTTCTAGTTTAATGAAAATCTGTGAGCAGCTTAAAATGCCCCTTGCTGACTGGCTGTTATATTTACTTATGAAAAAGTGCAGCCCACAGCTAATTCCTTCTGTCTCCTAAGCAGTATCCAGAGACCACGTCCATTCTCCACAGTGCTCCCAGCTCATCCCTCCTTCAGTGCTCTTGAGATGTACCTTTGGACCATGCACCCCTCTACACCAAACTCCCCTCCACATGTGGAGAAGGAGGACATATATTTATCCCTGCTGTGCGGGAGCTTGAATGATTTCACCAGCTCTGGTGGCTCTTCTCCTCCTTAAACCCTGCAAGATCCCCACAGATTGCAGCATGAGTAAGGCAGGGGTGAGGGCAGGCCCAAACCCCACTAACCTGCTGGCTCTCTCATGCTATGGCTCAGGCAGGAGAGTTATCTAGCAGTTGTTCTTGGGCAATTTTATGTCTTCCAGGGAAGATACAGTGCTGACTCATGCCACTTATTAGAAAAGACTTCCCCAAAGTTTAGTAAAAGAATCCACCTCTTCCAAAACGCACATAGATGTTTGCTGACAGGTTGTTCTCTGGTTTGTGTCAGTGGTTGGGATTGGTTTTAGAGGACACAGACACATCTTATTTGAACAAAAACAAAAGGCTGTTTCCTTGAGCCATCAAATTACTGCAACAGCTGAAGGTCAGCAAACCCTTCAACCCAACACACCACACATGCATATTTCCTCATCAGGAACAGTTGGTACAAATCCTCGGAAGCATAGTGTTTCCTTCAGTAATATTTTCTTAGTGTTTTCACCACGGACTATGAAATAGCCAAGGACAAGCAACTAAAATCTGCTAAATTTGTGCAGAATTTGAGTTTCCACACCTGGTGTGCTACCCAAAGTGTGAGCAGGCTTAACATTTTAATTTATTTAGTGATGCTACATTTTCTTTGGGGAGCTAGATTTCCATAGATAGTGTCTTAGTGAAAGGTGCCCAGGTTAATTTGGTTACTACAACTCTCTTGTTACAGCATCACAGAATAGTTGAGGTTGGAGGGGAGCTCTGGAGATCATCTAGTGGCCCCTGCCACTCAAAGCAAGGTCAGCTAGAGACACTTTCCCATGACTGTGTCCAGCTGGGTTTTGAATATCTCCAAAAGTGGAGACTCCACAACCTCTCTGGGCAACCTAGTCCAGTGTTTGACCACTCTCACAGTGGAAAAAACTTTTTCATGTGTTTAAATGTTTTTTCCTGTATTTCAGTTAATGCCTGGTGCCTCTTGTCCTGTCACTGTATATCACTGAGAAGAGTCTGGCTCCACTTTCTTTACTTACTGCCATCAGGTATTCATACACATTGATGAGATTCCGCCTTGAGCCTTCTCCAGGCTGAACAGTCCCAGCTCTCTCATCCTCTCCTCACATGTGAGATGTTTAAACCCCTTAAACATCTTCATTGCTCTTCGCTGGACTCACTCCAGTAAGTCCATGTTCTACTTACACCGGGAAGCCCAGAAGTGGACCCAGCAGACCAAACAGATCTCATCAGGGCAGATCAAGGGTAGGGATCATTTACCCTCACCTGTTGGCAATGTTCTTTCTAATACAGCTCAAGGGGCTGTTGGCCTTTTTTTTTCATGAAGGCAGATTGCTGGCTCACGTTCAACTTGTTGTCCACCAGGATGTCCAGAGCCTTCTCTGCTAAACTGCTTTACAGCCCACTGGTGTCCACTGGTGCATGGGGTTATTCCTTCCCAGGTGCAGGACTTGAATTTACCTTTGTTGAAGTTTATGAGATTCCTTTTGGGCTGTTTCTCCAACCTGTCAAGGCCCCTCCAAATGGCAGCACAATGAGCTGATGTATCAACCACTCCTCTCAGTTGTGTGTCATCTGAAAAGCTGTTGAGGGTATACTCTGTCCCATCATGCAGGTTATTAATGAATATATATTGGTCCCAGTATTGACCCATGGAATATACCACAGATTACTGCCTCTAGCTGGGCTTCATGTTGCTGATCCCAAACCTTTGAGACCAACAGTTTAGCCAGTTTAAATCCAGCTCACTGTATACTTATCTAGTATGTACTTCATCATTTTGTCAATTAAGTTGTTATGAGAGACAATGCTGAAACCCTTGCTAAAGTCAAGCTCTCCCCTTGTTCACTGAATCAGTCTTCTCATCATAAAAGACTATCAGATTCATTGCCTCCTTAAAGATAGGAGTGATGTTTGCTTTTTCCCAGTCATCAGGAACCTCTCCCAGTCGTTATGACTCTTCAAAGACAATTGAAAGTGACTTCACTGTGACATCAGCAGGTCCCTCAGCACTTTTGGTAAATCCCATCAGGACCTATAGACCTGTGCATGTCCAATCTGTTTAGATGTTCCCTAAGTTAATTCTCCTTCATGGAGAGTAAGTCTTGCTCTGGACTTTCACACTGGTTTTAGGGACCTCAGATTCCTAGAGGCTGGTCTTACCAATGAAGACTGAGTCAAAGAAGGCATTGAACACCTTCGCTTTCTCTATGTCCTTCATCACCCAATCCCCTGCCCCATTCAGCAGCAAGCCCAAATTTTCCCTAGTTTTCCTTTTGCTACTGTAGAAGCCTTTTTTGTTGCTCTGCACATCTCTCACCAGGTGCAATGTCAGGTGGTCTTTGGTTTTGTTAACACCATCTCTGCATGCTTTGCGTGCTCTATATTCCTCCTGGGTCACGTGACAGTGCTTCCACAATTTATATGCTTTCTTTCTATGTTTGATATTAGTTAGGAGCAACTAGTTCATCCATGTGGGCCTACTGATACATTTGCTTGAGTTTCTTCTTTTCAGGATGGACTGTTCTTTAGCTTGGAGGAGGTGATTTTTGAATGCTAATCAGCTCTTCTGGACCTCTCTTCTTTCCAGGGCCATATTCCATAAGATTCCTCCAAGCAAGTTCTTGACAGAACAAAGTGTGCTCTCCTGGTGCAGGTTATGGTCCTGCTTTTTGCCTGTTTCTGCCTCTTCATATCTTAAACTTCACTGTCCCACTGTCACTGCAATCAAATCTGCCCATGACCTTCACTCTCCCAAGCAGTTCTTCCTTGTTTTAAAGCATCAGGTCCAGCAGAGCATGTCCTCTCTTCAGTTCCTCAACCACTTGTTATCAATTCTAGTCAGTTACCAGTTATCAACAATGCACTCCAGATTGATTTATCTGCTGTATTGTCCCCCCAGCAGATACTGGGGTGGTTAAAATCTCTCTGGACACATGAGACTTATTCCAGTTGCCCAAAGAAGGTCTTATCTACTTCTTCCTCTTCAGACAGTCCATAGGGACACCCATCACAACATTGCCCTTGTTGATCTGCCTCTAAGCCTGACCCATAAACTCTCAGCTGGCTAAAACTCTGTTCCAAGGCAGAGCTCCTTGCATATTTGCTGCTCTCATGTACAGGTCAATTCCACCTCCTTGCTGACCAGATCTGTCCTTCCTGAAAAGCCTATATGCATCCAATGCAGAACTCCAGTAATATGAGCTATCTCACCATGACTCCATGATCCCAATGGGATCAGAGCCCTGCAATTGTATACAGGCGTCTAATTAATTTTATTTCCTCATCCCATGTTGCGTTAGGGAGCAGATAATTTTTCGACAGGAAGTGTGTGAGTATTCACCATCTAAATGAAAAGAACAGAGGCACCCCAAATTTTTAATTAATTTCTGAAACTCTGGACTAGAAAGTAGACTGTTAAAATACTGCTAAATTGTGATATTAAGTGGAGGATCAAGGATAGGTACAGGAATACAGTGCTTTTTCACACCTCAGTTATTGCTTTGAAGTAATCCAAGGTCGAGTGTAAAGGCAGTCAAGGTCTCATTTCATTTTAGCACCTGCTGGCTGACATTCCTATTACAGAAATCATCATGTCTCTGCCCACTTCCACTGGCAATCTCAAAAAAGAGAAGAACTGTATCCAGGATATTATAGATCAAGATTTTCCACTTGAAGAAATGAGGAGCAGTATCTTTACAGAACAGAGATTTATTACATTTAAGAAGCCTAAAGTATCTGGTTAATTACAGTTAAATTCCTGGAATAAATTGACAATATTCCAAACAAGACTTTATCAGCTTCTTTGCAATACAGTCCATTTTACTGGCATGCCGTTCAAAGGTTTCTGTTGCAACTCATATTTAGGATAGTTACGTAAAACTTGATGTAGGAATGAGTGACAAAGGTTTTATTTATTTCATATTATTATCTGTTGACTTTTAAAGAACTAAGCAACAAGACAGGTTAAGCAACAAGTCAATGATTAAACTGATAAAATGGGTATCAACTATGCTAGTTTTAAAAGAGATTTAGAAAGTATGAAGTATAAAAAATACAGTTCTCTGAGTTGTAAGTTAAAGTACTATGATTTTTCTGTTCTAGTGCTTATTTACAGTCTCTGATATTTATTAATTCTCTTCTTTCTCAGGTAATTTATTTTTCTATAATCTTTAATGTCAGAGGAGAGATATATTTGGTAAACTTCATTTTTAGATTAACTTTACAACATGATTGGGTTATGCTTTGTCAAATTTTCCTAAAAGATTTAAGAATCGATGTTTCTTCGAAGCAAACATTTTTGAATATAGAGTGTATCATGCTATAGCAATGACATGAAGGTCTGGCATAGTTCAAGGTTACAGTTCATCACCTACTTGAATAGCAGTTCCTTCACTGGGAAAATAGCAGTTCCCTCACCTTTTCTAATTCTGAGTTATCTTTCTTGGACTAAATTGAAAACACTAAGAGCTAGGTATACCCTTCCTTGGCCCTCTCTGGAATGAATTGGATGTGGAGAAAAAAGAATGCAGTTCCAGGGTTTATGTACATTTTCAGGTTGATATTACATATCCAGGAGAAAAATATTTTCTATTTTTAAAAAACAGATGTTGTTACATGCATTTTTTTCCCCCTCTATCAATCTTTTATTTGTCAGGATGTATGTTTATTGGCTGCACATTAATGAGACACAATCTGAAATACAGAATCATCTGCTAGTATCTGGGTAATTTCCATGCATATAGGAAGGAATCCTTTTTGTTGTGTTTTTATGAGGATGCCTTTCTGGCAGCATGCATTACATGTTGGAAGTCATCAGTTAGAATATTAGAACAGCATCAGTTGTATCTAATAATCATACTATTACTCCAGTATTTGGTACTTTTGATCCTCCAATCAACTTCTGGTGCTGTGTTTGTCATCAGCAGATATTAAAGAGAAAAGGATACTGGAAAAAGAATAGGGCATGATTTTTGCCCCTAAGTTGTCAGTGACAATTTCTTTGTTAATCAAGTATACAGATACTGTTTTCTTTGAGTAGAAATAGCAACACTTACACATAGGCATACACATGCTTCAGCCCCCCCCAAATTCCTGTGTGAGTTTTCTGCAGCTAAGATTCAGCTGCAGTCTTCACAATAACCAGAAGAGCAGGTTCCTAGTTATCATTGTTTGCTGTTTTGTTTTAATTTTTCACTCAAATTTAAGAGATCAGAAGCTGGAACTTCATTCTCCGTGCTATATGGTGGCTGGTTGGTGTGGCCTGACGATGTTTTTGTTAAGTAGTTCTGTACATCAGAGCAGTTGGTAGGAAGACTCCTTGATCCCTGCTGAAGCCCACTTCTCTGCTAGTTCCTGCCAGACCGAAGAGTTAAGACCATAGCTGGCTGCTTGGTCCAGCAAGAAATTGCTCCAAAGAACTTCTCAGCCAGTATTTCTGGAATAGTAACAGCTTCCTTTCCCCATTTGTCATTGTGGTAATCAGTTTCTATGTCCAAGAAACATAAATATGGCTGAAATGAGCTGGTGAAACATAGGGACTGATCCCACAAGCTCTTGAGGACTTATTCCACGATGGGTAAGCAGCTGAGAAAGGGCTGTCTCCTCTGAGCAAGGCACATCCTCTAGGTGGGCAACTCTATTGGTTGTGAGAAATATCAGTTTTTGGGGAAAACTTGTAAATTCATAGAGTTATAACCACAGTCCCCCACTAGCTTGATGCAATTTTGAGGAAATCTTGAGGACAAAATAGGATTTCTAATTTGGGTCTGTATTTGTGACGAGCCAGTGCCAAGAGAGGAGCAATGGCTTATGCTGCAGAGTAGGTGAACTGCCATGCTTTGAACTGGTTTTTGCCCCTTTTTACATAAATTGTGTCATCCTAAACACCTATTTAGAGAAGCAGCCAAAGCCTAAAATTCATTAATATATAAGACTCCTTTTCTTGTAAAGGTTTGGCAGGAGGGGTTACCAAATACAAGAAACAGAACTAGACAAATTTCCCATGCATGTAATCTACTCTATCATTATTCTCTAGACAACCTGTTTTTGTTATATGTTTTCTGTTGTGGGATGAGATGTATCTACCAAGTGAGATTTGAGATAAATTAGGGATCTGCCAATGAAAATGCTTCATACTTTGGGATATGACCCAACTTTGGACAAAAGGGGTATTCACATTAGGTTATGATAAATGAAGCTTTTCTTCAGAGTAAGCCCAAGTTAATACTGGTATAAGTAACCTCTCCGTTTCCTGATTTGTGTTGTTTAAATTTAATAAACTTTATACTGCATTTAATTTCTTTCTTCCAAAAAGGGAAGTAATTTATTTTCAGAATACAATGATGTAAACTGAAGATTAGGAAAGAAAGGAAAATCATAGTTTCCTGAGATCAATTGTTTAACATCGCCCCTAATACCACACTTTTCTCTGGCCTTTCTCCCTTTGTCCCCTCAGTACCAACTGTTTTCTAGGTGGAAGCCAAGAGGGTGATCTGACTGACCTGGGCCCTAGTACATGAAATAAGGATCCTCCACCCAGTTGTCTGTGGTTTCCCCCACTCTCCTCCAATTCACCTCTGTATTACTTAATCCCACTACATGGGCACTGCCTGCTCACTTGCTTATTACTGTTAATTATGTCTGGCAGTACCTCATGCACCTCCATGGCTTTGTATGCACTTTTGTTTGCAACTCCATGGCTAAGGACACTTAGCCATGATAACACACTAAGAGAGCTGTGACCATTTCAGAGCTTGTTGCTGTAATGTGCCTAGGAGCTGTGCACCAGTTTCACCAGTCATCCCACCATCTTCCATAAGGGGTCCACCAACACAGTCATAGATTACTTTGTTGGAATTAAGGTGGAGGCAATTGAAAGATAATATGATATACTGTCTCACTTTTCTGCGTTTGCCAATACCTCAGCTATGTCCAGGACTGAGTGTTACCTAATTTGCAGCCCCTTTCATTTTTTCTTAGCTGGGTGGAGTCTTGAATACTCTTCAGCTAAACTTGTGACATTGACTTTTTAATATCTTCCATCAGCTGCTGAGTGTGTGATGTCCTCCTGCTCCCTGGGTGGTCATGGATTTCTTGGGGCAGGATGGGGCAGTTCCCCTGAGCTTTACTCTGGGTAGTTGTCTGGGGTCTGATGCCTTGCTCCATGGCCCTCCCTTTCGATAAGCAATGAGAGAAATCATCTTCCTGCAATGCTTCAGAGCACAGTAAGGCCTTCTCTGGAACAATGAAGTATAGAATTGAGGGTTTAAAAGGCTAACAGTAACTCTGGCTTGCAAAATAGCATTAGCAGAGGCTCCTCCTGCACCTCCAATGGCTTATACTGTCCATTCATATGATGCCTAGACTACATTTCCCCTCCAATACTGAAAAAATGTTTTCTTGTTAGCTACTGAATTAATTCTTTTAAACATTTTTCTCTTTCCTCGACACTAGACACAGTATGAGAAACAAGTAGAGGTTTAAAAGTTTGCAGAATGAATTTAGTCAGTGTGAATATTTTAGCAATCCAGAAATCCATCTAAAAATATCCCAGTATTTATTATAATACTTCATGCAGCACCTTTGACACTCAGTTTAAAAGAACCACTTATTAATGAAAGGACAGTGCATTCATTTACTGGAATAGATCAACAGTTCATAATATTTTTATCTGTCCAAATATTTACATAAATGAAGGCTAACCTTTATTGAACTCAATCACTATCATACTGTATACCATCAAATTGTCAAAAGGAAAAAAAATGAAAGAATAAATTATATATTTACTCTGAAGCCTTCAGGAGAATTTCTTAACAGCTAATACTGTACTAATATGTTTAACTAAAGCTGTGATTCCTCTAGGAACTTTTCAACTTGTAACCCCTAGCAGGAGGGGGGGAAAAAAAAGCGCATGTAATATGAGTGCCTTAATTAAGATTTAAAATAATGAGAGAGAATCTAATGTGGAATAACCAGAATTTATTAATAGTAAAACACATTCTGAATTTCAGTTGAAGTCAGCTAGAGGGAGTCAGACCAAGTTCCCCATACCCAAGTTTAATATCTGATACTGTAGCTGATTCCATATATGCTCAGGTCTCCTCGTGCACCTGGGCAGCTGTAAAATGGTATCTCCTTAATGACATATACACTCTTGCTAGAGCATGCTGGCTAACTATTAACTGTCTGCCATCAGGGAGGAATTCCCCCTCTTAGGACAGATTGTTCCATGGTCATTTTACCCTTTATGACACCCCACTTAAAATATGTGAGTTATAAAGACAGACTATTGGATTTCATTAAGGCACAACATAGGATTATTGAACAAATTTTGTCCTGTTCATAAACCGAATAATCAGAGAGAAACTTACAATAAAGAGACTTTGATTAATGAAAGACTTGTTGAATAAGCTAAACTGATCTTAAAAGCAGAGTTATTCCTCCACTTATGAAATAAAGGAGAAAAAAAAAAAAAAAGATGAAAAAAAAAAAAGCTACTAGAATTAACTCATTGAAATTTTGCGCCCTATTTCTTTCCTATTTTTTCAGCCTGTACAGAAGACTGCTTAATTATCTTCATATGATAAAATTTATTGTAAGCTGTTGATAATTTTGGCCATCCTTCAAGAAATTAAAATCTTCCTTTATTCATTAGATTGGTGAGTATTTCTGAGAGTGCCTAAGAATAAGAAATGCCTGATCGGAGGAGACAGACCATGAACCAAAGTGGCATAGAAGCTGTGTAACAATAAGAAATGGTGCTGCAGGGATCAAAGAAAATCGGCAGGTGACTGCTGTTTAGTGGCAACTGCTTATAACCAAGTCGGGAACACTTTCTGAGCTATAATCAATGGTTTGTGCTGAGGCACCGTTTGGTTCAGGGGAGTCCTCAGGTGTCTGCAGTACTGTTTGTGCTGGGAGCTGTCAGCACAGGACAAAGAGGTTCTTGAGCACAAGCAGATCTCAGTCAAGACACATGTCCTTTGGCTCACTGAACACAGACCCAAGGTGTCTCACTAGTTGTGAAGGGTTGTCAGCTGTACAATGCTGCGGGGGCTCTAAGCAACTGGCTGTGAGTAGGCAGAAAGTTGTATAGCTGTTGACAAGATTTTTCTATGCAAAAAGGAGAAGGTACTGGTCATTTGTGGGTATATAAATTTCAAATATTTTTAATGTGTGGTGATGCCTTCGTAGGGGTATGAAGAGAAGGTAACGTTGAAGATGAATGCCCAACCTACCTTTTCCTCCATTCCCTCTATCTCCTTCTGTTCTAGATTTTTCCATCCACACATTTGATGACAAACTACTTTGTTGCCAGGATTTGTCTTCCCTTTCCATGGCTGAGGCAAGTATCAGTGCAAGTGTGGGATGGCAATTATTTCAGTGGAGAAAAGCCAGAGTAGCATGAGCCAGAGCAAACAGGAGCTATGACAAAACCTCCAATTATTTCATGGATTGTGGGGTCTGAAGTGGTTTTCTAGGCAGAGAAATTTCTAGACCTGAATGTTTTATATATATCCCTATATTTGTAGCTAAACATGTATTTGCACTGATAATGGCATGGATGTATTTTAGAACATGTGCTATTTATCAGTTACAGAAGTAATATTAGCATTGTAGAGAGAAGTTTTAGGATGTCAATTCATTTTCTGAAATTTAAAAAATTATAGCATGTAATACTATCTTAAAATTATATTCTATTTATAAGTAACCAGATTTGAATATTTTCCCTTCTTGCCTCCCATAATGCTGTGTAGGTAATCTCTTGTAACACTACAGGAGATATAATTGATTTGCTCTAATTCCTTTCTGTTCAGTTTTCATTTGTGCATCAGCCACAATAAAATACGAACATCTGGCTTGAACTAATAATGCCACATGTCGTTGCTACAGGCAACATCTCTTCTTTTGATCATGTCGATTCTTTCTTTGCTTTTTCCAATAATGTCTTGAAAGTATCGATTAGTGGTACCACTTTGCCACTTGCCTCTTTACTATTGTAAGGAGAGGAAAAATGTTTTAATGCAATAAATTCATTAGTGAACAGGGGTATTAAATTCAGTTTCCTTTGTGGTGAGCACTTTGCTGTCTGACAAACAGCATCCACACAGAGGATAATGCTTTTTGGGGAAGAACCTTTATTGAAAGGTGATCTCTAGGGCCTTCCAAATGGCAATTGCTCTGTGCTGCCAACTATCTAGGACCAATGCTGCAGGAGGCTGAAAGTTGAAAAAGAGATTTAAGGTCTTCAGAACTATCAGAGAGATGGAAATCTCCATGAGACACAATATGACATTTGTTGGACTTCTTGGCTCAGCCTTCACTTCCTCACCTGGTAAGGGACAAATCCTGCCACTGGCTTCAGGATGACCAGAGGAAGAAGGGGGTTTTGGCACGTGTCTCCTGTGTTTTGGAAGAATTCTCTTCTTTGAAAGTACTTGGTCAATTCTGCTAAACATGAATTTGTAAAAGAGAAATCTCATTGCTTACAGTAGTGGTAGCTTTCAGAGAGTCAAAAATGAGGACTGAGAGAGCTTTAGTCTTAACTGTACTTATCATATGGCCAGTGCTTGCTGGAATTGAACTGTAGGCATAAATCCCTGAAAACAGTACCCCCTTGGGAGTGCCAGTGTCCAGTGACAGCCTTACAGCATCATTTTCCCACCGATCTCTTCAGAAACCTGTCATACCACGTGTGTTTGGCTAATTGGCAAGGGACAGAATGCATGAGAGACCCTTTATTAATTACATTTTAAAGAGGATAGAGAGTTTCAGTTTCCTTAATATAAGCTTGAGGTTGAATATACCTTTTAATTTTTTTTCTCTTAAATTAGGGGAAAGTGAGGGAATTTTACTCTTGGTAATTTCAGGGCCAGCAGCTGTCACCTTTCTCCTAGAGAGGATTCTATTTGCTGCCTAATGCCTCTCTTCTCTGGAGTAGGAGGCACAGCTTGTGTCTCTGTGTATTCACTCTCGATCAGTGCAAATATGTAGAAAAGGACGGAGAGCATATACCATGTGGTAGACATGATCTTGCTTACCATGAGTGATGCTGCCAGCTGTCCCCTCTGGCTGAAATCTGCCTCAGTACCACTGCCAGATCAACTCACCCCCACTGGATATGTTTGGCAATGCAAAACAGGGAACTATTACCCTTGTTGTGTAGGTGGGATGTTGAAACAGAACAGCTTGGATCCATTCCACTTTACTTTAAATTCCTTTACTGGGTAAGTGGGTATGTAGTGGTTCAAGGTTCCTTTTCTGTCAGTGGCAGAAGATCAGCATTTACAGATGCAGTGCAGACCATACAGGATGTTATTCACCATCTACAGGTACCAATTTCTTCCCCTTGTGCACAAAAGGTGCATGAATCTACCATTTTTAAAGTTAAGGGCTTCAGTTTCATGCCCAAAGCTTTATGGGATGAGCCCAAATCAAAAGGAAGCAGTTTGTTACTGTGGCAGATCCAGGAACTGAACTTTAATGTCCCCAAATTCCTGTGATGCTGTAATTTATAGCTCATTCTGCTTCTTCAGTACTTGCTTCCCCTAAAAAGTGTAAAGAGTAACAAATACTTAGAAGTCAATTATATGTCTCGGAATGATATCTAGACTTCTTGGGTGGAAAATAAAACAAGACTGTGTGTCATAAAAATTTACATATGCAAGAACTGTGTTATAATCATCAACAAGGTACTATCACCCCACTTTTTGAACCAACTTTCCCTCTGCACCCAGCCAGAGTATTAACGAGCATCTCAAATCTCAGTGCTGATGGACAAGCTGGGATTCACGGTGTTTTAACACAGCCGGTGTTTGGAGAGTTTCGCAAAGAAAGAATTGTTAATGAGTAATCCTTGTCCATTAGGGCACTGAGCCAATGAGCCCAAGCTTTGATTCATTGTGTTATCACTACAGGCTTCTGCTAAACATAAAAAAAATCAAACCAAAACAAAACAAAAATGTTCCTCTGTGAGAATCGTTAGGATACTGAACTGAGCACAGAACTGTCTTACATCCTGCCATCTGCAGTCTTCCAGAAAAGAACAGTAAGTAACAATTCCTTCAGCTGATAGATCTTGCTGTTGTGTAGTAAAAAAGCAATTTTCTCATCTGAATTATTTAGTGATTGTTAATGGATTTTTGACATAAAAAAAAATATATTTTTAAAGCTAGTATTTTATTGAAGAATAATATAAGGAGAAAAAAATGCATCTGCAAAATTGGTGCAAGTGCAGGAATTCCCCTTGGGAAAAATGTTAAAGTCATGAAAAATAATGGCAGTGTTGGAATTTGTCTATAGAAATCTGGCTTCTGTGTCTGTGTGTCACTGGAAAATAAAGCATTACTTTGATACTGAGTCTTTCATGCAATAACACTATCTAGATAATTATGTGCATCAGGTTTAAAATTGTACTGGTTTGTTAATTTTTTATCCTTTTAGGAACAGAAAATATTTTAAATATGATTAATGGGAGAACAGAGGACAATCCAGAAAGGGAAGTTATATTTGTTTTATTTAATGTCTTTGACAGTTTTGTGTGCATCTTCTGAAGTCCAGGACTTCGACATTTATTTCATATAACTAGCACAAGCAAAAGTCATTTTCACAGTTCAAGCAATTACTATTTGAATCCATTGCCAGTTTTTAAGAAACTGTCAGTTTATTCTGAGTGTTCCTGCTAGCCATTTATCTTCAGAAAACCATGATTGTGGCAGGACACATTTGGGGTTTGTTATTTTTATTGCTATATTGGTATAACTTGTATTACAGAGAACCTAGAGATCCCAAACTAGATTGGGATCCCACTAGGCTAGATGGGAGTCCAAAAACAGCTTAAGAAAGGAGGGTTTGCAGTTTTATCAGGTGAGACATTAAAAAGATACTGGAGAAAGGAGGATATGGAGAAATGGTGTTCAGCAGGTCATCCCAAGGACAGCCAGAAACTGGCCCCACTCTTTGAAGTTAATTGCCTACCTACAGAAATGCCACTGAGGCTTCTAGTAGAGTTTTCAGTTCTGTTTCTGACTGACTTAAAGATATTTTTTTCTGCTTCAGAATTAAGCTGTAAGAATATCCTGTATTTTTTCTGTGTCCTGTGTCTCTTTGCTGCTCTGATTTTAAGTGTCATATTAAAAAATCTAAACAGTAAATTTCAAACAAACACAATAACACCAGTTCTGTCTCTGGTTCTCAACTTCCTCATATTGCTTGTATTTTGCAACAGTTGCTGTGTAGCTGCCTGTGGTGCCATGCATGCCAAAATGATTTGGCAGGAAAAGGCTAGAAACAAGGGGCACAAATCTTCCTAATGCTTTCATGTCTCTTTGATACACTTTAAAACAAACAAGCAAGCAAATAAAAAAGCCTCTCAAAGAAGTGAGACACTACATTAAACATTCTATAAAAAGGCTATGAGGCCAGACCAAAAGCTTGTGAACTAGACAGGAATATTCCCATTGATGTTAACAGTGTGGATCAGGCCATAGATTAATGCTGTTACTGAAATTTCTGTTTGAGCACTTGTCAGCCAGATGTGCAAAGATAGGAGAACAGTACAGGACAGAAGGAGGGAAATGTACCTTACTACTATTTGTGAAAAATTTTGCCAGTGCTTTGATATATCTTCCTTTACTGAGTAATTAAAATAGATTCAATCATTCTTCTTCTGAAGCTAAAATGCAATTAGACTATCGTGGAGCTTTCCTGATGATCAAACATAATTTTACTTTACCTGAAAGCATGGGGCTACAATGCTTTTGTCTTTCAGTAAGCCTTGTTGATTTTAACTTTAATTATTTCATTAAGAGGCTTGGCTTTGCTTAGCTTACACAAAAGCCAGGGAAATCTTTACTATTGATCATAGTAGGGTCAGAGGTAGTCCACTGCTAAGTGTCAACAAGTCTGAAACCCACACCCACATGCATATGTGTATGTATATAGATTTGTATACTCTCATGAAAAATTATCCTGTAAGAAAGGTGAATAAACATTCATTCACATACATACAGTGAAAGAACAAGCCACATATATAATATAAACCTCAATTTTTTCAGTTAAACATAATACAGAAACAAGTCTTGATTGACTGGTCTGAAGTATGCTAAAGGATACATGTAATAAAATTTAATGTAATTCAAAGCTCTCAATACACAATTGATCAAAATAACCTCAAGCAATTAGGCATATATTTTACTTTATACATACTGATCTCTGGTTTTCTTTGCTGTATATTTTTGGCCTATGAAAATAATTTCAAAATGTGATGGAGTAAATAGGTTTAGTAATGAGTTTAATTACTTGGGGGTAAAAAAGTTTTGTAATGTATCCCATGCTTCTTAGTTTCTATTGAGGGCCTTTTATTTTGGAGAGCGATATTGATTTCCCATGCACCTGTTGCCTTTATTTCAGCTTTTACCTATCTATCTGATGTATATTTTTGTTACACCTCAGGATGGAGTATCAGTCAAGTTGGCTAAGGTAGTCTAGATTCATCTTGATAGTAGTAGCTAAAAGATACACTTCATATAAGGAAGGAAGCATGAGTTGGAAATATCTATGGAAGTTCAGTCATACCAAAGATGTCTGTGACTATCATGAAGCATTGCGCTATTATGGGGTTTCAGTGCATAAAGAAATCTGAACTAAGAGAGTAGTTACTGATGCCAGTTCATGTAGATGAACTTACTCTGCAAGCTGGGATGACATAGCTTTATGTTACCAGCCAAATAAAAGCACCTCAGACTCTCTATCTTTGGCAGGAATACTTCTGCCAAAAGATTCTGTGCGTAGGTGCTGCACATGGCACCCTTTGTCACCTGGCTGTGTTGCTAGCAATTTGGGTGCCTCTGTGTGTCTGCTGGGTGTGACTATTCCACTGGCCAGAGCTATGCTTCTGCTCCATGGGAGTTGCAGCCAGCTAGGAACACAGTTGTTTAACCACAGCAGGAGCCTAGAAGGATTAGGCTGAGAAAAGGTTAATGATGGGATGCTTGTTGTGGAACTGGCTCTTTGAAAGTCGAGTCCACCCCTGGGTCTGTGATACCTTGCGACCCTGACTTACGGTGACATATGCTGTTTCCCAGAACAGACCAATGTGTGGAATAAGTGGTGCTTAAATACTCTCTATTGTGTAGCTGGTGTACACAAAGCTGGAAATCAGTAGCTGTTGCTTTTAAATACTGGTGAAATAAATTGGGTAAGTCTAATACAGGACAGATGACTCACAGCAGGCTGGAATCAGGGGTAAATTAAAGCAAAATGTCAATCAGTATTTAATGAAGAGTTTGGTGTTCAGGCAAACTTACAGTAGCAAATCTACATGTAATATAGAATCTCCATTTCACCTTTTTAATGGTGATCGTGTCTTGTGCCTTCCAGAAATCCCCAGAAGATAGGGTTAATTTTTTCCATTTACTCAGAAATCCAGTAAATGGTCTACATCAGCTGAATACATTAAAGAAAATGTATTTTTAAAAGGTGGGAACTGTAAAATCATCACGAACATTTGACTCAAACTGAATCTATCCACACCAAAATTAATGTGGCAGGAGGGGTAGAGTTACAAAACCTGTAACCGCCTAGCATACTGGGAGGCTATGACAAATATATCCTCAAGTTTCTTATTATACACAAGGCAGTATTAATAGCACCAGGGGGTTCTTTTGAGTGTATGTGAAGAATAAAGTCTATCTTGAGGTTAAAGAGTGACATTGTCTAATGACATGTTAAAAAGTGGAATAGTCTCAAAGAAACAAGAAAAGTTTATAGACATTTCAAAGAGACTGTAAAAACACAGACACTATGTTAGCACTTACAAATATAGCTTGCTTGCTTTCTCCTTAATTTGCAGCATGGACTAGACCGATGCAAGATATATATTTTACAAGCTAAGAAGCTATGCATTGAAAATATGACTGTATACTGACAGTCTAACAAAATACTTTAAAATGGATGTCACCTTGGGACTGTCTTTAAAGTATTTTGATATAACATCCAACATTCCATAAGAAGATAAGTTCTAGGCTCTGTATGAACATATAGGAATTTACAGTCTCAGTGGTGACATGTTAACTGTTGCAGTATTAGCTCCTCATATAGGGTCTGAGGAGGAAACATGAGAAGTAGTAGTAGTGATGAAACATAATCTTCAAGTCTGGCTGCAGGGAGAGCTAATCCTGCAAGGAACTCTAAGGGTTGCGTGCCCATGGGTTGTAAGAAAGCTATTGAAGGGTTTGGACATAAGGAGAGGGTAGAGATGGCCTGTCTCCTCTGGTCTTCAGCAAGAAAATCCAGAGAAACTTTCAGGAGCCCTCTGAAGATGCCTCATTTTGACGTTCCTCTTACTGACCATTGTAAGGGTCCTGACTGTGCTGCTGTCTTCTCCCATTGCAGAACCCTTGTAACAGGCTGTAAGAGGAACCCCCTCCTCAGGGTCTGTCATGGGCAGTTCATGGTAAAACTGACTGTCAGGAATTGTAAGACCTTTGCAGCCATGTGGGCAGCCCCACCTTGTGAGTCCAGCAGGTACTTTCCCCAGCAAATGTGGTGGCGAGGCAGTAAAATGGTTGAAAGTAAACGTGGGCCTACTGGGGTGGCTGGGCTGGTTGCCAACCCCCATTCCAAGATATGTGAAGTTTTTTTTGCTATTGCAAAACAGTGTTTCCATGCTAGATTTGAGACTGTGTGTTTACATGATATTTGCCACAAGAACCCTATCTGGTCTGCGGTACAAGTAGCTTTTGACATTTCTGAGTAAACTGTTCAAATTATCTGTGGGCAGACATTTAAAATACATCTGTCTAATTAGAGGGCCTTTGTTTATGTTAAGAAAGAACCTAATGAATCCTTATGGACAAATCTGCGTGTAATTACACAGTGTGCTTGCCACTCTCACAAGCTACTTCCCACTCTGCTCAGCACTGGGGCCTCCTGCTGCATGCACGTTTTTGTCAGATGACTTCACTTCTGCTTGAGAAGCACGCTGAGCCCTTGCTGGGAAGCAGACTGGGCTATAACTCTCAAACGCCTTCAGTGAGTGGAAACACAGTCCCTAGGATAGTCCCATGGGAATAAACCAAATAAAGAATTAAGACTATAAACCAAAGAAAAACAGATGTCTGTCAACGTTATGCAGAATCCTCTTGGTGTCTGCATAGACCCTTGAGACATCTTCTTGTTGGAGCTGTATGTTCTCCTGTTGGTGATGGTCCTGTCTCAAATGCAACCTTGACTTGTCCTGTTCCACCCACATAAGCCAGACCTGGACAAGGGAGCCTCCTGCACGCCTTCCTCCTGGATGTGGTGCTGCTCTAGTTACTCTCCTGAGTAGGAGGAAATGGCAGGTCTCTTGTCTCTTATTTAATAGCCTAGCAGTTGGAGTGGGAAAGAAAAGACCTGGGTAGAGTGCTACTGTCAACCTCAGGAGACAAAGGCTGACCTGCTAGGAAAGTACACTAGTCAGAGGGCACAAACATCTTCCCACCTCCCCAGGTGAGAGTTATACAGCGGCTTGAGACCACAGAGGGAGCTGGCGGGTGAGTCTAGTTAAGGCTTTGCTTTCTGGTTTTGCCACTGTTTATGTTGTTCAGACAGTAATTACTGAAGGCAAGATAAAGAGCCAGTCACTGGAAATTAAACTCAAGTTTCCTGGCTCGATTCTTCTGACCTAACCATAAACTTACAGTTGTTCAGTGAGTGAAAACAATGAAATGATGAAAGGGTTATGAAAAAATAATGCAAACAGCTGGTATTCCCTGGAAGGGGGGCTGGATAACATGACCTCAGCAGGTCAGGCCAGATCTTCAGTCTGTGAACATATGAATAAGGTTGAGCATAAACTGCCATTAGTTTTAAATGAACAGCAGAAGGATGGCAAATTACCACAGCAAGGAAAAAAAACAAACAAACTAGATGCAGCATTTTATTTAAAAGCTGACTTAGGTGTTGCAGCTTCAAGCCAACATTTGTCACAGTAAATATTGAAACAAACTCCCTTACAATAGGTACACAAAAATTAGTTATCTTGTTTAAAATATTCTTTTTTGCTTTATATCTTCCAGGATCTCCTTTCAACCTATTTCTTAATTAACATATTCCTCCTGAACTGACGAATAAATGGGATCTGAAATGAATTTAATAGGACATCACCAGCTAGCCACTGCTGATGGATTTTCTCTTGCTGAAGGTCCTCACTTGTTTGGTAAGTCACCAAATTAGGTTAAAATAGCAAGCTATCCTTTACTCAGAAACCTAGAAGAAAATACACTGATATCTCAAGTCAAGGACACATGTTTGACATGTGCTAACCTTCCTGAATCTTCAATACCTATGGAAAGAATAAAAAATAATGGATCTGTGGTGTTAATGTAACCCTGCACACTATTACTGTCATCACTGCTCATGGCAGAGGCTGCAGGTTGTTTTTATAACACTATTCTAATACCTGAAACCATTCAGCAAAGACAGACCTTTGTATGTAGGCTGGATGTTATCTTCATGTGAGTATCTTAAATCAAGTTGAGCAGATATATTTTCAGTGAATTTGTAATAAAATTATACTTCAATGTATTTACATTGCCATATTATGCCAATTTATGGAAGTAATTTCACCTAAATTAAAACCATTGTCTTATTGAGACAATTAAAAACTTATGCTATTAATTTCAATACACAAGAAAAGTTATAATGCGAGCTGAAAAATTCTCATTGCTCCAGTTCCATTTTCCAAGACCAAGGCTAAACATTCTTTGTCAATATTTTATAAGCATGGAGAAGCTGTCTTCTGTTATATGTACTGCTAAGAAAAAGAGAATAGTACATTTTTTTAGCCTTTCTTTTGGCAGCAGAGGGGGACCTCTGTTGAGTAACATGATATATTCAGGGCCCCACAAAATACAGACACACACACACCCCCCCCCGAAATCTGTAACACTTCAGAAGTTTCCAGTCCAAATAAGACCAGAATTCTCTATTTGAGTGCTGGAAAAATTGAAAACATTTCCGTTTCATCTATCTGAAACAAGAATAGTGGCCATGCATGGAGGGACTCTGACATGGATCCACTCCTGCTGCAGAGCTCTTAGAAGTTGAGAGCATCTCTCCAAATCAGACTACTTCCAGTGTCCTGGTCCCATACAGCTAAACTGAAGCACTATCCCTAATGATAAGCAAAACCCAATGCATTATGGTGTTACTGTTTTTTCCTTTAAATGTGTTGAGTTTTGGTAGGTAAAATGTTTTTGCAGTTGTTAAAAAAGTATGTGTAAATAGGTAAACCACTTCCTTGCCACCTGTTAATTCCAGTGTCAGGCCATGATATACAAAGAGGCGATGTTCAAATCTAGAATGCCAAATTTTATATCCAGTAATCCCTTTAAAAGACCTGCATAACTGAACTATTTCAGATTTTTGTCAAGAAGATTTTATCCCTGATGTCTACTTTTTCACTAATTATTTCACTGTTTTTAAAGAGTAATGATCAGATAGCTTCAAAATACCAGGAGGCATGTTAATGTAAAAGACTTTCCCTCCACATTGAAATCTTACTCAGAAATTGTGAGGTCTTTAGAAGAGGGATTGTGTTTACCGTTATAGGTATTCAGATTTTAGCACAACAGAGATTTAATTCAAGCTAACATTTCTGTAACAGAAAGAAATAATGTATTAAGGGGTTGCATCAGAGGTCCCATTAGGAAGGAGACTTAGCACTCCTGCTGTGTTTCACTTAAGCTGACTTCTGTTTTGTATGGCCACTTGGTCCTGTTTTGTGGGATGTCACTCAAGTCTCAGAAGTGAATTCTTTACAAATTTGGTGTCTTGATTTTCTAGCTGGAAAAAAAAAAACCACATTAGAAATATTATGCAACTAAGTCCACAGAGAAAGATACTTTTTCTGAAAATATAAGTCCATCTCTTCAAAATGTTTGTAGGAAATGGTTTTTGCCTCTGAATTTTATATTTGTAAACTACCTGCATTTTTTTGACATTCAGTTTTTGGCTGGTAGAGACTTGTGAATCCAAGGAAACAAGAAAAAGCTTTCATTTTAAATGACCCTTAGAATATACATTTCTCCCAGGACTTCTCACACACTACAGCTCTGATAGAATACAAGTGAGAAATTTCTGGCTTACAAACATCAGCTGTTAAACAAAACAGTCTCCTTTTTCAAAGATGCATACCCCCATTCTGGTAAAAACCTTGGAAATACATTATCTTTTCATTATGCTTCACTCAGTCCACAGGGAGAGTGTTCTTAGACATTTGAAAATAAATCTAAGTGCATCTCCAAACATTAGGTACAGGTCTCTCAAAAGAAATGTTGTCAATCATGAGTTGCTTGTGCTGTGAGCTTCATTACCATGGTAATTCCAGGGCAATTCTACATACTCACTCTCAAGATTTCTAGGACTTACAGCAGGTAAGTCCTTAGAGCATAAAGAAAAAACGGTTTTCTACCTTTCAGCAGTTGGAAATTTTATGTTGCTATTTTAAATGTAAGTCTAAGGTAAAGTATCTCTTTGTCTTTGGCGTTGGTGTGTTTTAACTGTAGTTTTTCACTTCTGTAGTTATGAGTCGCTGGAAAAAAGGGCTCAAAGTGCAAATGAGGAAGGATCTTCAACCTAGCAGAACTGAGGGTCCTACCCTTCCACCCTGTCTTCCTGGAAAACTGCTTCTATTTTTCTACCTCACTACTTGGGTAGTTTAGAAACATCCTAGATCTCTTTACAGAAAATATCTTTTTGAAGAAGTAGCCAAAACCATATCATAAAATGATAAATGAAACTGTATCATTAAATTATACATCCTCTATAGCATCTGCACGCAAAATCAACTTTTTCTTCCTTGTAGCTCTGGTTTTCCCAGTGAAGTAAAGGGTCTCTTGATGACAGGAAATCTCAGAGGTGCAAAGGTTTCCATGGAACATATCCTGTTAAGCTACTCCTCTTTCTCAGTCAAACCTTGGTTTTATTTCACAAGACCCACTGAATTGAACAGGGCCAGTTATGTGAGGATGTGTCCAATTTCATACCCTGAACTAAGAAAAAGTGACACACCACCAAATTGCATTTTTGAACCCCTGTAATTTTAAACTGAAATCCTGGTCTCCTTTAAAGCCTTTGGGTCACTTCAGAGCCATGAATTTATTCTGTGGACACTTCTACCATGATAGACATAGACTGATCAGAGCTCCTCTGCTTTGCTCCAAATTGAGTGGACACAAGCTGTGACCTAGAAGATGCTGAGGTGCATTAGCAGAGCACTATGCTGAAGCTGACAAGCCTTGCTCTGTGGCTTGGCAATTCAGCTAGGATGGCAAGACTGTTGCAAAAAGATATTTGATAACAGCTTTCAGTTGCCTTTGAAAGGTTTTCATATTAGGGCCAATACATGTGTTAAATACCTGTATCTCCATTATCTTATTTCTTCCAATGGTTATCACTTGCCCTTTTAACAAGGGCAAGAACTAATTTTCAGATACCAAAAATGTCTCCTTCATATTTTAAATGTTTGTAAGATTAACAGTAAGATTATATTTTTGTATGACATCTGAAATAGATACAGCATTTGACTCAAACTGTCATTTATATGATAATTAAGTAGCAGGCTTTTAAAGGAATAGTCCCATTGTATTTTCTGTAAAAGTGTCTTATATAGAGTTATCAGTATGCAAGAAATTAAGTGTGAAACCTCAGCTATCAGAGATGGAGTTATTTCTTAGAACCTGGAAAGATCAGTCAGTAGTCCTGTATCTTCAATTTGAATAAAGACCCATTTTAGTATTTTTTGATGGCCTGACAATGTTTTCTTGTCATGTCACATCAAAATACAACAAGACAAGAAATGCCATCCTCATTGTACATGTCCCTAGCTGAGAAAGAAGTTTTTCGGTGAATGAGCACTCTTAAAAGCTGTATTGAAATAAACAAGGAAGAATAAACAGAAAATTACATGTAACAAAGAGGAAAAGAAAGCAATACATCTAAACTTGTCAAATATTTAACAGTGTAAGAAAAATAAAATGCCATGAAAACTGTTGTAGGCATAGAAAAGCACCTAAGATGAGATTAAAAGGCTGATTCCTTTTAGATAAATTTGTATTTGTTCTGGTCATGCTTTTTTAAAAAAAAAAAAAAAAAAAAAAAAAAAAAAAAAAAAAAAAAAAAAAAGTAGTAGGATCAAGTGTCCAAACGGATTAAACAGCTTCAGGATCATAAGATACGTTAAATAACTGCTTGTCTTTAGCACCACCTGGCAGATGATGCAACATCTGGCTTCATCCCTGCAGAGAAGATAATTAGGCTTGTAACAGACCTCCAAATGAAAAGGAAATACACCAACAAAAATTTAATCAGAATATCATGTAATATCATAATTAAGAGATCCAAACCAAACAGAGTGGCAATCTGTGAAAAATAAATTAACAAGGAGGAATGGAGATGAACAGGGCTCCTAGCAAGGCAAAACCGAAATGCATTTGTGTGATGCTTTCTTTTGTGCACGTGTGAGTCATTTGTGGATCTTAACCTGGAAAGGAGACTATTTTGTGAAATAAGAGGAATCTTGCAGTCTAGGGCTTGATACACTACTTACTTACTTCCAGGTGTGATCCTCAGACATACTTTTGGTCACAAATGTGATGTTGGGTCTTAGTGAGCTCATCTACAGTGCTAAATGAGAGAGGCTGAAGAGGGAAAGAGGCACAGCACCCTTGAATGTCCATCTTGATACTGCTCAACTTGCTCAAGGGCTGTTTAGGATTGCTTTAGTAGGTGTCTTTAAGAAATGGACTTACTCCAGAGACTGTTGCCAAAAAGGCAGCATGTACAAAACTGCTGTAGATTTGGGTCCTTTTACTCTGCATGGTCCTCTAACACTGTCTGAGTGGGGTTTGTACCTTTATACCTTAGTTGTCATCAAACCAAGGCATGCCACACTATTTTCTGACTTCATGGTGTCACAGTGTGGTGGCATCCAACACAGCCTTTGCAATGCTACAGATGCTATGAACTGAACTGTACAGTATTAAACAATACTATCTGGAGGGCCACAGGAAGGCTACATGGGCCCAGAAGAGTAAAGTCAGCAACAAAGACTACATAGTGCAGATGCATTCTGCCCACTCTAGAGAGAGTTAGAGTTACCCCTAAACTACATAGCTGAGAATTGATCCTTCATGGTTGGCCCTGGGGCAAGGACATCTTTCTGGCACTCAGTCTTGTCATACAGGTGTGTCCAGTATGACCTGGGAACTTTGGCCTTTTTTTGATGATATAACATGTCTGTACTTGAAACACATCTGTTAATCCCATCAGCTAAAACATGCTTCTTGTGATATTGAAGTGGTTAAATCTATTGCACAGAATCACCTGACATTACTAAATATCTACTCATAAAAATTTGGTTGTAAATAAACCACAATAGTTACAAAGTTACAATGGCTAGGCTACTTGGAGGCATCCCCTTGAAAGGTAATCAAATGTAATCCAGGTAAATCCACACTGGGAAAGGACATTGCTATTGTTTCAGACATTTACAGACAAGTTTCTCTGTGATTAAGTTAATCAGTAAACTATATAACCTGTGGTCTGTGTCACTCCTTTGCTAATCTTAAAGAAAGTTCTCGCAGTAAAGAAGTCAACAGGATACAGACAAAGCAGAATTAAGAAGTTTTATTTATACATAGTCTTTAGGGAGAAAAACAGAAAGAGAGGGAAAGGAGGACTAGGTACCTTAAGGATAGTATTTCTCTTCAAGAAATGATCAGACTGAAGACAGCCTAAGGTAGGATATTGTCATGTTCTCACTTGGATGTGTTTGACATCTATTCTTGCATTCTTTCTTGAAGCTGTAGGATGCTAGAAGGTTGTTTAAACCAAGTGATCTTTAAAGATCTGCAGATAATTTGTTTGGAATTAAATCAGGATTTCATTAATGGTTATGTTATGGTTTCCAAATAACTTAATCCTGAATCTTGTTCTTGTAAGTTCCTTCGTGAAAATCTTACTGAGAACCAGAGGTTCATATTTTAAACCTGCTTAGAATTTTTTTTTCTTTTCAATTAGATTTATATTAGTGGAACAATAACTTTTACATTAAAATGTGATCTCATTATAATTTCGGTAATATTCTGAATAAGAACACCTTCAGTCTGCACAGAACCTCAGTATAACTCTGCAAACTGAAAACACTTTCTTTAGTTCCTACAAGGAAACTTTCCCTAGGCTAGGTTAAGCCTAGGTCAAATATTTTTTCAAGTCTTATGTAAAATATTCTGTATCAAATTTAAAGTAACAAAAGCAAAACTTTCCAATGAGTTTCACTGGCAAGTGGTATTGTGGAAAATATTTGTAAAAATGATGACCACATGCATGTGAAAGTTTCGCTTTCATATTAGTAAGACTTCCAGATTTCTGTAAGAAGTTTTTCATTAAAAAACATTTATTTGTAAAACATAATCTTAAAACATCTGCAAATATAAGTAACAATCACATTTATGTGTTCTTAAGTAGTCTTTTTTAAAAAAAAATGTCAAAGATATGCTTCTAAAAGGAAAACCAGATATATGTTTCAAAATAGTTAAGACCACACAAACATAAAATATCGCTGTATTCCAGCGATATAGTTTTTTATTTCATTTTCACTGCTTATACTACTGCAACTCCAGTGATTTCAGTGGACTGGTTCATGCTTTACAGTGGCATGAGACTAGCTCATGTCAGGCTTCTACTAATATGTATCTGGATAAAAGCTTATATACATACCGGTTGGCAAGATAAGATTAGTTTTCTTTTGCAAAAAGAAAATATTTGGTAATGACTTTTGCAAAGCCTAATTCCAAAAATCAGGGTGGGTTTCAAATGTCAAAGGATAGAGCAGTGCGCCATATGCCATTGAGAGCAGAACAGCTTTTGTTGGAAGCTGCGGTGGACAGATGTGCGGACATTTGTCTTAAACGTTTCTTGGTACAGAGGAAACCACAAGCAAGAACAAAAAAACAGTTTTCAGCCCTGCAGAGGTAGGACTGAACAATACATTCTGTGGTTTTGCACTAGGCAAGAACCTGTGGTTTTAATGCCTGTCAAGAACTAACTATGAAGGTATAGGGTGCTAGGTTGTTGACCTTGAGAAGGGTCTCATATGATGTGACCCCAAAAATAGTCTCCCTGTGACCACCTGGGACACACAGAGCCTGTGCTGAACTGGACCCCGCCTACCATCACATGACACCATGCCCATCATGCACATGCATGAAGTTTCTTGGAACCGGGTAAAAATCTTGGGACTTGGACTTTATAAAATGGTATCATCGGAAGCTAGGGAGGGACCCCCACCACCAAGACACCAAGAATCAAGAGGACCAATGGGATGCCGCTGGATCCACAGATGGTGATATCTTTCTTTGTCTCTCTCTCTCTCCCCTCCTTTCTTTCTCTTTAACAAATTATAACTAGATCCAAGTAGAAATGTGTATCACGGGACTTGCTTATCCAGCTAAGTTACCCAGTTAAGTAGTTGCCATTGAGTTATTGTATCTAATCACTTGTATTTTGTATTAATAAATTGTTAAACTGGTTGGCTGATGTCTTTTCACCTCAATTCAGTCCAATGGTATCTTGAACTTGGTTGTAGGTCCCAAGGGGAGGGAGGCTCTGATAAACGTCTCCTTTTGGGCTGCAACAGAAGCCTCGTGCATGCAGAGGGCTGGCGAACATAGACCATGCTTTTTGGATCAGGTCATAGAAATACTTTGTCCCAGTAATTTCAGGGCATCCAGTTTCTATTTTGGCCTCAACATTTGTTTCAACTTTTTAAGATAATGTTTTGGAGTAAAAGGATATTTCAACCAAAAAAATGAAACAGTTTCATTTTGAAAACATCTTCAAGGAACATCTCCACAGTTTTAAACAATTTTTTTTAGGAATCATTTTAGACCACTGATGCTTTGGAGCACACCATTTCTTGCAGTGTTTCATTCTAGGCTCAATGATGATTTTGTGGGAAAAAAAAAAAAGGAATTTGACAACTGTCTTTTGTTCTCCTCTGGGTAGAGAATGGTGTCTCACTGAGTCAGCCCAAGTTGGTTGACTTCTAAGGATGAAATACAGATACCCACCAAGCCCTTCAAGTAGGTCTACTTAAAAAAAACAAACAAACAAACAAGAAAAAAAAAAAACACCTTTAAGCTAAAGTGTGAAAACCCACATAGTTACAACCCAATTATCTTTAAAAATCAGTCTGGTCTCCATAACTAGTATCTGAGCACTTCCCAGCTGCAAACCTGTTTTACATGAAATGGTTCTCTTAGTCTTTTTCAACCCTGACTGTTCCTTTTCCTTTCTGTTGCTCTGAGCACACACTCAGTTGAGCCAAATAGCTTAACTATGTGCCTGACATAGAAGGAAAAAAGGAGATACAGGCTGATTGGTTTTTTTTTCCCATTTAACTTCATATAAGACTCCAATTTTTTTGTTTCCTTCAGGAGTAGAATTCAAGATGGTGAAGATTTTTCTAAATATATCTGTAACTCAAATGGATCTACAGCGGTTTAAATAAACACCCAATATTGTCTCAGGATGTGCTGCAGTTCTTTAGTTGTCCTGAATTTTTTAACAAGACCCAGGGTTTTCTGCTGTGGAAGGAGTGTTGCCTTCTCCTCATGCTCTTTCAGAGGCCCAAGCAGTTCAAGAGGCTGATATAGAGCTATTGTGGAATTTCCTGTGAATGGCATAAAAAATCAACAGTTTCTTCCTTTTCATTTTGGGATGGTCCCACTTTCCTTTAGCAAACTCAATCAACTAAGTAATTACTAACTAGCAAATGATAACTTACATCTCCATGATGAACAGATTCCTTTCCAAGGAGAGACTGAATGATTTATGTGATGATTGTGTATCTCACAATTAACACCAGTTTTTGTACCTAAAGTACTTTGACCATTCTTAATGAGCAGCAGTCTCAAGAAGTGGTAAATATAATTAAAGATCAACCACTCATCAAACCTATACCGAACAATAAAGGTCAGCACCAAATCATTGCTGTCCTCACCTTTCACATGTTTTGTCACTGCTGCAGCTGGCAGGTATCAGTGACAGTTTGCATTTGATGCATGAAGCTGTAACTTCATGTCCAGGCTCTTCCATAGAGTTCCCAGCTGCCTGTATTTTGTGTCAGGTCTCTGTATATCTATGCTGTGTTTATTTTAAGGGCATAAACTTGGGTTTGCCTTCTACTATTCTGCTTCTGCTAGTGTAGTTGTCAAGGCCCTGGTCTCTTCTGGAGCAACTAAATGCAACCATAATTAAACTAAACAAAGTAATAGTAATATATACTAAGAATAATTATATATTATAAAGATATATATATTTTTATATATATATTATAAAGATAGATATGTTTATATATGAAATATATATTGTAAAATATTAACATTAACAATAATATTAGTATAACGATAAGTGGTATCATTATTCTCATTTGGGTTTGTGTCACATTTTTCCAGATGTACACCTTGCTGCTTATTCTTGAATTGGGACCTCAGCATTTGCTGTTGGCAAAGATGTGCTGTGGACAATTCAGCAATCACACAATTCCAAAACACTTGTATGGCTTCTGTAGCATGGCAAAGTAGGAAGGGCAGAAGGCTGCAGAGCAAGAACATGAGACCTTGAAGGTGAAAAAGTAGGTGAAATGAAAAGGTTGATTTCTGGCACTAATTGAAGTGAGACAAAGGAGAGGGAAGAATCCCCTACTACAGATTTTAATCATTGTTGTCATTACAGATATTCCCTCTTCTTAACTGTTAGCATTTCTTTATTGTTTCTGATTCTTCAGAAGTTTAGGAGACTTGCCAGGGAACTGACTTTATGTCAGCAAAAATGTTTTTGGAGTGCTTCTGAAGCACTGTTAAGTAACAGTCATCACTGAACATTAATCTAAATACTACTGTTGATTCCAATAAAAGTGGGACTCAGCATCTTCCTGGAAATATGCATTATTTTGCTCAGGTTCTCTCTTGGAACTAGTGGAGGAATTGTGTCAGTGCTTCATGAAACAGAAAGGTGTGACTTTCTCCAACAGAAAATATGAAGTAGTTTGCAAATAACTTTTAAATTACTCTTTTCAGCTGTTTGACATGAGCTTGATTTTGATTACATCATCCAAGGACTACTAGATGTTGTTGTAGTACAGAAAAAATGAGACTTAAGTTGTTTGCATTTTTAAATGTGCTATTTAATGGGCAAAATTAAGGTAGCCTCCAGATACTGTGTTGATCCCAATTGGAAGGGTTGTCATTCCTGGTACCACAGCCAGGTTTGTTTTTGACAGAGGTATGTTTTGACAAGGGTCAACAGTGGTGGTTCACAGAAGTGCTTCTTACGCAAACCACACAACTGCACTGAGCGCCACAGGCTTGTAGGGGCTGGTGTCGCGGATGAAAGTATTGACGCTGAGCACCAGGCTGCAGAGGCTGACTGGGCAGACACTGAGGCTGGATGGCGAGAAGGTTGCATTTCATGACTTATATTAGGAATATCTTCCCTGTTCCTTCATGGTAACCTCACTTTCCCCTTTCAGGCTCTTCTTGAAGGTTTGCTTCATGTTCTTAGTTCTCTAATTAAGCCTCACTCTTGTCATCTTTTCCCAGTGCAGTTTTTCCCTGTCATGACGTATTAATTCGGAACTAAACAGAAATTAACATGATGTTGGACTCTTGATCTAACTTTCATTAATGCCATAGGTTTTCTGGCTTTTTTTTGATTTCTTTTCTTCTGCTGTGAGACCTAACTCTTGTTGCTAGCTTCACTGTGGTGTAGATTACTCTTTCTTGTAAACTGAACATTTATACGGTTAGTTGCACAGTATCTTTCAAGATATTTTTACCTAAGTGCCAATGCTGGACATTTCCACCAATAATAAAGGAGTGGCTGAGAATGGTTAAGTTTAAAATATCTTGCAATGTATTTGTGTAGGACCAGAACCACAGCCAATCTGAGCTCAGATAATGCAATCTTTATGATGATGCCTTTTTTTTTGAGATGGATGTCTGGAAGTGAAAACTTCTCTCATAACTGCCATCTCATGGCAGTAATACAAATCAGTTTTGCATTATTATTTTTCAGGTGTCCTTTCAGAGCCAATGAGTTCTCCAGTGCAAGAGGCAGATGTGTCACCTTACACACAGTACAACAGTGTGCCACTTCCCCAAGTTCAGCCTCAGATTTCATCACCATCTTATTACTCCAACCTAGGCTTCTACCCTCCACAGCATGAGGAATGGTATTCCCCCGGGATGTATGAGCTCAGGAGAATACCTTCAGAGACCTTTTTCACAAGGGAAACAGAGATAATGGATATCCCTGCAGTCAAAAAGCCTAGACTGGGTCCCTCCACGGGCAGAGTGAAAGGAGAAGAGCTCTGTGTAGTTTGCGGTGACAAAGCCTCTGGGTACCACTACAATGCTCTTACTTGTGAAGGATGCAAAGGTAGGATGAAATCAATTACAGAATACAATTCAGCAAATAAGCACAGCGGTTTTCTTCCCTGTTAATGTTATCTGAGTCATTAAGCATTTGAGAGATTTACATTTGGATCTGGTGTACACTATTCTGTATTTTCCCCAAGACAGTTTGGCAGTGTCTTCCACCATTGCCCTGTGGTTATAGAGCACCACTGGCCAACCTACAGCTCTTGAGCCATCATTATCGCTGGGTAACTGAAGAACAGCTTCCATGTGGGGGTCTGGCAGCCTGGCTCTGCTGTCTTGCAGGCTGTTCATGTTGATCTCTGCCTGTGGGAGGAACCAAAACCATGGAGGCCCCTGGGAGTTCAGTGCTAGGCTGGCCTAGAAATCATTTGCAAACCCAGACCAACTGCCTCCTTTTTGGTGCATTGAAAGGAAGAGAAAGCTGTCAGCTCTCACCTGCAGACTATTCCTAGAGAATCTCTTTCCCCCAGCTCCCAAAGGATATGGTGGGTGTTTTCAGGTTTGTGAAATGAAAGGATTTCTAGTTCTAGATTTTCTTCTAGAGGTAGCCCCTATCCCTAGAGAGGAAGCTTCTTCAGGAAACAGATGATATCTGTGGGATAAATATCTTGCTTCTTAGGAGAACGGTATTCACAAGTTGGTGTCAGGATAAATGGGATATAGAAAATCATTGCCATTATTGGAATCATGATTGCCAGATATTTTAGCAGAGAGGGACAAAAGCTTATTCTGATGGAATAACTACTGATAACATCTTTTTTGATGATCTAGATGAGGGGATCGAGTGCACCCTCAGTCAGTTTGCAGATGACACCCAGTTGGGTGGGAGTGTTGATCTGCTCGAGGGTAGGGAGGCTCTGCAGAGAGACCTGGACAGGCTGGAGCCATGGGCTGAGGCCAGCTGCAGGAGTTTCAATAAGGCCAAATGCCGGGGGCTGCCCTTGGGCCACAACAACCCCCAGCAGCGCTACAGGCTTGGGGAGGAGTGGCTGGAGAGCTGCCAGTCAGAGAGGGACCTGGGAGTGTTGATTGACAGCCAGCTGAACAGAAGCCAGCAGTGTGCCCAGGTGGCCAAGAAGGCCAATGGCATCCTGGCTTGTGTCAGCAATGGTGTAGCCAGCAGGGACAGGGAAGGGATCTGACCCCTGTACTCGGTACTGGTGAGGCCGCCCCTCAATTCCTGTGTTCAGTTTTGGGCCCCTCACTATAAAAAGGATATTGAATGTCTCGAGCGTGTCCAGAGAAGGGCAACGAAGCTGGTGCGGGGTTTGGAGCACAGGTCGTATGAGGAGCGGCTGAGGGAACTGGGGGTTTTTAGTCTGGAGAAGAGGAGGCTGAGAGGAGACCTCATCGCCCTCTACAGCTCCCTGAAAAAAGGGGGGGGGGGTGAATATGATGTGGAAGGGCTGCTATGCTACATGAAAGGAAGTTACAGAGAGCTGGGGATGAATCTCTTTAACCAAGTAACAAGCAATAGGACAAGAGGTAATGGCCTGAAGTTATGCCAGGGAAGGTTTAGACTGGATATTAGGAAGCATTTCTTTCCAGAACAGGTTGTTGGGCATTGGAATGTGCTGCCCAGGGCAGTGGTGGAGTCCCCATCCCTGAAGGTGTTTGTCAGGTTGACATAGCACTGATGGATATGGTGTAGTTGAGAATGGTCAGTGTGACGTTAGTGGTTGGACTAGATGATCTTCAATGTCTTTTCCAACCTAGATGATTCCGTGATTCTGATTCTTTTACACCTAAAAACAATTGCTCTATGACAGGGCTGAGGTACATTATAGAAAGAAAAATAATGCCCCTCATTTTCATTATATTCTGTGAATAAACATTTAATTATAATTTCTACTCTATGGATAAAAGCTAAAGCATGGACATTACTGAAGCACTGAAATATCTTGACGTGGAGCTCACTGTCACTGAGAGTGGTTACCATTTCACTTCTGAGGGCACAACAGATCACACTCTAAACATGAATACAGTCACGGCTTATTTAGTTTCTCTCAATAATTCCAATAAAGAAGAGATTTATTTCTTTCTGCTCTCAGTGTGAATAGTCTCAAAGTCAAAAAATATGAATTAACTCATATGAATGCTGTCATTATAAAACAGATTAAACTCAATTTTAATATGAAGATTTGAAGTAAGGATACATCTACTCTGTTAGTAAGCTATTCCTACTGTTTATTAACTTCATTATTCAATGTCTTAGCCATTTTTCAGACTTAACAATTACAAACTATGAAATTTGTAAAGATTGTTTCTAGGAGAGAGGGTAAAACCACCAGGTAAATACACAGAATAAAACCCATGATGAATGGAAATAAGTGTTCATCTCTCTACTGATTCAGTCTGAATCACTCTAACCATGATTTTACTGCTTTACTGGGATAATTTATTTATGTTTTTGTTCTGTTTCATGACTGCAACATCAATTAAAAAGAATAGTACCCTTGATCAAACATAATAAAAGCTGAATAATTTAAAGATAATGCATTTTGTTTCTATAATAAACTTTAGAGGTGGTTAAAGTACCAGCTGATTCAGTAAAAAGTTGTGCTGAGGATGGTAATTCTGTTTGACAAGGTGAAGAGGATACTATGTTTTTTTTAAACCTCTGATCATTCTTGTGTATCTGTGGAATTTTTCACATGGGTATACATTATCCTCAAAGCATGGTGACCAAAATTGGGCTCGGTACTTCAGTTGTGCTCTTATTAGTGCAGTAGAACTACCTCATGTGTCTCACATCTAAGTATGAGATTAGCCATTCTTTTTGGCAACTGTTAGTGTATTCAAAATAATATGCAGATCCCTTTCTGCAGGACTAGGGCTCACCTTGCAGTATTCCTGCTTCATTGATGCACGGACATTCTTATTCAAAGTGGGAGGCTTTGTACATATTTTTATGGGATTCAATCCTCTGTGATGAATATGTTAATTTTTTTTTTTTCATTTCTTTCTTGGGTAATGCATTCAGCAATGCCCTCCATTCTTTTTGCTTTTCTTTCTTGGGCAGAAGGAACAATATTAAGATCTTATTTATCATACAACATGAGAATATTAATCTAAAGATATGGGCAAGACTACATTTCTATATATTTTTTAAAATACATTACCATCCATTAGCAAATAAATATTAATTATTTCATTAATATTTTACATATTATGCAAAATCTCATTAAACAGAACATTTGCTTTCATACAATATACACTTCAGAAAATGCTGCCTTGATTAACAATAATAGCATCACTGTTGTGGTTCATAAAGAATAAGGCAGTTCAGTCATTGTTACAGTATAGGGAGCAATATACCATCCTTTAAAGTCTGCTGCTGTAGAGGGCATTTCTGAGAAACCTTTGCAGACAGACATCAAAGACTTTTTGGTATATTATCAGCCTGTATAGTGATACTGGGTTTTGAGGGCCATCTTCAGATGTTACAGACATAGTGTCACACTTGTTCAATGAAGCCACAGAGTAAGTTACACTGAGAGAAAAACTAGTTGTAAACTCCCTCTGCACAGGTTGGCAGTATGTTTTTGCAATTTTCAAACCACTCCTGATAATGCTTGATGTCTCTCACACCAGACTGAAAATACTTCTTGCAAAGAAGGGTCCCACTTTAATCTTCTCCTCACACTAACACCCACCACGTGGGCACGGGGGGAAGGAATGCCAGAGCATGTCTTGATAGTCTCACAGAGCAGAGTAGGTGCTTTGTTAGAAATTGTGAACTTCAAAAACTTTTAAATTGAAAAACCCAACACAGTTGGCCATCAGGATGGCAAACTGATATTTGCAAAGGTTTCATCTACACTTTTAACAGCTGTTCTCCTTCAACATTCATAATTTCCGTAAGAAAAATCAGCATCAATAACACTAGAGCGTTAGCCATAATTAATCATATTCATGACAAGCTAAGAGAACAAAGCAAATTCAACGTTTCCAGCCAGCACGAGCTTTTTGTAATTTGGCAAGATCAGATAAAAGTTAGACTGTGCCAGAAAACCCTTCAGCTTTTGAGGCTACCCCTTCATTAGTTTAACAGTTGCTATTTCTGATTTACCTCTCAATTTTTGTAAAACTCCTCCTGGTACAGAGGGTCACACATAAAATATTTCAGGCAGTTTAAATTCATTTTGAATTATTAGTGAATAATATATATAGAAATTCCATTCATACCAAAAAGCTGATTTCAAAGAAGGCTGTTCAAGAAGACAATGATTCAAGAGTCATTTTGTGATAAAAATGAAGCAAGAGTAAGGTTAAAACTACTTTTTGCCTGAAAAATTGTTTAACTTTTCATTTCAAATCATTTCACTTTTTCAATAACGTTGTTATCTAAAGAAAATATTTGACTACTTGAATCTTGTTGGTTCCTAGCTTTTGTATCCATATTGTTGCATTCCTATTTCATATTCTTACATACTTAAAAAAATTCATTTACTAAAGTTCTTCTTTACTCCTCCATGAAAAAGCAAATGCATACCTTGTGGGCAGGGCGTCATAAATATTTGTGCAGAGACTTTCAATGTTTACTACTAATTAATGTGTCATTATTGACAGATATGAATTACAGGATTTAAATTTAACAAATAAAATTCATAAATTATGTAAAGCAGATGCAGTTGCCTTTAACTGACACTGAGAACCTACAGCTTAAATCCAGGCCTTTTTCTCCCTTCCCTCACCAGTAAATGGTAATGTATTAAACACCACATGAATGATGAATAAAAATAATGCCTGGGGCTGCTGGATGTTCTAAGCAATCTGCATTTCAAAAGAGACTGATGCCAATCAAGTGTATTTATCTGAAAAGCAGCCAATAAAAAAAAACCAGCATGGAAGAGACTTCAAGCAGGAATTACAGCAGATTCAGAGAAATGCTAGATTTTTTGTGACCAGATAGTGGAATCGTTTTACTGGTAGCTACACATTGGTGCTGGGAAGAGATTATGAAACTATAAAAACATGGGCCAAAGCTGGGAAATTGTCATCTGACAATAGCAAAATCATCATGTTATCTGTAATCTCACATAGATTCAGCAGGACAGTATCTTAGCTGAACGCATTCTGAAAACACACAGACAAATCCTGCAACAGAAAAAAAATCAGAATCACATCTGATTTTTCCCTGTGCTTTGAGTATGGGAGACTGGATCTTATCTGGTGCCCCCCTTAGTGCATCAAAGTGCCAGGATGGAAAACATTGGTTTGATTGTGCCAGCCAGTGGTGATAAGAAAGTTTAATGTAAATTCACGCAGAGCTCTAGTTTGAAGTGCACTATAAATCAGTGATGTGCTAGCAGAAGTTCCCAGGTGTCTATTTGAGAAACCTGCCATCAGATGGGGAGAACTGATTCCCTCTATAGATGATGCTAAATAGTCTCTGCCATATGAAGGACAGTCTAAAAAGATTATGACGTGAGTCACACTAAAAATTCAGGACACATTCAAGTCATCATTGGTGGCAAAGACTTTTGTTTTCTGATGGGTCTTTCATTCAATTACATTTAATATCTTGAGCACTCCACATTTTACCCACAGTCTCAGAGGTGTGCTAGGCAGCAGCCAAATAAGAGATTTGGACAGACTGAGGAAAGGTTCTCTCAATTTCTTGGATCTATTGCTGTTTGCAGTTACCACAGTGCAATTTTAGAGCGAATCCAGAGGTGATACCAGTAGAACTTCCTGCACATGTGAAATTAGGTGACTACTTCACTGGTCGAATGGACAGTATTTAGTGAATGAGGCTGGAGTATGTTGTAAACAGGCCACATGTACAATAGGCCGATATGATGCGGCTTCCTTTTTAAACCTGGGGAAGAACAACCAGACTAGTATGTGGATCTTCTGCAGCACACAGGAGCTGAGGGAATGGTGATGAGTTACTCCACTTTCTTGCTGCACATCCTGTACCTTAAGAGGCTTAACAGACTTGTAATTTTTTCACTGGCTATTTTATGGTATTACCCTACAGCTCTAGTGCTGGTGTTCAACTTGCTTCTGGCAGGTTTCAGACTTGGGTTTAAATTTTTACAACATTCACAGTTCCAGAACCCTACTTTGGGCTAACGTCTAATGTTTGGGCCCATGATTTATCATGTTGATTAATTAAATTATATGACTTTGATACTGTTGTCAATACAAATATGAAGAATATAGTCATCCAAGCATTGAAAGAAACTTGCAGTGCAGCAGAACATGTGTCATTCAGAAAACTTAACAGAGATGTAGATGCTCTTCAACTTGATTACTTTGCTTCTTTGAGTGTTTTCTTTTATCTATGTCACTACTGTGTTGTGCAGGGTTCTTCAGAAGAAGCATCACAAAAAATGCAGTATACAAGTGTAAAAATGGAGGCAACTGTGAGATGGACATGTACATGAGGAGAAAATGCCAGGAGTGCCGTCTAAGGAAATGCAAGCAAATGGGCATGTTGGCTGAATGTATGTATACAAGTATTTGCATCGTATAGTCAGAGTGTGCATCAAATACTGTATTTGTTTAATTAGGCTGGTTTTAATGATAAAGCTATAAAAGCTGTCATCTTTTATGCACAGGTGGAAGGTGCATTAAAGATGATGCCGTGCCTATGCATCAAATCCTGCTGAAAAAGACAAATGCACTTAGAAGCAATGGGATTTAGTTGGTGGTCAGAGACACAAGGGTGTAAGAGCTGAGCAAATGGTGAAGGAAGGGCTGCCCTGCACTAGATGACAGCCTTCTTGAGCAGGAAGAAAAAGCAGTCAGGGGAAGCATGTCTATGGGACACTTCCCAGGAGTGATGAGTTTGCAGCGTTGCAGCGTTATGGAAGCCAGAGCAAAAAGGCCTGGTGCTTCCCTTTCCTACTCTTTCTGGGGCTCTCCCTGTCAAGCTCTTGCTAGCCATGTCCAAATTTTGGCATTTAAACAATGCAATTATTAAGAAAAGAGGACTGCTGCTAGCAGGAAGTTTCTGTGAACTTGCCAAGTGTATGTTCCCAGACCTCACCCAGCAATTAGGCAAGGCCTGCTAAGGGCTAGCCCTTTTTTATAGTCTCATTAGCTCTTCTCGTGGCACTATAGATTTTCCTGCCTTGCATATAGGCACATAGGTAGAACCATCTTCAGAAATGAAGCTGATGGACTTTAACTTTTCATATTAAAGTGAATATTCTATTCAGACTGACAGCTTATACACTTCATTTAGCTTCACATTGGATAACTTAGAACAACAGGGATGTTGGAGTGCAACTTTAAACACATTTAAAATTCCATTTTGAGTAAAATATTGGCTAATCCATTATTTTTGCAAGCTTGCTCCTGAAAACTGCAAAAATCTGCTCTTCTGCCTTACATGAACAAGGCTACAATTTATTTTTCTTGATGGTTCCAACAATCTTAGCATACACATATGTGTGAAACCAATTTAGGTTCATACAGGAAATTAATCTACTTGGAATTTTTAATATATTTCCATCCGTCAATCTGATCGGAAGATGCTATATTAACTGTTGGTTTTGTAAGAAACAATAAGCTCCATCGATATTTGGAATGCATTGCCAGCATAATGTAATTAATCTTGCATCCTGCAAATTGAACAGGCTACAAAGATCTTGAGATATGACATACTCTTGTGCATTATGCAAATATATGAGCAGACAGCACCACTGTGATGACAGCACTCAATGTGTTCCTAAGTGTCAGAGGAAAATAACTCCCCTGTGGTGCTGATCCATTGTTCCAAAATTTTGAGGGTTCAAAATAGCGTGAGTGACTCAGAACAACAAAAACCCAACCCATCACTGAAAAAAATAGGTCAGCGTAAATAATACTGACTGGGCCCACATGAAACTTTTAAACTGGCCTATCATTTTCACAAACTGGCATATGTGAAATAAAAGCCAGCAAGTGCCACTGCCATCTGACACTCCCTCTGGAATGGAAACACTGGGTATCTTGTGTTGCTCATGACTTAACCATAAGCATGCTCTAATGCACTACAATGAGGATGTTTGGCAAGGTACTATTTAATGGCTTTTAAGTAGGAGTGTGCTGTACAATTGCTTTTAGTTCAAGGTGATCCGGGACAGTAAAACATGAAGCTTCTAGTAGTATAGATCATTTATTTGAAAAAAAAAAAAATGGCTAGGAAATAAAAGGTTCCCTTGAACTTTGTTTCACTTGCTCACTTTGTAGGATTGTAATTGCAAGGTTTGTGGATACTTTTTTCACACCAAACAAGGATGTAAAAGTCTTATAAATATTTACAGCACAGATACTCAACAATCCTACCCCTGCCCTTTATACAGAAAGCACACACAGACCAAAATTACTAACCATCAATTTCAGTCATTTGCTGTTATTTTGATATAAACTGCAAGTTTCTTGGGTGAAATGCCTACCTAGGGAAGACCGAGGTTCTGCCACTCTTCCTGGAAGATAATAACCATTGAAACCTAGCTGTCTCTGAGGTAAAAATAAAGTCCTGTCTCTCACATGAGTTTTCCAGCTGATGTAAACGGGGACAGAATAAGATGTTAAGGTGCTACTCAGTTGCAGGAAGCACGAGAAAATTTTGTCTTACTGCTTAAGACAAATGTAAACCAGATTTTCCTTGGGAAGGTAGTAGACCAAATTCTAAGCTAGTGGAAAACAGTAAAAGCCCATTAACACCACCAAAGGATGCACTGAATAATTTACAAAAAGAAATCTATGATGCTGTGTGGCAGCACAATTTACATAGCTCGATACCAATTATTATCTCCACCATTCCTATTCCCGCCTTTCAAGGTATTATTTGCAGGTCTTATTCTAATCATGTAAATTTCCTCTTTTCTCAGTGGTTCAGGTAGGTTATTTTATATAGTGCTTAAACAGGAAATTAAAAACATTCACAATGAAATTCACTGGTTTCACGGTATCTTCCTCCAGCATCATATAATCACTGAATGAGCCTCTTTTCCTGCTCTGCATTTTCAAAGGTGAAGAATGTGAAGGATACTTGAAAGGAGCTCAAAAAAAAAAAAAAAAAAGGAGAGAAAAAAAAATAAAAAGTCCTATGCTGCTGATAGGTTTACTTTTAGATTAATACTTAGCTGTTTACTTTTTCATTTGTACTTTCTGGCTGTCTTGCATAGGTTGTGTAGGGTACCTACTGTCCCTTTCTTTACTTAGCACAAGTAAATTGCTAGTTTTTATGACATCCACTTAAGGATGCTCCCTGGTTCAAGGTACTGAAATCATAGTCTAAAACAAAAAAAATCCACAAATACAAAAATCCTTTCATTAGGGCAAGTGAAACACTATAGTAAAACCAGGGCATTATTCAGTCCTCAAATACAATGAAATGCAAAACAGCAAGACCAGCTGGGTAACATTTTGAATAAATACATTTTAAAGGTACATTTGCCAGCCTGAGTTACTTCTGAGCCTACATTTTCAACTGTTGGTCTATCTGTATAGTGACACTGTAATGGCTAAACCTCTAGAGTCCTCTCTTCTGAGGGCTTTCTGTGAGAAGATTCTACACTACAGCCATAATATTGCTTAAAGATTATTGAACATATCCAGTGCCGATTGTGTTAGAACAGCTGCACCCTGATTACTGTTTTGGATCAGATGAGGACACTTCTGATGACAGCCTTCCAATTTTTCCCATTTATTGTGGTTTGGTTGGGGTCTTGGAGCACATGAAGGAGTTTTCTTTTGGATGAAACTCAACCAAAGACACACTTCAGCAAACTCCCATCACTAACAGGTTTTCTGTCTGTAAAACCAGATTAGAACTGGCCCAAAGCAAGTTTCCTAACATGGACACTGTGTGGATGCTGGGTCACCAGAACCAACTGTTTTGCTCTGCAGATGGGCTCCTGCTGGGCTAGACTACTCATTAATGTGTACTTAGTATGTCTCATTAGACTCACATCCAAAGATAATGACCCATTCAATAAATGATCTGAACAGGTAAGTGGGTCTGTTACTGTAAAGGGCATGTTTATGTACCTATTCAGTGCCTGTGGCATATATAAATCCAATTGCTATCTGTTGTATTATGTGTTCTAGGTCTGTTAACAGAAATACAATGCAAGTCAAAAAGGCTACGGAAAAATGTGAAACAGCCCTCAGATCAGACAGTCAGTGACGATAATGAAGGCCATGACATGAAACAAGTGACATCTACAACTAAAATATATAGGGTAAGAAAATTCTTGTAATAGTTTGTACAGTAGTGGTGATGTTTGAGATAAATGTGGCTAGAACAGTGAATATAGAATACTCTCAAACTCACTGGACCTGTCTGTATTAATTAAAACTCCATCTCCCACCAAGTCAATGAAATAGCTTAAGTATAGAAGTAGTTCTGATATTTTTAGTCAAAACTCAGTAATCATCTACAAAACTCATAAAGTATTTTTTCTGTGATACATATGTCAGGTATATATCACATACAGTGAGGTATGATATTAAAGTTTGAACATACCTAGTTATTTGCTAAACATTTCTTTATTTCTAATAACAAACCACACAAACTCATGCAGTTTAGAAGCATTACACATGTCTCTTCTGTATACTTCGATACCAACCTCAGTGATAAGCAAACCTTTTGTCTTCTCGGTCTCCAAGTGTGAGAAATAGATGTATAGGTTTTGCCTAAAGCAAGAGATGCAAGATGATTTCTATGACTGCACTTCATGATGGGCTTTTTATTTTGCCAGTATAGGAGAAAGTAGAATTTACCCCAGAACAGCAGAACCTTCTTGATTACATCATGGATTCATACAGTAAACAACAAATACCACAGGAGGTGTCAAAAAAACTAGTAAGTGCATTGATTAATTAATTTTTGAGATGTGGATAATGAAGCTGAGGATTACACAGCAGACAATATTGGTACTCGGCAATGTAGGTGTAGTAAATAGCAGAGCTAACTATGGGTAAAAGCTTACAGTTAAAACATGCTGTAAGTGAGGCAGAATCTCTTCCATTCAGTCAACAGTTAGGCCACATCTTTATTTATCAAACTTAAATGCTAAGAAAAATATTTCAACTCTGGAAATACACTTTTATGATCAAATCTAACCTTTGCTGATTAGAGCTTTGGTTTTTGCACTGTCAGTATGGGCAGTGATTTGAGTTGGACTCGAAGCCAAGCTTCCTTTCTATAAAGACACCGGACTGGAAGCTTGAAAATATTTCTCTTTTTTTTTTTTTAACACAAATACCAAACATTTTCCAGGTTTGAATTTTTGTTTCATCCCCTCTTCTTTCCTTTTCCTCTCTACTTTCTAGAGGTTCTGTTTTCTCTTTAAGAGCTCCCAGTTTTCATGGTAGAATGGTAAAGTTTGTGAAACACGGAGAAGAAGAAAAAAAGGGTTTAAAAGAGGGGGTTTTTTACAAAACTGTCATGTTCAATCTTAAAAAAATCCACAACAAACAAAACCAAACAAAAAACAACAAACCACAAAACCAAAATGACCGTAGAAAATAATTTACTAAAGTCATCAACTTTGAAAACCAAAAGGAAGACACTTGCAGGGGGAGGATTGAATAACCCATAACTAACTTGTGGAATTTATTTCAATAGGAAGTTGAGGAGGTCAGAACAAAAAATATCTTAAATAAAGAAATAGACAAATTCATTAATAACAAGGCTTTTGGTTAAATATTATGATATGCATAGAACTTCTAACTCAAGAAATGCCTAAATCTTTGATTGAAGACATGACATTGGAAGTGAGACACATATTCCAGAGGAAATATGTCTACTTCTTTAACTTCTTACATTGCCTTACAAAACAACCTTTTTTGGCAACCATTGGAGACAAATTACAATGTTAGATGGACATCTTCTTGCCTCATCCAGTCTAATAATTCTTGTATTTTATGCTCTTAAATGTGAAGTGGCAATGAATATTAACAGATTTTGTTTGGTTTAACAGTTACATGAGGAATTCAGTGCTGAAGGAAATTTTCTGATTTTAACAGAAATGGCTACCAGTCATGTGCAGGTTCTCGTGGAATTCACTAAAAAACTACCAGGTATATCCAGTATCTTGGAGCGAATTTTGTTATTGCCTTTCAGTTGCCATTTGGTGATTGTTGTGTACAGTTTGAAGACTATACAAAAATGCCACCTTCTCTAACACATATGCATTCTTCAGGAAATGTCTAAAGAGAAATAATATGTTGAATAATTCAAACTCTGCCACTCTGAGATGTGGCAGTCTTTACCTATTTACAAACAAAATACTCAGAGGAGGGGTTGTATCTCCAGAGATTTTATTTTCATATATCACTGCAATGACAAATAATCTGCCTCTAAATTACTACTAACAATTGCCAGACTCTGCTTCACTGTCTTTGCTGCTTTCTAGCAAAGTCTCTAGGTCATGACATTCACTGAACTGTGATTCCTAAACAAGAACTTTCCCTAGTTGGTGGCACCAATATTTATGGTCTTTGCATGGCGTGTTATGGACATCACTGAAAACCTGAGTTTATCATTAGTATTTTTTTAACTCCCAAGTAGATGTTACCTCAAGAGTGAACAATGGTTATGGTGCAGATTACTTGTAGTAAAGGAAGGTGCATTGTAATGCTTAGCTGTATGAAAACATTATTTTCCTGGTACTCCCATAATATAATCACTTCCTCTGTATGTTACAGTTTTGCTTCAAAGACTAGCACTGCAGCTGTAACTATATTTTTCATGCTAACTGGGATACTGGCTCACAGAAAATGAATAGAGGAGGAGATTTATAACTGAATAATCTACTATTTTGAGTGTTGACTTAGAGTACATCTGGCAGGATTTATCACTTTTTTGCTTCATTGTCTACTTTATCTTTTACTGTGCTTCCTCACAAAATCAGGGTATAAGGTGGGTACCTGCCTTGGCAAGTACAAGGAAAATTTACCGTGATCTTCAGCTCCCTGTTCTTCGTATTCAGACGTTATCAATTTTCTCCTCATTTCTTCAGTGGGTTTTAGAATCTTTGCCCTCCAAAAAGAGAAATGCATATTTTAAACACAGCAGGAAGCCTCTGTGTGTTATTATATTAGTCCAAATGCAAGGTGAAATATTTAAAATTAGATGCTTCAAATGCTGATTTTTGCCATCAGAGCATGGAAAGGGCTGAAAGCAGCATGGCAGTGGGAGAGTCATACAGACAGCTTGGGTGGAAATATGGCAGAAGATGTTAGACAAAATCCCTACTCTTGGTTATTCTATGCCACTAGATTTTGCTTACGGTGTTCTTCTTAACATACCATGAACACTGAAACACAAGTCTAATGTTCATGAACTTCAGTGAGGTCAAAAATCTTTCATCTTCTGGAATACAGGTTTCAATTTCTGCAGCACTTGGTAACCCTACTTACGTCAACATCAAGGTTACACAGATGTGTAGCATCTCATGTGCAAAAACTTCAGGATAGAAAGTAGCCAAGACTTTTCTGTTGGTGCCTTACTTATCTCTAACATCACTCCAGGCTTCCAAACCCTTGATCATGAAGATCAGATTGCTTTGCTGAAGGGCTCAGCAGTAGAAGCCATGTTCCTCCGTTCAGCTGAGATCTTCAGTAGGAAACTTCCTACAGGACATACCGCTCTTTTAGAAGAAAGAATTCGCAACAGTGGTAAGTATCTTGTTTAATGAGGTAAAAACAAACCACACCATTGCACTTCTGTGTCAGTGTTTTGCCCTTGGAAAGCTAGTAAAATTGTTTATGAGCACTGAAACAGGTTTATCTGAATGTTGTTCTTTATATTAACTGGAACAAATCTAACTCAGCCTTCAGTCTAAAGGTCATAAGGTAAAGGTTTATTTATAAATACATTGCAAGTAATATGAATAATGCCATACTAAATAAACTCAGCACAAGACTCCAATGATAAGCATATAAGCAGATTAAGAAGAAATACCAGCATCTCAAATTATTAACAAAAAATATCAATATTTATGTTTTCAAAGGCAATCACTATAAGGAAGAAAGAAAAAAAAGGTTTTAGGATGTTACTGGAGATGACTGAAGGGAACCACCTATTCTTTAGGGTCAGTTTGGTAAAATCAAATCCCACTGCATAAGGTGCACAGAAGAATATAAACATGACAAGTTCACAGTATGTTTTCTGCTTCTGAAGGTCCATCAAAGGTTCAGTGGCTATGATAAAGTCTATTCATTCTAGACATAATTTTTAATAATTATGAAAGGCCGAACAGGGCTGGACATTGTTCCTTAAAGAAGGCAAGGTCATGTTTTGCATTGTTTGGTATTCTTTGTGCTCCACAGATACAATACTCAATGAGTTGCATTTTTTCTGTATTGACCAGCAAACTTTATCCAACCTTCAGCTACCTATCATTCAAAATTCGAATGTGACAACAATTCTGAATCAAAGTCTGTCTGTAGATTCTGGCTTCTGGCCTTCCTTTTTAATAGTCAGGAGAAGAGACAGGAGAATGTTTAAACTCAATATTAGTCATAGAAACAGGCTTGAACTCAGTTCTGAAACTCTTAAAATCAGTAATGTGAAGGTACTACTGATGTATGCAAAATTAAGCCAATACATTAGAAATCCTGAAAAGGAGTTAGGAAACTTAAGAATAACTAACTTGCTGAAGGTATGTATTTAGTTTACCTTAGCGCACTCATTTGTAGGTTTATATTTTTCAATTTTTATATTTCTTTCATTTTGACTTATTATTAAGAGGCTATTGTATGATGGACTGGAAATGGTGACTTCCAGAGTGAATGACTTCTGGCCCAGGCTGTCCAGACAGAGAAGTATACCAAGAAGGGCAGAAATATTTCCTGGAAATTGTAATGTGTTGTTGTGGATCCAAATATCTTCATTAAGAGATCTTTCTATTGGATTATAACCTAAATTTTTGATAGAAATAGGTCTTAGAGAAATGAATCCTTATGAATACATGGTTACTGAAAGCTTCTCTCCTCTAATCTATCCATGAGTATTAACCTTCTTGTTCAAGGTGTCATCTGTTCATAAAAAATAGAAGCAGGAAATACTTTGATGTAGAACATTGCATAAACCATTATATCATAACAATAATTTTTCCCTTACTCATAATTTTAAAATAGCCTGTTAATTCTTTGCAACTATTGAGACCAGACGAGATGCAATATTATTCTTTGTAAGTTTGTACTAGACTTAAAGGTAGCATTTCATATCATAACATGAGTAGCTGGAATATGACATTGTATCCTGCAGCAATATTTACCTGTCATGAAACAGATTTTAAAAAACAGCATTTTGTGTAGAAGAAAATTTCCAGACAAGTAATGATTTAAAATGTGGTATTATTTATTCCAAAGGAAATTTTCCTGCAATTCTTTTTTTTGGGGGGGGGAGAAAAAAACCCTCTAAAGTAAATTAAAAATTAGTTCTGGATCAGAAGAAAACGTGGGCTGAGTAGTTCCCAAGGAATGAAACAATAATTTTGTAGGGCATATATATACACATATATACCTTATTGCTCTTGGAAAAGGCTCTCCAAACATCTTCCCTCAAGCCAGGACCAAGTTGGGGACATCCTGCAGCCAGAATTTCTCTCTCCCTATATTACAGGAGAATAATCCAGTTTACTTGCTGCTGGCTGCATTCTTTTCTTCTATTAACAGCCAGAATACAGGACAAAATACCCTTTTCCATGTGTTTTCTTTCTCCAGTGTGTGCAAATTCAAGCCTACTTAAGAACAGTTTCCCTGGCTGCATTTAATGGGGCTGTGACAGTAAACAACAAAAGCCGCTTGTAAATCTTTACATTTGTAGCAATTTTAACTTAATTGTTGTTGCCAGTGCTCCTAGATGTCACTCAAAATTTCCAGAGTCTCACATTTTGGACTAACATTGCCCCTTTCATGAAAAGACTTAAATGTGTGTTTTAAATGCCCCTCTTCCTAAGGTTTCAGTACTGGTAACAGCCTGTCACTATCATTTCCTCGCACTGAAAACAATGCACGCAGATTGGTTTATAAGAGGAAGGACTTTTACTAGATAGGTTTGACTCTCCCATGTTTCCCAAGTGTATTTCTGTGTTCACTGAATTTTCAGAGGAATCCTGTTCATTATCACACATGCTACCTTGGTTTTTTTGGTTTGGCTTTAGGAGCCTGCATTGGTGCACTTTTTCTGCACATTTTGTTTTAGTTTAGGATAAATTCCAGAATTACATGTTTAGATAAACTGAATAATTTCAAATTGTTTAAAAATATCTACTATTGAAACAGCTTATTTTTGTGGTTTAAATCCTGGTCATTTTCAGGTGTCTTGGGTTGAAACAAAATGAAAAGCATGCATCCAAATTATCCTGTTATCATTGCTTCCACATACAGCTTTCAAAAATACTAAATACACAGTTCACATCCCTGCATGTCATAGGACTCAGCACCAGGCCTCTAGGTTGAATAATAACCTGTAAGAAATGTGATATTAGGGTAGAAACATAAGCAGCTTCTTCTAGCCTTAGCCAGCAAGGACAAATGCTACTAAAAGCTGCAGTTGGCCATTAACATGTTCAAGAGGTAAGACAGCTCAGAAGAGATTAAACTGAAGTCAAAGAAGAAAACCCAAGAGAATTACACATAAATTTGAAGACAGGGATTTTGTTTTTTCCATACATCTCACTGAAAGCGAAGACTAAATACAGCAAATGGAAACACCCTGCAAAGACCACAGAGAGCAGCAGAGGAAATGCAATGAGTTAGGTGAGTTTAGAAATTAAATTTATAGGTAATGAATGAATAAGAAGCATCAGGATTATTTATGGCTCCTAGTGAGATCCTAAACACTGTCAGGTCATCAGCCTGCTGTTAGTCAGAACTTCTGTCAACATATTTTTAGGTGTAGAAAAATTTCTGAATGTCACATAAGCCCTATTGTCAAGCCTTGATGTCTGTATCCATAAAATCAGTGAGGGAGGTGGGGATCCTCCCTAAAAGGCACAAGCTGTCCAGATTTTTATCACCTGCCACCATGTCCACTTCGAAGCTGCTCTCATCTATTAATATTTATGCCTTCCTTGGATTGATTGTATGGAACGGATATTTTTTTTTTCCTGATAAAGAAGCCAGAGATCTGGTGGTGATGACCTTTGAGCATTAGCCGCATTCATTTTTTTTCTCATGCTGATGAGATGTATTTTTATTTCTTAGATTGAGCATATTGCTCAAGTCCTGGTGTATCTCAATGCCTGCCTTTGTTTGTGCTCTGATGGTCTTTCTCCATAAGGTGTTATGGAAATTCTTTCATTAGCTGCTCCTGAGACTGAAATACTTAATGAGAAATACAGACATTTTGTTTAATATTAATGAGAGCTTGTGCCACTTACTCATCTTATTTGATACTTCACTACACATACACCACCTTGTGACTGATTGACTCATTTTGTGAAAGGCTGACATCCAAGTAATTTAATGCTTAGTTTCTTTCTGTTATTTTGAAAGCAAATTCTCCCCATTACTGAGCAGTACAATATTTTTAAAAAACAGTGCTGAGATACTGAATATTTTCTCAGTCAGCATTTATATCTTGTTTTTCTAAGGACACTGGCTTTCAGTGATCATGAAGAGACACAGATTTTTATTTCATCATTTTATTCTACAGAGCAGTTCTACTAATTTCAGTATTGGGGAATGAGATACTGCCTGATATGGAGAGAAATGGAAGAATCTGGACCCAAATTTTCAGTTGGCAGCAGGACACCTGCCATTGTGAAATATACTGTTGTCTTCCTGGATGGGTTACAGGTGCTGAAGTACAGCAGGATCAAAGGAAAAAAGAAATAGCCAGAATTTCAAAGCATTGGCAAGAAGCCACCTTTTGCCCTTGAATGTGGGATACAAAGTTCCAGTGATTTGGACAAGAGACTCCTGCAACCAAAGGCAAAATTTGACACCAGAACAATGGATACCTAATCACTTCCACTGCCTTTGGCTTTTGTTATTCGATTATTAGTACTGAGTAACAGTGGTACTTCAAAACCCCATTGCACTGTGGTTTTTGCAGAGAAACAAAATGAAATGATCTTCACTGTGAGTCCCAAGTGTCTAACCCTCCAAATAGTCATGTACATCCACATGGAAGGAGACACTTACCATCCTGTGACTTGACCCAAAACTGGTGCACTGTCCAAAACATTTAGAAATTTGAACCACTTTAAATTGAAGGCTATAGGAAAGAGCTTTTCTGTTTATATATGGTCCTGCACAATCTACCACACCGAGTTAGCCAGTGCCATGTTCCTGAGTTACAAATTAAATTGTTAAAAGTGTTTAAATGGTATCTACAGAGTTAATTTATACCCATGAAAACACGAACAGATGTCAGGAGATCCAATGTCTTTTATTCTGCATAAGTTCAGAATAAGGATAAGTTCTCCAGACTAAAAGCTTATTTAGATTCGACCTATAAAGACTAGCTCAAGGCGGTGCAGATGTTGCTGCTGTGTGCCAGACTGCACTTCTCTCCCAACTGCAGGCACCCAGGCCACTGCCAAAGGATGGTCTGTGGCAATGTCATTTGTAGCCTCCTTGCAGGTTTGGTTTGGTTGGGTTTGGGGTTTGTTTTTTTGTTTGTTTTTTGGTTTTAATTAAGGTTTCTTTGCTTGCAATGATAGCTTCACATTGGTCCTATTGATTGCTTTTGAGAAGATGGATTTTTGCTATCCGGATTGTGAGTTATTGGCACATGCTAACCTCTCATTTAAGTCAGCCATTTAACCTCTACAAATTATGTCATGTGCCCATGCTCTGGTGTATCTTCTCTACTGGTTAGATTTTCCCCTTTTCAGCTTTCAACATCAATAGGGTGAACTTGGTCAGTGTTTAAAAAGCCACTGATGGATTTGAATAGCTTAGAAGGGATCACTCATAAGCAGAATGGAAAGCAGTTCTGGTAGATGAAACACTGTGAAAGATACAATTTTTCAAGTAATTAATTTATTTTCATAAAACAGCTACTAATATACCCTTTATTTCATATCCACTGGCACCTCCATGTTTATCATGAAAAGAAGATCTCTTTATCCATATTAATCACACAGTGATTACTGTTAATTAGTACTGACTCTCAAGCTTTCTTCTTGCAAGATTCTATTCAGTTTTACTGAACAGCCAAAATAGAAGACAGAATACTATCTCAAAAAACTGGCAATACTGACTCGATATGACAGTAGAAACATCTGTTCCAGGATTACATTAACCAGGTAATTATTTATGGCCTGGAACTGCAAACCTTATGAAAGCAAGTCATCTTACCTTCAGAGAGAAATCATAGGAACAAAACCCTAAAAAAGGTGAGGTCTGAAACAATGCTATGTCTTGAGCTACAGATAGGAATGAAATTGTGCAAGTAAGGGGTGCTGAATGAATAATGCTTACGGGTTTAAATCTGCTCCAGCCTAATGCTCAGTAAAGATAGTATCTCCCATTGACTACTCTGAGGTTTACAGCCAGTTGTGCATTAACATAGGGAAATCAGTCAAATGAACTGGAGTATCTTCCACAGATGATAGAGGTTAGGTAGAAATCTGTGCACTTCAAAATGATGCACAATGCAACATGAAGGAGGAGCATGCATAATGCTGCATGAAACAAATATTTTTGAAACCTTTTCGGAAAAAAGTTAAGAAGGAGGCACCATTAACACCGACCAGGAAGCTCTGCCTAAGTGACACAGTACTGTGCATGGCTCCTGTCTGATCTAAATAAAGAGGGTTAGATGGAGCTAACTTTTCTGTTCTCAGTGAGGCCAGAAATATAACTTTTTCTATTTGATTTTTTTTTTCCTTCTTGGAGCATGATTTGTAACAATGACATTTGAAAACATATAATTCATTTCTCCTTTAGCCTTTCCACTTACAACCACCAAATTCCCTTTAATTCTTTCTCTGATAACTGGAATTGAAGTGACAACATCTTGGACAGTAGATAACAAAAAAAGCAAAAACTACAAACATCTGTTTCCTGTTTCTTTGCTTCCTGGTGGAGTTTATTAAATCCAACTGAAGCATTTTCAATCACGTTAGAAAACAGCCCCCTCTTGTGATGGAACAGCAGTTTCTGTAACATGTATATAGGATGATGATGTAATAGAAGCTCCAGCACAGATGCATGAGGGCGAAAGTAGTAACCGAGAAAAAATTCCATTATCCTAGTCTCAAAATTGTTCATTTTGCATCATTTCATTCATAATTGTCTCGTGACATATATCTGTTTAAATATTGCAAAGTTTTCTTCTCTTTAGTAAAAGCAGTAAAAATCAGTTGCATTTCTGAAACATCCCATTTTTACCCCCTTTCCCCTCTTCTGTTTTGTTTTATTTCTCTGTTTGGAGTACAGAAATGCAGAGAAGCTCTCTATAATTTCATTTGCTTCCACATCTATATTCATTCTTTGTTTCGGTCATCTATGTTTTAGTTTCTTAATGTTAAATTATAAGCTTTCTGGGGCAAGGATTGTTTTACTGCATGCTTATACACTGCCTGGACCAGTGAGGACCTGAATTAGTTATTCCACACCCTGTTCACAAGAATCATTTTTATCCCACTTCTCCTATACAGACAGTAGGACTTGACGAGCTTTGTGGTCAACAAAACAATGAATTCATCCAGCTGAAAACTAACCTGACCCCAAAAAAATAATAAATTATGAATATGAGAAACAAATGACTGGAGTCTTACAGCCCACTTCCTCCCATTTCCTGTCTGCTGCCAAGATGATTGTGCTGAGCAGTGTGCTACCTTGTGCAGAGACTTCTAAAAATATCCAGTTTGTCTTGGACTTTTCTCATGTCATTGCTAAGCTATTCACTTCCACGAAAGGAATTAATTTGCTCTGCTTTAGGGCTCAGCTAGACTTTTTCTTTCTTGTCTATGAATCTCTTCTAGAGACATGTAAACCTTAAGACTTTGGTGTGTCATATATGTTCCTTACATATGTCATCTTGTAAGGAACTCTGGCATTTAAAACTTCCCAAGAGAGAGACAGGCGGTTCCCCAAAAGTTAGCAATAACAAGTGTTATATGACTCTTGTTTGCTCTGTGTAAAACTCCAGCTGTGTTACCTCCTGCCACGGGATGAGCTGACCTACATCACATATATATATATCTTCTTAATTAACTTAATCTTAGACTCTTCTCAATAATGTTGAACTTGTTACAAAAACAAGATTCGTGGTTTGTAATCTGAAGTGAACACAGATAGTTCATGCCACGTGTTTAAACACATGGTTCAGCCACAAAATAAACCCTGCAAGACCATACTTTCACTGTTGGGACACAAATCTATTCCACTGATTAAAGTTAAGTTCTCACTGTCACAGCAAAATGTGTCTTGTAGTTAAATCAAGTGACTTCATGTTTCCTTTCTTTGAGTTCCACCTGCTGAGTTTCATTTTTAATTTCCCCTACTGGAGGCACTCCAAACCTCATCAGTCCTGGACTTCAGCTTTGTGTTACATACACCGCTCAAAACTGCATTATTTCGTGCAGTTTCCACACCAAGTTACAAAGGCTTCTCCTAGAACAGCCCAAAATTAAGAGTAAAATGACAAGAAAACCTATGGCCCTCAGCTGCAGGAACAAAAGAGGTTTCCATCCTTTCAGCTAAGGAAGGCCAAAAGTCTCTTGCTCCAGAACCACTGGTCTGGATATCTAGACCGGTTCAGAGTTGCAAGCAGCCATTGCCAACTGTCTAGTAGCTGCTCTGAGTGACTCACACACTATTTAAAATAAAAATCATTTGATGTCACAGGACCTACTTCTCTTTTACACCAAAAAGCAGAATGGAGTACGTCTGTAATTTAAGGCTAAGTAAGAACATCGTGACCTAATGACACAGTCGGTAAGAGGAAGCCCCATCAGCATGCCGCAGTTTGGTAACCCCAAAGGGTTTCGCTGATGGTGAGAGAATCACATGATCCCATCCTTAAATTGGGATGGATTTTAATTATTTATGGCTCTGTACTTTATAATAACACTAGTTTATGCTTTAAGGTAGTAGTAATTGCAAGCAAGTTGATCTTGGACTACAGGTAAACCTAGACCTAGCTAAAGTTTCAGGCTACATAAAAGCAGCAATTAAGTCTCTTTATGGAGACAACTGAAGCAACTGCCCAAGGCAGTTAGCTTTAGAGTTAGGCTAGAATTAAACCATACACCCTGAGAGGTTTCCATATAACTAATGTAAAGATAGGAAACATGGGGACTGTTTCGCAAACTGTGCATCCTGGAAACAGAAGACAGCTAGAATATTAGCAGACAGGAAGAAAAACTCACATGAGACTTGTCCTGGAGAGCTAGACAGAGACAAATCTGTAGCAGAAAAAGAATTGCTTGAAAGACAGACCTTGAAACCATACAAAAATAAACTGCCAGTGCTTGCCTGTTTCTACTCTGATCTGTAAAACAAGAATGTGCTTGCACTTCTGAAACTAATTGTCTTGCATCAGGCCTCATTTGTGTAGCAAATTTCTCCTACCAAGACAGTCAAGGTTTCAAATACTAAATAATTGCTCTATAGCAATAAACCAGATTATGTCAGTAATTTCAAAATAACATTCTTTTTCTCTCACAGGTATCTCAGATGAATTCATAACTCCCATGTTTAATTTTCATAAAAGTATTGGAGAGTTGAAGATGACACAGGAAGAATATGCGCTGCTGACAGCCATAGTTATCCTGTCGCCAGGTAACTTCTCATCCAAAATTAAATATTAGTGGTTTTGGAAAGAAAGTTTGAGGAGTATGACCTGAGACTTACATTCTGTGAAAGTAAATGAATGTACATGCATATTCAGTATATTCAATAGTTAAACCAGAAAACAAGCACAAAAATCCAAACTCCCAATGTCCTGCTACACCATCTGGTTTTGCATACAAGGAAGAAAAGTGCATAAATGCCCTGTTTAAAAACATTACTGGTATATCTTCACTGCTTAGTACAACAGGCTTCTTCCTTCAGAAAATCCCAGAGGTGGCTACATGCACATCACTACAGACCGTTGTGGAATGTTACATTTTTTAGAGGGGGAATTGGGAAACACTATAACTTAGAACAGAGAATGGCAGTGAAAGTCTTCAGCCTTTACTGAACAAACACCAGCTGTCAAGAGCAGAAGGACAGTAGCAAGTTGCCCTCTTGACTACAAAGTGTTGGAAACTGACCTTTCAGAAGTATTGGGATAACAGCAATAGCCCTGATTACAGGCTTTGCTATAAAGACTAATTCTTTAACAACACAGAAACAGCTTTGCCTACAAAATACAGAGAAATTGTATATTGCCTCAAACAAAATCACCATGATAGGAATGGGGGAAGCCTGATGCTTCAGGACAAAAGACAGACGGAGGTTTCCAAATAAGGTTTCACAGGAGATGGGAAGGTGAAGCAATTCCATCACTCTTTGAGTCAGTATGGCTCAGGAAATTTTTTTTATGCTGAAAATTTCAGTGACAAAACCCCCATCCTCCTCTCTTTCCCCCTCTCCAAATACCCAAACACATACTTCCATATGAACAAAATAAAAAGACAAGTATTTTCTAATGAAGAAATTTCATCTGAGGATGAAGATGTTTGATTTGTCCCTGGTGATCTGCACGTACACTCTTCTCTACCAGGCAAATTCACCAGTTGTACTCCACCTTCAGGAACTTATGCTGTGCTGCTCAGTTGTTGCAGTGCATCACAGGGCTGACTCAGGGGCAGACTGCATTGGGAAATGATGATAAAACCGCAGAGAAACATTTCTGAGTTAAAACTCTTCAGTTTTTGAAGAAGTTGATAGTTTTCCCTAGCTAGAAGTGGGAAGCCTTCATGAAAACCCCCTATCAAAAATACAATGTTAAGCATTTTTATTGTCCCCTAATTTGAAAATAAATATTCTTGGTAGGCGTAAGCATCAGTGCCCAGTGCAAATATTTGAATATTTTAATGTTCATTTATCAGTGTAAATATTGACATTGTATCAGAGTATTTGCTAATTACTTCTTTTCTTTTAAAACCATTACCAGATCGACAGTACATAAAGGACAGAGAGTCAGTGGAAAGGCTTCAAGAACCCCTGCTGGATATTCTACAGAAATTCTGCAAACTTCACCACCCAGATAACCCTCAACACTTTGCATGTCTTTTGGGTCGTCTTACAGAATTACGGACATTTAACCATCATCACGCAGAGATGCTGATGTCATGGAGAGTGAATGATCACAAATTCACACCTCTTCTCTGTGAGATCTGGGATGTGCAGTGATGGAGACTTTTTATTTTAGGAGAAATCTTTTTTAAAGGACCGCATGGCCATTATTTTCATAGAAAAATATCCCACAGTACATTCAATTTTCTTTACTGCATTTTTATAGAAACATGCCATGAATTCATAAAAGTAATTTTCTTCACTATACACAGAATATTGTGTAGCTATCAGATCTTCACACATGAGTATAACTTTCTCTGTATTTATATTCTCTGATCAGAAAGTCTGCTAGCTCCACAGAGGAACCCTGTTAATTCCTGCTGCGATTAAGCTGATTGCAGTCACAGTTCCTCTTGACAAATGGAGAAATACAAGTTTCCATTCATAGTTTTTCACGGCAGTGTTTTTGTGGTTGGCTTCCATTAAAAAAGGTGTTCCAGATATTTAAGGTAATAAGGCAGCTGAAATGGTTAATGCTAGTCATTTCCTGTTCAGCTGTGAAATGTGTTCATGTAAGATGTGCAAGCCATTCTTTCTTCAGAAGATGAAAATTTATGTAATGGAAAAAGACACACAGACAAAAAAATCCCTTTTCACAATATAGACATGTAACTTCATTTGCATTATTATTTCAAAGTAAAAATTATACAGTCTCTGTGCTTTGTGAAGGTGTATCATGGGTTATTTTGACTGTTGGTGCTTAGTGCCTCTGAAAAATACCATCAGCAACATCCCCAAAACAGGCAAATGTGCGGGATGCTGCGTGGGGCGGGCCGGGCTCCCTAACGCCAATAGGGGCTGTAGGCAGGGTGGGTGCGTTTCTTGTGCCTGGGTCTGCTCCCAGCAACTGGAAGCCAGGCGGCTGGGACACGGGTGTGCCGGCCCCGTTGTCCTCCAAGCAGCGGCCGCGCGCTGCTGGCAGCGCCACTGCACAGGGGGAGCCGCTGGGCGCGGGAACAGCTCCTCGCCCTCCTGCTAAAGCTCGT
>NW_020799092.1:5699391-5750115 GCF_003259725.1 Athene cunicularia | reverse complement strand
GCTGCCGCAGGGTCCCGCTACATCGGTGCGTGGGACGCGCAGCCCCGGGCGGCGGCACTCGGTCAGTTACGGCTGTCTGTAAACGGGTTGGGCCGCGGACGTCGCGAAGAGCGCCGTGCAGCGGGGACAGCCGCGGTGTTGGGCTCGGCTCGGTCACCCCGCCGGGGCGGCCGCTCCCGCCCGGCCGAGGGAGTCCCTCTGGCACGGGTGTTGAAAGTGAAGTGCAGCGAAACTTACCTTGGAGAGGGGAGAGTGGTTGCCTAACAGCCTTCAAACCACTCTCTCCTGTGCCTTACGCAAGTGTCTGGGGATGCAGTGCAAGTTTTGTAGGAAATTTGCCCTAGTGCTCTTGGCTGAAATACTCATTCATATTGCTTAGTAAGCCGAGCTGCTTTCTTTGCACAAAAGCTGACTGTCTTCCAGGGATGCTGTGTGTCACCTTTGGCATAGTATCAGATGAAGACATGGGAAAATGTACATGTGTACCTTCCGGACCTATAAAGCATACCTGGCTTATGCATTTGTAATTCTAAATGTACTGGGTGGACCTTTCATAGTAAGACTGGATTTGGTATTTAAATCATAATGAGCTCCTCCTGGCTGTGGCTAGTCAGCAGCCTGCTGCTAGGGCATAAAGTGATGCTCCCCTCAGTGTAGCTTTGCTGAAAGAAGTGTGGACTGGAAATGGGAGGGATAGAAGAGTTTGTGTGAATGTGAGTGGCGGGGGTAGCATGTCTCACGTTAACCAGCTTCTCTCCAAACTGGACACTCCTGTGGTAAAGGAACTATCCGCAAATCTGCGGAGACGCCAGCTGCTGAGATGGAGCGCTCCTCCCTGATTTCAAGTGGGTTTCCCTGCCCTGACAGGTGAATCCAGGGCTTTGGCTGCCCTTTGGAAGGGGACAATGGGTTCGCTGCCATGTGCTTATGTGCGCTATCACAGAGAGGTGTGTGGAAAGGTAGTCCCCGAGGAAAGCAGTCAGTGTGCCTTAATGAGATGAGTTTGTTGCCACCTTAAAGCCCATCACCTTGGACTGACTGGTCTGGTTCTTTCTTGCCTCTGAGGCCTCCCCAGGAAAGCAGAGCTGCTGACTCCTAATGCAACAAAAGGGCTCTATAATTGCTGTAGCAAGGGCGAGTAACACTGCTCTGTGGCTGTCTTTTCTTGTGCCTGCCTCTTCTGCATGTTAGGATATATGTACCAAAAAAAATCTTGGCTGTCCCGCAGTAGGTTTCAACAGATACTGACTTGACAGTTTCTTTCATTGCAGAATGTTTAAAAACGTGGGTTTCAGTAGACACTGTCAAGACTAATCTACACTTTCCTCTGGGTTAATCTGTTGTGACTGGTTTTGGGTGTTGATGGAATAGGAGATGATGTGTTATATAGCTTAAATATAGGGTAAAGATGTAAAAGTGTTTCTACCCAAGTAGGGTTTTTTTAATGAGTCTGGGAGCCTGAGGCTTTTTAATGAATCTGTAACTCCCTGTAGGTTCAACTTAAGCTTGGTCAATGGTTGCTTCATATATGTTTCAGGTATCTGTGGAGTTGTGGATTGTTTTCTTTTTGTTTCTCTGTAAACTCTGCAGTCGAGTAAAACGAGACTTGGACTCAGTTCATCTTGTGCTACAGAATGGCCTGTAATTAGTGTAGCATGTCTTGCTGGTTGCACCTCAGTGAATGATACTGATACTAAGCAGACTATCTTGTGTAGCATCTCAAAGCATGTTTTTTTGTGTAAAGTGCTTTAGTATTTGCTGACTTTGCTGTTCCTCAGATTGCCTGGGGGCAAAGTGGTGGGCATTTCTTTGGAAAGCAGAGGCAGACTGTGGTCTTGTGAGGCTCTCCTGTGCAGGTTATGTCCAGGGTGTCTCTGCACCCCCTTTCCTGAGAAATGCCTGTCCCTATGACACGTGTCAGTAGATAGGTACGTTTTTCTCACCTCTCTTTCCTAATGTCAGTCCATAGTTCTAGTTCTTCATTGGAGGTTTGGCAGTTGGCCAAAGGCAGCTCCTGCCTTCCCCAGTGTATCATTTGGGGCTGACCGCCTGTCTCCCAGTAAATCAGTGTCACTGTATTGATCAGGCCATAAGGTGCTACTAGGCGGCATTTCTCCTCCCATCCCATGGCAGCAGAAGTGCCAGCAGAAACCAGGTGTTTTCTGAGAGTGATGCTGTTGTTTGGGGACCTTTGTTTTTGCTGAGCTTGGAACTGGGCTGGTTGCTTCCCCGGTTGGAAGGTGCTTGCAAGTTTCTGGTGCTTCCCCTGTTTTAAGGGGTGAAGCAGGTAGAGAGCCCTCCTGGGCACCTCAGAGATATCAGCTGGCCTGGAAATGGGAATGGCATGGCCAAAGACTATGCATGGGACATGATACAGTGTGTTTTCATTTTGGGGTCTTTTCTTTCACAGCTGTGATCCTTGAATACCAAATGCCTGCTGAATGAAGGTGAGTTGATAAAACTGTCATGTGTAGAAACTGATTCAGTTCTAGCTGTAGCTGCCTGAATTCAACATCAAATACTTGCTTCATTAGGTACAGTTTTTTGATGCAGGGAACCAAACTGGTTTTGGAAGAAGTCTGATTTGTTTATGACTCTACCTGGTATTGCAGTATTCACCTCCCCACAGCACCTTCTGCATCTTTTCAGGCTGACTACTTGAAGGTGGCAGACTTCTGATTCTTCTCATCCCATGCCTCTCCCTGTAAGTGGTAAGGCTACATTAATCTGTATTCCCTGCAATCTCAAAGCTGGACTGTTTGCAATCTGAAAATGGGTAATTCTTACTATGATAATTTTTCAACTCAAAATTCGTTCAGAGTAATCTGTATCATCAGAGGGGTTTTTTGTTAAGTGTTATTCACATGTCCTGATAATAAGTGAAGCCTGTTGACTTTCTAGAGAGCGATTTGGCATATGGACTTACAAAATAACTTGTTTTAGAAGAGCAGGCCTTTGAAGTTCAAGTGCCACCATTTTATTCAATCCCTTTTTATAATTTTTTTTTCCTATTTTTTGTTAGGCATGCCACAAAACTGCAGATGCTGAGCATTCTTGTGATATCTGCTGCGTGAACATTTTGCTTTGTTCGTGTTTTGTGTGCTCCCTGTGAATTAGGCTGCCTTTTGTTTTCCCTTGGCAGATAGACTAACAAGAGGTCTAGCATACTATATGGAGCTCCTTATTTTAATGAGACCAGCTTCTTTACTGGCTGTTCTGCTGTTGTTTTATTTATTTTTTTTAATCAATGAAGCCTCTTACTGCAACTCTCTTGAGACAATGGCTTTCTTATGCTAAAGAAAAATTTATTCCCCTGGACAAAGCTGGGGGAAGCATAACATGCTCATTAGTAATGCTTGGTATATACACTGCGCTTCCCTTGTTCATTCATAGAAGGAAAAATGACATCAAGAAGAGCATGTCTCTCCCCCCCCAAAATAAAAGGAAAGTGAAAGATACCACTTGGACTGTCTGTGATAAAGTTTGAGAAGTGCTAGCAGTCCTGATACAAGGAAGTGGCTTCAGTCTGAAAACAAACTGGTTGTTCCTTTGCTGGACATTGTAAGTTGTTTGAAATGCCTGACTTGTGTGGTCCTATGTTGCGTGGGAGGAAAAAAAATGAGGAGGGAATGGCACCATTCTGCTTTCTGGGTAAGAAGAAGGGGGAGAATTTTTACAAGAACTGGGTCATCTTTGATGGGCTATTTGGCCTTTTGTTGTAGGAAGGTCAGGTTGTGCAACAGATGGAGGAGAAGAATGCTGTCTATGTATAAAGCTTAAGCATCTGGGACAGGAGAGGGAAGTTATTTATTTTTAAGGGAAAACAGATGAGTTAAAACTGACTGACAATATCTGCAATCTGGTTTCCAGCTTAATCAGTAAGATGAAATTTTATTGCAGCTATTAAGTAATAGAGCAAGACAGTTGCTTTTAACTGGCTTCAAGACACAGATAGGTACATTTTGAGGTTGTAATGCCCTCCACTACCACTGTAGAGAATTATGCTGAGGAAATTCCTTCTGTTACATGTGTTTGTAGCTAACCCGGTAATACTGCACATCTCTAGACCTGAAGTATTCATGGAGAGGCTTACTGAACCCCAGCCCAGTGTAGAGTTTCTGCTGGGTTTTCCCATGATTGAAAGCATGGCTGGAAAATACTGTATTGGTTTCAGGAGAGAAAGGGTTGACCAGATTGCCTCTAAAACTTTCCTTAAGGGTTGTTTTGCCAGGGAATTGTTACAATGACCATATTGTTGCAATAGTTTGCAACCTTGTGTTGAAAAAAACACAGGGGTGTGCTAGCTGCCTGGAAAGTCAAAATCCCATCCGAAGCTAATAAAAACATTGACACTTCTCTCATGTTATCTATGCAAGAAGAAATCCCATTCTTCTGAATTATTTCCTTGCTGTAAGATGTTCATAATCTTCAAAGTATTTAATGTAAACTCAGGATGCATACATGGACGAACGTACAAGATGGTGAATGCCATCGTTGTTAAATCCAAGAATAGTTTGAGTATTTATATTTCTCTTTGGCAAAGTAAATGCCTTACAGCTCCTTAAAATCATGCAAACCTGGGAGCCTTATTTATCCATACAAAGTTAGTTGATACTTTGCTGTAATAACCACTGCTTTATTTAAGGGCAGAGAACTAACTGAAGTTGTCTGAATACTGGATCTAAACCTTAGGTACTAAGATACTTCCCTCTCTCCCCCTCCATTCCTAATCAGACACATTCTTATTTTTCCAAAACAGCACTGATGGGTTTTTCTTGGGATTTTCATGAAAGTAGGAGGGACTGGATTAAAAATGCTCTTCTCTTTCACTAGGGGAAGAAACTAATGTAAATGCAGGTGACCATGCAGAATGCAGTTCAGGTAAATACCTTTTTTACTATTTGAAACCTGTATAATACTTTTTTTTTAAATGCAAAAATCTACCCTGAACAGATGAAGTGCTAGAATCCCCAGAGTTATCTCTGTGGGGTTTTTTTTAAAAAAAAAAAAAAAAAAGTAATAGTTTACCCATTTTACAAATGGAGCAATGTGACAAAATAGATAACCCAGTGTTATATCAGGTGATTCTTTCTTCTCTTAAGTGCTATTACCTAAGAAGGTTTTGAACTCAAAGGATGAAATTATGTTAAAACTTGCTTGATGATTAAGAGGAGTTTTTAAAAACACTATGTTCTAGTTAGTACTTTAGTACGAATAAATATATTTTATAAACTCACACGCTTCCTGAACTGAAAGAAAGTAGTTCATACCAGAAGGACACTGAGGATTTTGTACATGAAATTTGTGTGGTCCTTTTCTTGAAATGTAAAGGAATCTCTCAGTTTGAAAATACACAATCCTTAAGAAAAATGCTAAGAATTTGAAAGTGTGTTTTATTCTTGTACAGGAATATATTTCCTCTTTTAACATCATCATTTTCATGATTTAAGCACAAGGTGCCTCTGAAATGTTTGAACAAAGAAATCAGTGGTCTGTAGTAAATTATGTGATAAACTGCAGATTTCATTATTTTAAATGTGCAGAGGGAAAAAAAAAGCCACAAATTTAATGCATGTTTTCTTTATTTAATATTCAGGGGAACATGCAAGTTTAAATCCAAAAAAAATCAAGAGAATGAATGTAGTAGTACTTTTGATTTACTAATGAGATCTGAGCTGTTTGTGATTACTGTTGTGTTGGTTTGGTGTATCTGTCTGAAGAGGAATGAATGCTTTGAATAATGGATCTCTAGTATAATTCAGAACTGTAAATTTTTTGTCATCTGACTGCAAATATTAGAGCTCACTGTCTTCAGCTTACTAAAATCTTCTTCAGGTGTGGTTTGGTGATGACCTTCCCTTAAGTCCCCGAAGTCCTCTGACTCCCAGACATGGGCCAGGTTTGGCAGATGTGTGCTTGTATGACCAGTGGATATCTGTGCGGCATGAAGCAACTTTGGTGCCTATGCAAGAAGATCTGTCGATCTGGCTGTCTGGCTTACTGGGTGAGGTGAAAAATAAATCACTCTCATAAATTCCAAAGTGCTTTTCAACATTCCAGTCAATGCTGACACTTAATATCTACAGTACTATTAAGATCAGGTGTATTTGAGCCTTAATGGCTAGGAGAATTGCATTAAAATACATGCTTCAGTTTTGGATTTTATTAGCTGCCACCTCTTAGAAGTACAGTGATTAATCATTTTAATTTGTATTTATGAATCTTGCTAGTCTAATTAAAATCTGAGTGGATATTTAATCTTAGTTTTATATATATTTCTACTAATTTTCAGTATTTAACAATGCAGTACATGATATGATGGACAGAATGCTGACTGAATTGCCTCTAAGTTCATATGAAACTTCTTTACCTTCTGTGGAGTAACTCTAATATTGACCTTTTTCAGGAATAGAAATCAAAGCAGAACAACTGCTAGAAGAACTTGATAATGGGGTACTACTCTGCCAATTGGTTGGTGTTCTTCAAAACACAATTAAAAAATGTTGTAGCTCAAATAATTTAAGGGTAAGTCATATTGTGACTTTTTTTTTTAATACATATATAGTCTTTAATTGTAAGTATTAGTAAAAGGAAAGCAGGTAAGCAAGGCTTCCCAAAGCATTCTGTGAGCTGTGTATCCGGAGGCTGATTCACAAGAGTGTGGCATTATAGATGGATAAACTGTCCTTATTCAACAAATGACAGACTTTGTAATCAAACTCTAATGTCCTTATTAGTTTTTTTAGTTTGATTTCAGTAGCGTTCTTGCCAGAGGTAGAGCTAGCCCATGTCTGAAGTTTGTTTCCCTGATAACATCAGTGTGGGTTGGTAACAAGATATCCGTTGGAACTTGGTAAAATGTCTTATTCCAGAAACTGGTGGCTGAACTCTAGTATATAGGTTAGCCATGAAAATATCCATATTGAGATGTACCTGGAGATGTGTTTTTGTTAGGAACCAAGGCTGAGTTGAAATGTGAGTCTCAAGCAACTGGCAGTCTGTGTTTGTGCAATGAAAAATAGTGATGTGTCACTTTGGACTGTAAAACCATGTAACGCTGGTACAGGTAGCATATGTTCAATACACAGGTACCCAGTATAGCTACAGCAATAGTTGGATCCATCAAATAGGTCACATTAGCTGGTGATCTACTAATTGGTAGTTTTTTCCTTGGGGGCAGGAGGAACTGTTTCACCATATCCAGACCATTTTTTTGTGTGTTTACCTCTTACTGTTTTATCTAGTAAAGCAGTTTTAAATAATGGATATGTACCAGTAAGTGATATAATTACTAATATTACATTTATTATTAACTTGGGGGGAGGTGGCAGGACACAAGACAGCAGTCTTAGGATGCCAAATAGTATTTATACAAGAGCCATATGAATGCTGCAAATCCTTAGGGTTTGTTTGGTTGGGTTATTTAAGGAGGACAAGATGTGCAACTTGTGTACCTTTTAACTGGATGTTTAGTTTTGAAGATACCAGTTTAAAACCAAATAGGTAATGAATTGTTTAAAAGGAAACTGCCCTTTGTTCCCTTTTGATTCCTTCTGCTTTCTAGAATGGGCTCTAAAATGTTGAAATCTGGCAGGCAGGTATAGTGTAATTGATTTGGACTTTTCTCTCTGTGCTATGATCAGAGCTTGAGAGCGGGGAATAACTATGTAGACCTGTGAAACCGCCACTAAGACTTACCCCAGCCTGTGGGGGAGCAGCTGTATGGGCAGATTTGGGAGAGGCTGCAGAAGTAATGATCGTTCACTCAGTGACTGTTCACAAAGATAAGGTGGAGTGCCATCTACATTAGCAGAGCTTTTATTTCATAGAATACGGGGTAGGTTGAACACAAAATAGTTACTAACCACTGTTTCTATAGTCAGAATTTACAGTTTATTTTCCTTTGCAAATATGCTTTCAAATCTGTTGGCAATTGATGTGCACACTTGTTTTCTTCCCTTGCCAGAATTTTCCTATGAGAAAAGTTCCATGTAAGAAGGATGCTCCATCAGGATCGTTTTTTGCCAGAGATAATACAGCCAACTTTCTTAACTGGTGTAGAGCCATTGGAGTTGACGAGACTTATCTCTTTGAATCAGAAGGCTTAGGTACATCTATCTTTTTGTAAGATTTGCTTTGATCTGTATGTAGATAACTACCTGGTCAGGGAGATCTCTTGTGTATAGTCTTTTGAAGCCTTTGTCACGATTGTTCCTGTCTTGTGCAAGCTGTTAATGCTTTATTTTATTTTAAGGCAGTGTTCAAGTAAAAGCCTTGAAAAATCAGTTCAGTGATGTCTCTAACTTGCATGATGCTTTTCCAAACTTCTAAAAGTCACTGTGTAGGATGAAGGGAGGAGCAACAGCTGTGAGGCAAACTTGTGCAGTAAAAAGGCCCACTGAGAAACAGAGGAGAAAAGCGTGGTTTAGCTTTCCCTGTGCAAGAAGACCATAGGGCCATGGAGTCAACTCACAATAAGATCCTTTATTTGCTGTTAGAGCTCATTCTTGTTGCAGAAAGCCCTCAGAATAATGCACTCATGACTGCTAAATTTGGTGACTACATCAGGGCGTTGTGCCTGAAGTGGCAACAGTCTGTTGGTAATTAACATTTACTTCAGAACCTACTTGACATGACTCCAAACCTTTTGTATTTTCCCATTTAATAAGATAGTTATAAAACTAAATTGCCAACTGTGTGTATGCCTGCCCCAGTGCACAGTCTGTCCCTTATAACAAACAGCTTCTAGGCTGATCCTTCCAGATGGTATAAATTTTTTTGGGCTGCTAATTAAGAGGAACTGTGCTTTCTTCACATGTTAAATAATGAAGTGCTCTTCTACCAGCTATTATGTCAGTAAAAATTAATACAAATCTTTCTGTGGTGTGCCAACCATTTTTTTTTAATTTTGTGGATTTTTTTAAAAAAAGGCAAAATATCGGTCTGTCAGCAGAATAGCAAAAAATTGCGAAGAACCTTTGTTTTCAACAATCAAATTAATTTGTCACAGTATTTACTAGATTTTCTTGAAGTCTTTGTGCTACTTAATGCTATTTAAATGGGAGACACTATTTTCATTAACTGCTTTTCTTTCAAGCTCTTCTCCCTACGAGTTGGATTGTCTATGCCTTCACTACTGGAGAAGTCATCTTTAAAACAGTTGAGAAAACATCCTCTTTTGCATCTGTCTCATTTTGATTTAACTAGTGAGTGTATCTTCTTTTCCATGACAGGAAATACAGACGAGTAGAACTGAGCTATGAGAAAATTTGTTTTAATATTTTTTTTCAGTTCAACTTGTATGAATTGCATTGCTTAAGCATCTTAGTTCCTGTAAGTGGATGGGTAACTAGAACCTGTTTTAGCCTCCCTGAGATAAGCAGACAGGATGTTCTATTGCTGTGGCTTTTGCTCATAGCCAAGAATTGTTTTGAAGTCTGATTGTAACTCTAGACACAGCTTGCTTTATGGCATAAATAGCTTCTGTGAGCCTTTTTGGCAGTCGAAATGAGCAGACTTGCAGCCTCCTTGATGAAACATTCTTTCCACTGATGTTCTCCATCAAACTTGCAAGTCATTCTTTATGAATGAAATAGGAGAAAGAAAATTTGACTATTGCTTTTTTCCTATCAGATACATACAGCAACACCTCCTGAAAAGTGTGGATGGCTGTGAAGTGACTCCTGAGACAGCAGGAAAGAGAGAGTAGCCATCATGGGATGCCCTTTGACATTGAGACAAAACAAATGTCTTGACTTCTGCTAGGGTTATATTTGAATTTTTCTCTTCTGGATTCAGGCAAATTATACCACTTCTGTCACAGCTGACAAAAACAGGAAAAAAAATATTTAAATGACTTCTAGTACCTTTTAGATTGTGGCTCTGTCAACTTTCTATTCTAGATTTACACTTCATAATCAGATCTTTTAAAAAGTAGACTTACAAACTGGAGTAGATGATGTAAACAAGAACATCTGACTTCATACTCAGCTTATACTTTAGGAAGCACTTCAGTCTTATTTAAAGCAAAATCGTTTTAAATATTAAATTGAACATCAGAAATTTCATCTGTAAATATAGAGCTGGCTCATTAGGTTTCTCTTCAGAGTGAATTTCTGTTTTCTGCTGAATATCATTACTCCATAGCATGAAGAAAGTCAGAGTTGTTCATATAAATGTCACACCATATGAAAATTGTATCTACAGCTTTTCCCTTTTTCACCAATTGATGGTGATGGGGGAAAGAATGGTGCCATGTAGGTGCATTGAGGGAAGTTGAAAGACCTTTCTCTCAGCCTTTAGTTTCTGAGTTACTAGGCGGTGTTCCTAGTTGGCTAAGAAGGCACATGAATGGTTTGTTTTGTAAAGCATTCATGCAGCTGTTCTTAGAACATGTCAAAAGCATCTCAATTTTGAGGCTTTGTGGGGCAGAGGAGGAAGTATTTACCTGTGAGATTTTAAACTATTTTCTTTCTCTGTTCATGGCCTTGTTTCTTTTTAGGTGTGCAAGAAAATGGAAAGATGAAAGTTTCAAGAAACCAAAACAGACATTGTTTTCCTTCTGCCTCTTCTGTTCTTCATTGCAGCAGTAGAAATTTCATCTCATTCTTCAGCACTCCTGGTTGTCATTTAGTGTGCCTATGTGGTTGAGTGCACGCAGCTGCTAGAGCTGCTCTGAACTGAGGGGTGCAAAGCAGCTCTCTCCATTGGGCACTAGCTGCTTTAATGTGGGCACAGTCTTCAAGAAGCAAAGTCTAGTGGAAAACTCTGTGCTAATAACGTATCTGGAATTGTGTTGATTCTTTTCTGTGATCACAGCGCGTATCTGATGTTTGAATCTGAGTTTTTGTCTCTTAAACCAATGTTGTTCTCACCATCTTGTGGTCAGGGAGGGGTTTTGACCATCCTTTTCAGATACAGCCTCACAAAGATACAGTTCTGAAGAAAACCTCTGGGTGGATAGTTTGGAGGGCGGGAACTGATAGAGAGGGGTGAAATGAGGGGTAGAGGAGTCACCACTGGTAAAGTGGTATCTTCTAGTTGAACTGGGTGAATCTGTCGTATAGATGCACCCTTCTGGCGCCCGGAACTTTTAAAGTGATAAGAAAAATAAAATCTGTTGCTTGCTGAAATGGTAAGAATCACCCGGATTATTCTTCCACAGCCAAGGTTTTAAACTACTTAGGCTGACTGACTGCATAGCCATCCACTTGTCAGTTAGGTCCCTTTCTCTGTATTCTCCTATGGCTGTTCACCGATAGAGTGTGTGTGCCTATCTGTATGCACAAGCATGAACAGATGGAGTACCTTTCCTGTTTGCAGTTGTTGAATTCTCTTCATCTTTAATACTGTGATAATGTGTTTGGGGATAGGGAAGGGAAAGCTCTTGGATCTCTTTCTTTCCAGTTCATATCAACAGCATAAAACCAAATAAAGCGTATTTCTCTTAGAAGGTAGAGAAGAGTTTGATTTCAGGAGTTCCCGGATGGGCTTAAACACCTTAGGGAATAGAAAATTAGAGTTGAAAGCATATACTGCTTTATCCATTCTTTGGGTAGAATGGTGGTGAAGTTACAGTCATCTGTTCCTTATCCTCCCCTTCTCTGTAGCTAATTGCACAGGCCTCCCCACAGTAAATATGAGCTGTAACTCCCTTTTATTCTCTTCCCATTTAGTTTTGCACAAGGATCCAAGACAAGTGTATCTTTGTCTGTTGGAAATTGGGCGCATTGTATCCAGGTATGTGATCTGCATGTGCTTTTCACAAGAAATTGAAGAATGCATTCTATTAAGTAAAAGCTAAGACAAAGTTAAGACAATATGCAGTCATTAAGTGCAATGCAGTAGATGTTAATTCTGTGTAGAAAGTATTGAGTAGCTTTTCTAGGACCACTGTATGAGTGTTTTTTTCAAGTACTTATCAAACTCTTCATGGAAAGGTGCTGATCCACACAGCTTCTTATGACTGTTTCAGTGCTATGTTCAGCTTATAAGTATGTGTATATCTTGGAAGAGCTTACTGAATATTAAGTACAGTTTTAAGGTCTTTAATTTTTTTTAAGCTTTTTGGCAGGTATCTCATTCTCTAAATTTAGACTTCTAATTTATTTCTAATGCAGAGCTGGAAGCTTTAAGATCATCTAAATTGGATGTGACCTGAATTGTGTGGTATTGACAGTATTTTTACTGCCTTCTGTGGCAGCTCCAAGACCACCTTTCTAGTAGAAACTTAGAGGTGCTCCTTGTCTTTGGATTATCAAGGCAGTTATTCCTCTGACTGATTTAGTGCTGTTTCCTGTCAGTCAAGCCACACAGAATTTTGCATGTTTGTTATCAATTTCTTTTTGTTTTCTTTAGTAAATTAGCAATTAAACTCTATACTTCTGTATTTGAGGTATGGAGTTGAACCTCCTGTACTAATAAAACTAGAGAAGGAAATTGAACTAGAAGAAACGCTGCTGATGACTGCTGGACCACCATCACCTATTAGCACAGAAAAGTCATGTTGTCACCATGGGGAGCTACATGAGGCAGTAAGAACTACTTGTTTATTGTGATATGGGCTTTAATCAAATTCTTACATTTAGTACTTATATGATCTGGTTTAGTAAGCATAGGCTGGTTTTTGTCTAATAGTTGTGAACCTCCTTAAATAGAAAATAGAAAACAGAAGGTTATGAACCTCTTCTGAACAAGTATTTTTTTTGAAAATGTAAGCAATATGCTGTCCTATATGTTTTAGAGTTAATGTCTCAATGCATATAATTTGCCTTGATTTCTCACACCACCATCACACCCCTTCATTGCTTCTTTGGGTATAAGAAATACTCATTCAGTTTTTCTAGTGTGTCAGTATGTTATGACTGTAACATGCTTCTCTTCAATTTGATGTTAAAGTAGGCCTTGATGAAACTCTTGGAAGAATCGACTTTAAATAAAACCTCTGTAGCTGTACTGATTGCAAATGAGTATGTATGCAGAAAGGAAAATGATTTGTACATCTTGTGAACTGGTCCAAAAGGAATGATGAATGACTCTCCTGTTTTGCTTTAAAATGCATGTTGAGACTTTAAAATAAATTTATTTTTAAAGGTCCTCCATGTTGTAATGTAGAACTTCCACTACTTTGGGAATGTTAGCCATCAGGTCCTCACTCCCTTTGAAAAACCTTGCTATTTCTTTTGCTTGGCAATAGTCTCGATCTTCCAATTTTTTAAGTTTCTAAGTAGCTGTAAGAAGCACATCTTCTCTAACCCTGGACTTATTTGGGTACTACCTTTTTCCTTTTTTTAGTGGTTTCCTTCTTGGGTGCCACATAGAAGATTAACTTATAAAATCATTACAAAAAGTTAGGGAGAATGCTGAAGTAGACCTGAGTCTGGTGTAGCAATGGATTTGGTCACTGGAGAGGCCCAGGCACTTGTTTCAATTTCTAGAGTTCATAACAGTGTCTTAATTTACAAGGTTGTGGTTGGAATTGATGCCACTATGCATAGTATTATGAATAAATTTTAAAAATGAAAGTAGAAATAACTTAAACTTGAAGAAATAATGAAAATTGGATTGGAACAACTCAAAATATTTGCCTGTACGTATGGTTCTTCCTTTTAATCTTTTGCTTACGTTTTGAGGCTCTATGTAGCTGAAATTTTCTTGAGAGAATAGAATTCTAGTTTTCTTAGATAATGGGATGAAAATATCAGTATCTTTTCATGTATTAAATCTCTAAATTGTTAAACACATGCTTCTGTCAAAATACTAACAAATGCTTTCAATTTTAATAACTAGGTTAAACATATAGCAGAAGATCCTCCCTGCAGTTGTTCCCATCGATTTTCAATTGAGTACTTATCGGAAGGACGTTATAGACTGGGAGATAAAATACTCTTCATACGAGTAAGTAGTTTCTCAGTATCCCAATTTAGATTCATAACTGGGAGAAAAATGCTTTTAAGTGGAATACCTCATTTTTATGGTATTGTTTGAGAAACACAGAATGATGTAGGTTGGGATGCCACATCAACCGATCCCCTATTCAAAGTAGGATAGATCTTAACCGTTGATTTTGCAACCACACTAAGTTAATGCTTTTCTGTGGTGTTTCTAAAATTTCAGTAATGACTTGTCATATAAATGAGGATAATGCTTATTTATAGCATAGGATAGAAAGTCCCGAGAACGTTGCTTGTTCAAAATCTTGGGGTTTATAATTTGCAGTTGAGCACTCTGTTCAGCAGACATAACTGTGTTATGAGGACATCCATAATTTGAACAAAACCTGTATCCAAAACTCTGTATACTACATAAAGATGTTGACAGAATGGTTAAAATGTCTTCTGTATATATGCTTTCATTACTTCCCAACACATAATGACTGTCTCTTCAGGAGAAACTATTTCATAAAAGAATTGGGAAGCATAAACCTTATTTATGACACAATTTCTCTTATTTTTAAATGTTTCTCTGTAAGAAAGAGGTCCTGTTTGTTAGTCAGTTTCAATAAATGTTAATGTAAGATGACATAATGCTGCATAAAACAAGATAGAAATTTTTCTTGTTCTTCTGCTTCCACCCCTTTTTTGTCCATTCTCAGATGCTACATGGCAAGCATGTGATGGTACGTGTTGGTGGAGGCTGGGACACTCTTCAAGGTTTTCTGCTTAAATATGATCCATGCAGAGTGCTTCAGTTTGCAACTCTGGAACAAAAAATACTGGCCTTTCAGAAAGGGGTCACCAGTGACAGTGCCCCCAACTCGTCAGCTAGAATTCAGGAACCTCCTGTTATGAATCCAATGTCAGCTGTCAATATGTTTCAAAATCAGCCATCAAAACCCCCAACTCCTGTTTCAGCTCTTGGGGCCAGTGCCAAGAAGGCTTTAGCTAAGCGTCCTCAGTCCCCTGCCCTGGCATCGCCAAAAGTGCCAGTGCCCCCATCCCCCACATCAAAGTTGTTGCCCATCAGGTCCAAATTACAGGGGTCTTCAGCAACAGGCCTTCAGTCCCCTTTCAGACCATTAGCTGGCATCTCAAAGAAACTGGAGTCTCCTGCACACAACTTGCCAGTTTCTGCTCCTTCACAGCCTCCAAACAAAAGCTCTTCATCTGCAGGAATGAGAACAGCTCTTGTTCACTCTGAAACATTGCGTAAACGTATTCGGTCCCCTGATGCTCCCAAGGTGAAATTTGCCCTGCCTCAGAGCTCCCTCGTGCCAGGGCTACATCCTGTGCTCTCATCCTCTAAAACACAGCCATCTCGCTTGCCTGGGACAGCTGAAACAATGTCTTCAAAACAGAAGCACGTCCCTGCTAAATGCAAACCTGTATCTGTCACTAAAACCAAAGTGAATTCTGTTGCTCAGAGGGCTGCTCAGCTGCCTGTTACAAATCTCTGTGCTGTTGCCAAGTTTGCACATTCTCAGCAGCTCCCTGCAAAACCTCCTGGAAATGCTATTCATACGTCTGGAACTGAGACTCAGCATCCTCGGAAACCTCCACAAACAGTTTCTGACCTTGCAAGGAACCTGAAAAGTGCTTCAGTCCTAAAACACTCAGCTTCTGTACCTTCCCTTGCAGTTAGTAAAGCATCAAAGTCACCACCTACAATGGTATCAAAGAGCAAAAATGTATCATCAGCTGTCAATAAGCAGCCAGATGTCAGTCAACCCCCTCGGGTTGGACCCACTTCATTTAGGCCTCCTGAACGCACTCCCTTATCTGTTGTACGGCTTCCTCAAACTTCGGCCAAAGCGGCAGTAACCAAAAAAAAGCCAGAGCAGCCTTCCACAAAAAGTCAGCCTTCAACCAAAAACTTGCAAGTAAATGAAAGCTTGGCCCCAGCAGCCAAGAAGCCTCTCCCTAAGGGAAAATCAGCAACGGCATGTAACAAAGGAACGCCTGGTGTATCAAAAGGTCCTTTTACAAAGAGCAGGCAAGATGATCACTATTTTGTTATGACAGGGAGTAAAAAACCCAGAAAGTAAACTTATTTCTTACTTTCTGTGGAAGTCTTAGATGGGCGTCTTGTATCTGCTATACTGAGGACAAGGAAAAAAGTTAAATAACACTACATTTACCATGAAATATTAGGTATAACCTACATTTTGCTGCATAACTTCCAGCAAGAAATGTATTTATTTTGTAGTTTAGAAACTTCTATTTGGATATATTTAAAAGTGAGCTTGCTTGCTGTGTAGCACTATGGGATAGACAATATCACTGTTTGCTGCTAGCCTGACCTGCTGTGGGGAAGGCAGGAGGGAGGAAAGGGGAGCTAGGGCTGCTGCTTTTGCTGCCGCTCATTTTCATGGAGCAAAGCCTGCCCAAGGAACATCTACCCAGGGCAAAGCGTGAGTGATTCTGGCGGTTCTGGCACATCTACATCAAGGCCCATGGCAAGCAATACAACTGTGTGCAAGCTGTAAAATTTCTAATACCTCAAACAAAACTATGGTTTTTGAAGTTCACCAGCATTGTAGAACCAAAATTTGGGTCATCTGCATGTATGAGAAAGAAATCTCTAGTCATGTTTAGATTTCATAGCTGCCTTTATCAGTGTTCACTGTGTCCCCCATATGCCTTAAAGTGGATTCAGCTTGCTTGGAACTGAAGTCATCTTGGTTTGTGTCAAGTTGGACATGGAAAATCCTAGCCTTGATTGCTCACTCTCATTGTGCCTTAGCCTCTCATAGATCTCTTCATTGAGCAATGCTACTTTTAAAACCCTGGGCAGATAACCTTGCTTAGTTCATGTTTAAATCTGACTATAAATGAGCCCATTCTTTCCTAGAAAGAAAGCTCTCGCTGCATGGAGAGAAGCTCCTGAGTTGCTGGGAGGGTGCCTTCCCCTGGGATGGAGCCCCAAAGCAGCTCTAGCTCCAGTAACACATTACTGCAAGTACTGACCTGCACTGACAGAGTCTTAGTGCTCTGTGGGAGCAACCTTTACATGTAAAAAAGAATTGCTAAATACTACTCTCAGCGCTACAAGTTGTTTTTTGTGGGCAGTCTTAGTCTGCAGTGATCTTTATTATTTTATTTATGGAGACCTTACTGTCTCTCCTATATTACTTTCTGGAGTTGAGGAGTAGTTTCCCAAAGAGGTAATGAGGGACTGCATTTGCTTTAAACATCTGAAGATGCCAGAAAACTATGCACTGTTTATGCCCTCAACTCCTGAAGGCTTTCAGTGGGTTTGACATCTTTGGTGCTCAACACCTTTAACCTGAACAGAAATGAGTCTTATGGTAGATTAATAAAAACTACTGTCTCTGAGAGTAGTGTTGTTTGGGTTATTTTGGGTTTAATGAACAGTCCTTCCTGCAGACACTGAGGAGCTCTCAGGGTCTGTGAACACACTGGTGACTTAAACACACCATCACTTCTGCTCTCTGTTCCCAGGATATTTACTTATGGGTAGGAGAAGAGCTGCATGGAAACTGCAGTTTCTGAAATTATATATTTAATATGGGGTTTTTTTCCCTAGAACTAGAGTAAACAAGTATCATAAACTGAGTTCTCATGTGCAGTGGCAAAGTCATTGAGCTGCCTTTCTGAGCACCTTGTTAGCTTTTTTATTTATGATTATTTATGCATATCTACTGTACAGTACTGCTTACAACCTGCTGGGAGTAAACAGTAAACACCAATATCCAAACTGTAGGAAGAGAACAGATCTGTTTTAATAACATGGACACAAGTCCCTCAAGCTCACATACAAAGTTGTATGTTTGGGGAAGGCCTTTGGCTTACTTGCTTTATAAATATACTGGTCAAAGCCACTACTTCAAATGTTAAGAACAGTATTGACTGTAGTGGACTGCTTTCAGGTTTGATAAATTTGGCACACAATTTCATATGCTAAAAGCATTTTACAGTAGATGACTTTGCTTTTGATTTTGGACTTCCAAATAGTGAGTTACCATGCAGTATATCTCATGCATATTAATAGCTGAATTCTTACGGTTTCTTTCTGTACTGGCTCTGGCTGAGATAGAGTTAGCTTTCTTCGCAGTAGCCCTTATGGTGCTGTGTTTTCAGATTTGTGACTAAACCAGTGTTGATAACGCACCAATGGTTCAGCTGTTGCTGAACAGTCCTTGCCCTGGGTCAAGACTTTCTTTTCACTGCTGTGCCCCCACAGTAAGTAGGCTGAGGGTGGGCAAGAGATTGAGATGCAGCTAGGACAGCCAACCTGAACTGGCTGAAGGGGTATTCCATATTGTGTATGGCGATTTGTCTTTTTTTCTTTCCTTCACTTACTAAACTGTCTTTATCTCAGCCTGAGAGTTTTCTTGCCTTTGCTGCTCTTCTGTTCCTTGTCTTGCTGGGGATGGAGGGAAAAGTAAGTGAGCGAGCAGCTGTGTGGGGTGCTCAGCTGCTGGCTAGGGTCAACCCACAATACCTTTGGAACTGTTTACAAGGTTTGCAGTAGTAATTTAAACACTGAGGCTTTTGGATCTCAGTGCAAAGGTATCTTAACATCTACCTTTTTGAACTATAACTTCAGAGAAAATGAAGCAGATGGCTTCATCTTTGTGATTTGCTATCTCATGTAATAGACTGAATTTTATGGTTCAAAATGAAATAAAAGTTATAAGTTTTTTACAGTTGAAAATTAGCTAGTCTGAAGATAGGTCACCTGTTAAATGTGGGTAGGCTTGATTTTCTTACAAAAAATATATTTGAACATGGTTCAGGCTGTGAATATTGCAGTCTCTAACTTCATAGTTATATTCTGACTACCGGAGTCATGTAACTTGAGGTGAACCAAGAATAAGATGTAACAAAGTACCTCCTAATGGAAATACATACTCTTTTTGCAGTGTTTACATTGCCAAATAGCAAGTCTAATATTCAGCTTCTATTAGTTTTTGTAAGGGAAAGATAACTTGGAGCAAGAATCTGACTGAATTCTCCATGTGTTATCGATGTCCTGTATGAGTACTTACTGTAAATAAACATATACTGCACCTTTTTTATGTGCACGCATTTTTTTTTTCCCCTACTGTTACCTTTTGTGGGGAGGGAAGGAGAATGTATTTCAGAAGGCTTATGGTTTTGTTCTACCACTACATAAATAGTAGCTTTCATCACAGGGTATTATAAAGACATAAATAGCTGCTTCTAATCCACTGCTTTGTTTGGAGTCCAAGACCTTTTTACTCTGATCCTCGTTTCAGTATGACTAATGGAGTAGAAGGGCTTCCTACTCTTTCCTAGCTGACAATGTGCCTGAATAGTTTCAGATATGCCTTTAAGAGTTTTATTCTTTGAAGCTCTATCTGAAATATAAAGCACTTATGTGCCAGTATTTTCCATGCTTATATCCTGTCAGCAAACTTTAGACCCATCTCTGTGCATGCTGCCATCAATAACAAATCTAATTGGTTTTATTGAGGGGAGAATTGGGTCTTTTCCCTGGAGTCACCTAATTAACTTTTTTTGGTCCCTATTTGATTTTTTTTTTAAATGTTTTAATACCTGCAGTTCTTTGCCTGTTCCAAAGTGGTTTCAGTTCCTGTCAGTCTGATGCTGGTGCCTAGTCATATAGATATACTTATCCTTCCACTTCAGCTTTGTCTAGTAAGTGCGTTCTTGTGGCATCTACCGTACTCATTCCGTAAGTATCCTAACCATCAAACTACAACATCATGCCTTCTTGGTCCGGGGAATCTTAAATCATTTACTGTTCACCAGTAAAGCTTTAAAAGGAGATAGGGAAGATGCTTTTTCCTCCTACTCCAAAACTGCCTTTATTGCTGTTAGGTATTACACATTCTGGTGAAATTGCATGTTTTATTCTGAATGAGGATGAAGTGATGTCTTCTCCTTCCTGGGTTAGCTTTCTAGACTTTAGACCTTAATAGTAAATCTGGGATTGTTCACACTTTTTATGGGTAGGCATAGAGGATTGGTAATCACTTTTTTTCAAAAAAGGTCTTCTAGTATCCACAGTCCAAAGCCATTCCTCTAAGTCAGGGCAGAGGCATTCCTGAAGTCTTAAGCTCTTGCTTCTTGAACTCCACTGAAGAGTGTAATTTCAGGTTGTGTCCCAGCTCACAACTAGGCAGTGGGCAATGCTAGATCCTTGCTAAACCTATAGGTGCATCAAAATCAGAATAGCCTCTGGTGCATTCTAGGTGCTAAGGGCTCTGGCTGCTACTCCCACATGGAGTTCCTAACCTGGAGAAGCCAGGCTTTTCTGTATTCCCTTGCGCTGACGGTGTGCAACTCCCCAACAGGATGTCCTGCAACCACATTTTCTTTGCCAGGGATGTATTGCTCAGTGCAACTGTCATGCTCTTCACCAAGTTATCCCTACTTTCCTAGTAATTGTATGGCTGTTACATTGTCTTGTAGGAAAATCTACATACTTCCTACAGTGTTCACCAAAATATTCCTTATTAAGATGCTGAAAGTCTGGGTGTCAGAAAAGCACATTTTATTGTATTGTGACAGTGTATTCTCAAAATTTCAGCTGTTCAGTCAACAGAACATCTTTTCTTTCTCTTGTTCTCACCGTGATCCCTCAGGCCTACAAACGTCTGGATGCTGTACACCATATGTGTTTTGTACATCTATTATAACTACAGCCCTCTCTGTTTGGATCTGCTGTTCTGAAGAAAAGGAGGAAAGGGCACTTGCATCTGCACTCCCTTTACTTGCTAGTTCTTAGGCTGGAGAAGTGCTGTATAGAGTGATCCTGCTTGTCACTACTTCATGATAGTGAGTTAGGCAAATAAAGTTTGACATGCTTTAGTTAGACTAGATTCCCTTTAGTAGGAGGAGAAATCCCTGCAATAATCTTAATATTTGCTTCTGGAATGACAAACTGGATTAGATCCCGTTCTTCATGTTGATTGAAGAGTAGCTAACAGTGTGTACTAGAACTTGAGCAAGTCTAAGCATACTCATGCTGAAGGTTCCCATGCAGTCACCTCAGTCTAGTTCTTTCAGCTTGTGAATGTCCCTCACCTGAACCATGAGGCTCATCTTATTTGATGTCATTGCTCTCAAAGTCCTTTAGTAGCGAATGGTCTGTTGCCCATTACTAACATATAAACTGGATTGAGTACCCTGAGGACATATTCCAAAGTCATATTGAAGCATGCAAAAGAGTGAAGCTACAAATCAGTCTTTCTGGTTGGTTGGTTGGGTGTTTTTTTTTTTACCACAGCCCTACATATTTCACATAGTAAAACCTGGCTGTGCTCCTAATGGGTGTTTCACTTATAATAGACAAAGCCAACTGGACCTTCTGGTACAAAAATTCTGTTCAGAATGAAATGAGCAAAAGGCAAAGGCCATCTCCATGGATTTTGGGCCCCATAGGAAGATGCCATGAGATGGCGAAAATGTACCTCGCTTAGGATTGACAGCAAAAAGCGAGAAACGGCAGGAAAGTCAATGAAAACTAGCCTTCTTAGACTTGTATGGCTGATGTAAGGGCCCTGCAGAACTGGGCTGCTTGCTCTGTGACACCTCAAAACTTTTTTCCATGCTAGTATCTGACATAGAACCATATACCTAGTAATATATGGAAAACTCCTGAGTTTGCATTGGTGAAGTACACACGAATGTATGCAGTTTGAAGAACTTCATTTATGGCTCAGCAATTTCATATGTGTATATATACACACACACAACATAAATGTGATAAAATTCAAGGCTATTTTCCATCTAAAACTTCAAGCAACTATAGCTTCAAACATCAAACTTTACAGCTCCTTCTCTATTTCCCTACAGGGAAAGGGAAATGTTAGATGAGTGAGTTCTATGGGGCCATCTGGTGTCTATGAATTTAATAGAGGCTGTTCCAGCAATATTAAGACCTTTAACTTCTCTTAAAATTCACATGCAAAACCTTTCTCTGATTCAAATTAGACCTTTTAGCTAGTAGAATCCAAATGTATGCAATAAATAATGCAAGAGATGTTTAACTTTGTAAGACCCTTTCATTTCATGCAAACCCATTTTTGAAAACCTCATTTTCATTTTCCTTTTTTCGGAGCCAAGACTGAAAATCACTTCCTTACTAAAAGTTTTGAAAAATAAATTATGTGAAGTGTAAATAAGCTTAACACTTTTATGCATTTCAGACATCTTAAGAAAAAGTAAACCATTAAAATATTTGAGAGGTGAGATCTGCTCACATTACAGATCTAGCTAGCCAGTAATCCCTATTAACTCAGAAATGAACTTTCAGGTGTGTTACCCGGTGGGAATGCCAGCAGTGGATGGCTTTCCAGTTGGGGAGGGGAACTGATGTTGTCTAAATCAATGCTGTTATAGCACCTTGTGCAAAGTATTGGGTTCCAGATGGAAGAAAAACCTTACAGGACCAGAGCAGCTGGCTATTTCTCTGAGGAATGTAGCTAGGCAGAAAATACTGACAGATCTTATGCTAAGAGTTTTTAGGAGGTGGGATTGCAGCACAGAACTTGGATATCAGACTGACCTTTAGTGCTGAGACAGAAAGTACTGTGCAAAGCTGAGGACCTACAAAACAAAGCCAAGCTTGCACGTTTCCCCCCAAAAAGACCCTGTTTGGATATTCACACAGGAAAAGTAGCATGCATTAGTGTTTGTCAAAGTACTCAAACATGGCACCTCACAAAAACCATAAAAAGATCAGTTACATGCATATTTACAGTGTGAAAGTATATGCTTTGCCTCTCTTGCATTTGGAAATAAAACTAATTGTTGAAATTCAGGTTTAGAATAATGCAATTTGCTGATCTTTTATATAAGCAATATTATTATTTTTTACTTTTCTGAAGTGAGGCTGCTGTAACAGAGAGTTCCTCGTACTGGAACCTATATTCCCAGAAGAACATAAATAATTACCGTGGTGTGTCGTTCTGATGAACAGTACGCTGTTTCGCAGCTTTTTTTTTTTTTTTTTCGCTGAGTATACTATTCTATAGACACCTGTGAAACAAGACCATAATAAATTAGTCTTATTGTGTACACACTGCAGCATTGACCCTTACAGTACCTTGGAAATATTTATTGCTGCATCCAAAGAAAAGAGCAGCAGATTGAGTTTATTTAAAAATCAAACTAAATATAAATGCTTTTGGTCTATAGTCCTGGAACTAGGCTCTTGTACATCATTACTTTAGAATTGTGAGATTTTTGTGAATAAACAGTTTTACGGTCTGGATTTTAATATGTCCTCAGCTATAGTAGGATATTTAGCTATGTCAAATTAGTTACAAATATATCCATAAAGAAGCATTTTTGCTATCCAGTGATCTACATGAAAATGGTCATAAGAACATCTATGCTAGCTTATGCCTGGTTTTGACTGTGTAAAGAAAAATGTTGGGAATTTTTTTGGTGATTTCCTGCTTAGGAATCCACTGGTTTAAGACACTGGAATGCAAAAGTATCGTGTTAGGGCTGTGAAGTCAAGCATTCACAGTTTAGAAAATGTTATAATTCAGATGCCCAGTGCAACTTTTTCACTTGTGTGCATGCAGCATGTATTTTGGCATACACTTTCATTACAATTTATGCTCTGGGTTTTATTTTCATCAGGATGCTGTTTCACTCAGCATGTAGAAGAAACAGCTCTAACTGCATGAGCAATTCTTCAGTATTTGGGATTCTCCCTGTACTTCAGCATGTGGCCCTATGCTGAAGACAGTGATTCATTGTCATGAGTCCTTCCAGGATCTCACTGACAGCACCTGAGTGCTTCTTGAGGTGTTTTTGAGGCTTATCTCCTTAAATAGGAAGATCAAGGCTGAAAGTTGCTGAGATTAAAACTCAGGTGAGTTGTGTTGTCTTGCACTTCACTGTTCAAAGTAGTTAGTGTGACACAGGGCTGAATTACTTAAAAATTTCTGGTGACTTTACTTGCAGCTGGAAGTGTTTAGCAGCTTTGCAAATTTGACTAATGGGCTTAAGTCAGACACTTGTATAATGAGAAAGGGTAGTGGTCCCTTGTGAAAGGGTGAGCTTAATTTATTTGTCTGGTATCATGCAGAGAGGGAAAGAAATAAAAGAATATATAAATTTTGTTACTAGAGTCTAGAATTAGTTGCCTGCAGCAAAAGATGAGAGAGTTGTCCAGCTTTCCTGTATTACCTAAGTGTGTTCATCCCCATCTATCAATCGTGTACAAGCAGAACCAGTCTTCAGGAAGTTACAACTCATATCATCTTAAACGCATATAAGAGATCTGAGTTCAGTGGCTACAAGATATTCTGACCAATTTAACTGTTATTTCCTAAATTTATAATGTCTGACTCCTCAGCGTTATTTATATTTTTTAGTATGGTTTTATATGTTGCTCTGTAGAATGAAACCTGAAGTATCTCTAGGTGTTCCACAAGCTCTGGATCACACTGTAAGTATTGCTGGACTAGAAGACTGTTGTAGGTCCTTTCTAACTGAGCTATTCAACTCTACATGTCACTGCCACAAATGTTCCTCTTCAAACCAAGCAAAAGTAGGCACCTGTGTTTGTGAAAGATTAATCTAGATTCACATGGAGTTTCTGTTATTCAGATGGGTTTGGGCTATAAGGAGACAGTACAGTCCCCGTGCCAAAGGTGAAAGAACATAATTAAGAAAGAGTAACTGCATACAACATATAGCTGATGTTTTATTATTTACCTTTTTTGGATTATTTATCTTTTTAGCCAGTGGTTACTAGCTTAGTCGACAAACTTCTTGCAAACATTCTTACAGAAATGGGTACCTGGAGAGCAGTAATTAGTGAGAGAATATTGCTCTTACTGTGCCTTTGCAAAAAGGCTTTGCATAATTGGTTTTCCAAGAATTGTGTTTTAGAGCAATTTATAAAGTTTTAAAAAAAGCACATAAACTTATTTTAGGATTTTACTGATTTTCACCACCTTCTCCAATAAGGCAATTATATTCATCAGTCACAAATTCATACCTTTGGTCTCAAAATCATAGAATCATTAGAATTCTATGTCCAAGTTTCTATAACTACATTGTTCAGACCTTGCCTTCTCCCTCTTCATCCCCAGAACAGTCCCAAGCTATAACCAGCTCAGCCACATACTGTGCTCTGCTGCCTGGAACAAGAAGCATTGTCACACTTGGAAGATTAAAAAGTTGTATCTCTATAGCAACTCTCCAAACCCCAAAATAATAAACTAAGAAATTTTGACCAAGAAGAACCTGGCAGCCAGGTGACTGCTCATGGTTTGGATTGGAGTGATGTTGCCTTCATGGTGCTGGACGACTAAGATCTCTGTAAAGCAAAGGCATTCAGTTTGCAGATATCATTCCTGTTGTCAGCTCACCTTTTTACTTCTCTGGGAAGACTCTTCTTTGGAAATGCTCATTACCAAATGTCCTAGTAGGTAATGAATTAAGGCAACATTTGGCTTAGCTTGCCTTTCATTTGACACATGGATAAACACAAAGGAATTTAAAAAATGAAGTAGAAATCCAGTTTTTGGAAAAATATTGCAGTGTCTGTAAAAACAAATTAAGTCATATTGTGATAATAAAGTGTTTGGTTTTAGCTGAACAAGTACTGTCCTTTGTACAATCTGATTCTGCACAGACAGACTAGTAAAAATTCAAGGGCATGCATGCGCTGTTACACTGCTTGAGTTTTCACAGATTTCTGCAATTCATGAAATTTAAGAGAAACATGAGATGTAATGATGTCTCTTGATGCTAGGTCATCCCAATATTTTAACTGGAGCTTGATATGTAGTGGTGGTTTGACAGGCTCTTTGGAAACATGGCTCAGGCTCTTTGTCTGCATGCTTTATTTCTATACAGCAGGAATTCTTCAGCTTGTGCTAAGGCCAATGGGGACCTTTTTGTGCATAAAGCTAAGCTCATGCTCAAAAGGTTACAAAAATGTACTTTAATGAGCAATCTGCCAAGGGAGACAGCCTCTCCTTTCATGTTTTTCCTAGGAGTGATGTCTGTGCAATACTATGTAGTGAAAATTTAGACTTGCCATTAAATTCAGCAGGTGCAAGTTAGTAATAACAAAGGAGAGTTTGTTAAGGTAAAAGCAGCTATTGTATATACCCGTTCTTTTGCTCATAATCCTATACTAAGAACTAGAAAACAGTCCCTTGATTATTTTTTGAAACAAAGACAACTGACTAAGACTCAATAATTTAGGGCTAAAAGATAGAATAACAGGAGAGAAATATGTGTTTTGGGATAGAAGTAAAAGCATTAGGAGTCTGCATGTGGGTGTATGCTGAGGTCAGGAGAGGGTTCAGAAAAGCAGAATAATCATTCAAATTTGGATGGAATTTCCATTAAGGCTACATTACCCAACGACAAAGAAAAACAACCTTCTCCATTTACTACCTATTGAATTGTTCATTTTAGCTTGACAAACCTGGGTGGTACCTTGTGGAGTCTGCTGCATTCAGATGATGCTTCTTTTGCAGAGGACCAAGGAAGATTGTCCTACATTCAAACAGCAGGGTCTGCAACGTGGAGAAAAATACCTGAGCCTTTAGAGAAAACAGAGATTTTTAGGAGCTTGTAGAGAACTGTGTGGAGTCTGTTGTAAGCCAGAAAATTGGTAAAAGTTGCTGAGCTGAGGAGAGGACCTGTGCTGTAATTGGGAAGGCTTTGTTTTAGTCTGACTCACTAGCAGAACAAAGTGGTCTCTCTTTACAGGCTTAGCTTGTACTTCAGTCTCTTTTATCTTTTACGAGAAACCTTACTAATTCAAGGGGCTAATTCAAAGCCCCTGTGTCTCTTTAGGAGTGCTCACTTTCAGCTAAAGGTAAGTCCTGTGGTGCTAAGGCTCACGGGACAGGACCCTTGTCAGGGAAAATGACTTCAAGACATGGTAAGGGATACGAAGAGTCTGAAGTGTGGAGTAAATGAAAGGAAAGGGGAGGAAGAGGATGATGCATAGGCAGCTGACTGTATTTCAGGATTTGAGGAAGGAAAAAGAGGAGTCCCTCTTTCAAGCAGATGAGGAGACTCACTCGTATATGCAGATAACACTAACATTTGAATCTAGTACTGATGTACCTTTAACCTCCTCTTAAAGGTACAAATATAGGAAGGCTACTCAAAAATAAAAAAAGTCTCCCACCGCACTTTTGCCTCTGAATTTTATGATGGCTAAATGGGTCTGATTCCTTTACAAGCTCTTTACTCTTTATTTACTATTTTTAAACACTTGGGTTTACCAGTACTGGGCTGAAAATGTGAAGGAGAAAAAAGTTGAAGATAATTGCTCGAAGTACACAAGAATTTATGCCAAGGTAGATTTTATTTTTCTTCTCTTTAAGTAAAAAGTTAACTTTAAACTGACATTTAAATAATCTGTGATGATGTTATGTATTTCAGGCAGCTGGCACTCTGCATCTAACTTCATTCCTGTTGACTGAATGCTTGAATTAGGAAGATGCATTCATAACTTGCATCTAACCCACAGTGAGACTTCCCAAATACATTGTGATTGATGTTCTCATCTATTTTTTGTCAAGGTCTTTGGCAAACCCTGTGTGTTATCCATTTGTCAGCACTTGCAACAAAGCTGTTTTCTGAACATACTTCTGCCTTTTATAGATATGAAAACTTAGTTAAATAGAGAGGCCTGGATGAATTTCATGCTGCTGTGAAGTCAAACCACTTCTATAGTAAAAAGAAAAGCTTCTAGGATTCATTTAACCTCTATTCAGCTAGAATATCACAGATACTGATGGGAAGAAAAGCTATTAGGCTTGTGTGTTTTGGTAGTTAGATGTCAAAGCATTTAAAAGGTTTCTTCCTGTGTAGGCTACAGAATGCAGCAAGCCAGTCTCTTCTTGAACTACTTGTATTTTCATTAAAATGCTAATATGTATTACTGATAATTTTTTTTTTAAAATTAATAAAAATTACTTAAACCTGTATAACCTGCTAATGGGAAAGAGGACGACTAATAACTCCTCACCTTGAGTCATCTAGGTTCCAGGCTCGCTGAACAGCTGCTGCTAGAGCCTGTCCTTCAGTGCCTTGGCCTTAATTGAATGCACCTAGCAAATACATGCCACATGTAAGAACATCAACAAGAGAGAATTATAACAAAATCAGCAGAATGCTTTTTACTGTTAAATGCTTAAAAAGGCCACTGAACTACAGGTGGACTGATGACGGGATAAAGACCAGATAAAGAGCTGCATTCCTGCCTGGGCTCTAACAAAATGCCTGAGTTTGTTCTTGGGACTACAGGTCAGTGAGGGGAGAAGTACTTGGGAGAAAGCAGGAATCAGAGAATATTTCATGCTGCCTGCAGTGCTGGAGACTTAAATGGATTTTAGCCCCAGCATAGGAGAGGGATAAATGGCTTTTAGAGACTCTCTTCAGCACCACTTTTGTTAACTCAGTGAGATATGAAAGATGTAAGAACTACATTTGGCTATGCATTAAGCATCTTCAGGGAAGATGTTTGTAATGATTGTTCTCCTGGGCTTTTTCTGCAGCACGGATTTTTTAATGAAGTTGCAGTCCCTGGTGTAGATATAAATTATTGTTGTAAATTAAATCTTTTTTTCCCATGCAGTATGCTCACTCTCCCCAGTCACTCTACTATGGCATGCCTGTAGCACGGATTTGCAGAGCTCCTACCACATCTTGTGTGGCTAAACAGACTATCAAAAAAATCCATCTTGTCAACTCCACCACTTATCTAGTGAACATCCATAGCCGTCTACTCTATTGCACTAACATGAAAAGACTAACAAAGGGCTCTCAATCAAGTTGAAGTCATCTGACAGATTAACAGTCTGAGCTGATCAGCTGAAAACCAAGATTTTCTTACTGATATAGATCCTTCTGTATGCATGCAGAGCAAAACTTGTTTTCTTTTTGATGTTTCAAAACCTGCTATTAACACTCTCTCCTTCCACAGGAAACAGTCTCAAAATCCTTAGGTAAGAGAAGGAACTCTTTTGCAGTTTTTGAACCCTTTGGCTGTTCTAGCTCTGCCAAGTGTTCCTCCCACTGCTCTGCAGTGTGACCTGTGGAAACAACACCTTGACCTTGATATCATATTTTACCTTGAGCTGTATAGATGGCCAATGTGATCTCTGTCCTGATCTTGGGTGGATCCCCTGTGCAGAGGAGGACAAGCTGCAATAGTGGAGGCTGGTGCTGCTCCTTCCCGCAGAACTGGTAAAAGCACTTTTAGAATCACCTCTCTGCAATAAGCTCTTCAGTGCTTCTTGAATGTGGCAAAAATTGGAAGGAGACTGAATCACAGAATGAATACTTGGGGTCACTGTTTGCACTTCCCATCTCAGGAAACTAACCTAGCTAGCTAAATTAGGTAGCTAGTTCCTTTGTGCTGTATCTGTACTTAATGGAGACAGAGAAAAGCTCTTAATAAGAATGATTCACAGACCACAGTTATGATCTTACTACAAATTACTCAAGTTGATCCTTGCTCTCTCCATTTATTAGAGAAACTTACAGAGACCAGCCATTGCACTCAGCTAAATGAAGTTAGGCAGTGAGAATATGCCCTTCTGCTGTATGCCATATGGTCTGCTCCATGACTCTTCTGTGGTTGAACAGAAAACTCTGTCCTTGGATGTGAATGTGTAGTCTTGACATGAACCATAGGAAATTACTCACATGTCAGAAGGTGCAATGGGGCTGTATACAATAATGATACTTTTTATTTATTTCCTAAATATATGCATAAATGGCACTTAGAACTTTAGTAGAGGAAATGTAAATTGTGTTTGTTTTCTACCAAAAGTTTGCATAAATTTCAGTTCTTGACTAGTCTAGATGTGAAACAATTAATAACAACCATGGGAAATCTGGCTTGCCCTTGAGAGCATGTATCCAAACGAGAGGCAGCTAAAGGATAATTCCCTTTCCACAAAGGGGAAAGGAATAAAGTGATTGCCAAGATGGAAAATAAATTAGTCATGTCAGATCCCTGTTAAGATAACACAGGTCAAGTTGCTCTTTGGTTAGGTGTTAGTCTATGAGTTAACACCAGTATTTGAAAGTAAGGAGATGTTAAGCTTCAAAGCTTGAACTGGGACACATATAGATAGTATAAAGCTAAAAGCTGCTTTTCTGCTTAACCCAAACTTTGAAAAAATCCCATGTATGCACTTTCAGTTTTATGCTGTGTGTGAATGTCAAATATGCTTAGCTGGAACAGAATTTCTTGAAAGTAATTATTGTCAGTCCCTTTAGCTAAATATATCTATATACATGCCAGAAATATGCAAGACTGAAAAATGCTGATACAAGCTTATGAGGGTTTTTTTTTTTTTTAATTTAAAAACTGCTACTGCTGGTCTGTTATTGTGATTTTTGTTGCCATGTTACCTATATGTCATTTATTCCAAAAAGTCTCTTTCCAGTGGAAATGCAAATGTTTATTCAGAACAAATTATTTCAAAGAAGGAAACTAAATTTGGAAATAAGATGTCTTAACCCCTTTAACTGCTTAGAAGGGTCAGAGAATATAGAGTATCATTTTCCAGAGTAGGTGCCCCTACGAAGTATTTCAGGTCAGGTTTGTAAGCAAGCTGAGCAGGCAGAAAGGCAAGCTCTGATCCCAGGCATGGTCCTTCTCCTGTTCTGTCCTCCTTCCCTGCATTGCAGAGCTTTTAATTAGTCTCCTGGGATAAACCCAGAGCTGTTACTACAACAGGGGGAGTTCTACCCCAGGAGGGATGGGGTGTCCTGCCTCTCCTGGTCCAGCTGTGACCGGCAGCGGCAGGTTCTCCTCAGCATGTTGAGGCCTTTCAGAATGTTACTCTGTTGGAGGGCTTCAGTGGGAAGGTCTGAGAAGGAGTTTTAGGATTTTCTATCAAACTGGACACCCACAGCTGGGCTTGCATTCTGGAGGACAATGATAGGATGTGTAACTCGGGTGGCTGTGGCCTCTCTCCTGTGGCCTCAGTGGAGGAGAGGAGATGGCTGGGTCCTGACCCTGACTAAACATCAAGCCCAGCTAATCTGTTGGCCTTTCTGCCTCTTGCTCTGAATGGGGGCAGGTGAGGTGGAAGAACATCTCAGGTGGTCATGTAGTAGTCATGTGAAACTTGTCACCCAACTCTCTTGGACTCAGCTTTGTTTTGTTACAGTATGCACTATGTGGGGGCTTTCTCCCCATATATACACTTCTTTTTAATGTATAGTCTTTTATGCAGATGCATTTGGCCCATCCTGCAGCAGCCTCATGTCCCCATCCAAGGCAGCTCTATCTGGTTATCCTTTACCACCATGGCTCACGAAGGGTTTTGCACCAAGAAGGTGTTAGGTGAATAAATTTGTCTTTGCAAATTCTCCTGTGCATGTTGGTGCCTTCCCCACCCCCGCCCTCGAGAGAGTGGAGTTCCCTAGGGAGAGCCTGGCGGTGGGGGGGAGCTGCAGCCACACGCACCACGTGAAGAGACAGCAGCTCCTGTTCCACCTTGGCTGCAGGAGGGGAAGAGTGCGCCTGATTGCCAGGATCAGGACTAGCTGGAGAAGTGAGACAGAAGAGAGAGGAGGGGGAAAAAATGCCTTAAACTGCAAGACTGTGCTTATAGCATGTGGCCAGCATGTGCCATGCAGACTTCAGGAGGCAGCCAAAGCGCATGTGAGAGGCTCCGGCTGGGCAGCAGCAGAGAGGAGAAGAGGTGTTGCAGGATGGGGGATTCCCGGACACCAGCAAGCAGGAGGGAGGTGCAGGTACACGGGGCACAACTGACGGTCCTCTGTCACCCTGCAGCAAACTCAGCCTGGAGCCCAGGTAGGGCGAATGCATGGACTGTGCAGTGTATAAATTATTTTTTCAGCTTTCTTAGATAGTTTTGGCTCACGACATTATGGGGCAGAGGCAGGAGTTTATTGATGTATGTGGTTGCTGGATGGTATTACTGCATTTGTGGGGGAGGAGGAATGTTAGGGGATTGTTTTTGAGGATTACTGCTTTGGGATGATACACAAAATTTTAGGTTTTCAGGGAGAATTTTTGGCTATGGTGGCGCCTGGGAGAGAACAAGCCTGAAGGCATCCAAGCACAGCAGAAAAGAAAACTCAGAAATGTAAATCAACCACTTCACAGAAAACTTCAGTGAGAAAGGGAAACATCTGTAACAGTCAAGGGAGTGCATAAAAAGTAGTTGTCTGATAGGAAAACCTGAGGGACTGGGGTAGCCAGGTTTGTATCCATTTTCAGGTTTTAAGATTTACTCCTCAGAGCATTGCATCTGCAAATCTCTGAGGGACTATCAAACCCGTTTCAGTCCTCTTCACCAAGGGAAACAGTTCCGGGATACACAACTTAATTTCATTTCCATATTGCTAATAGAAGGTGCATGTACTTGCTTTTCTCAAAGTGTAGTTGTATCTAAACACCTGGGAACAGCATTAAGCTTGTGGCAGGAACACTGTCTTCAGAATCATAGGTGTCCCTGTGTTTACAGCTGCAAATTCTATTAGGCTGCTAAGCAGCATCCTTCAGCATGCCTCAGCAACCTCTTCCCTGCCTTGCTGTCAAGAAGCTGTGTTGAGAGCTAGATACTACTTTCCTCGCTGTTACAATTTTGAAACTCATGGCACAACTTTAAAAAGTATGTAATTGCTGCAGAAGTTTCTTTAGGTTACTTTCTTCTGTTTCGGCTGTTGATTTGCTCTCAGCTGGTAAAGCAAAGCATGCAGAAACAGCCTGTGCATGTATCATGCAGTCAAGTGCATTTGTCTGTACTGCTGCAGTTAGCCAGTGTTCCTTGCCTTTTGCAATGATCCCTGGTGTTGTGCTTAGCTTGAAAAATACTTTTTTTTTTTTTTTAACTCTGACAACTTTTTAAAGTTGGCTTCTGCTTTTTAAAAATGAAACATCTTCAGGACCTTTTTTTTTTCCCCTTAATAATTAAAAAAAGCTTTCTGCAACTTTACCAATCACAACAAAAACTACTGTTACAGCTTTGCAATTTAATAACTTAAAACTATTATATTCACTTTCCGAGTGTCCCAGCTTCTCATACACACATACACACTCTTATGCTTTAATGGCTATGTGTGTGTGTATATATATATATATATTCATATCTAGATACACTTATATGTATCATATATATATGTGCATTTCTGTATGTATTACTTTTATTAGACAATTATTTTAATGTGGGTACAAGAAGCGGTTATGGTGAAAGCTGTTGTTAACTGATGGGACTAATGAGATTAAACAAAGTCAAAAACTTTGAGAGTTTGCCTTCATTCAAGAGTTCTGAGTAGATTTATTTATAAAGTTTTTATAGTCTAAGTTTTTCAGTCTCAGAGTCTATATGTTGTACGTTTACAGCTGCAGCATATGCTCCCTTGAAGACACAAATGAAAGTTGAGACTGAAGGTTTTAGTATAAGGCAAAATGGCCTTGTACTAGTGAACAGATAAATATGACAACTAAGGTCTCTTTGATGTGATGTATCCATGTAGGGTTTTTTCTTCAGAAATTATCAATTCCATGTACTTTCAGATGAGTTTAGGGAATGATTCTTCATTGTTAAAAGTGAAAATCGATGTATACTGGAAATGATACTGGAGAAGGGAGTGACCGCATGTATATTTAAAAAATCAGAACATAAAGTAGGATGCTAGAAGTGCTTATGAATTTTTCATTATTATATTGACAGTTAAAAACAGCCATAAATGTCATATCTTATATACACAGGTACATATTAATACTCTCATTTTCCTAAGCATTCATGGTAAAGCATTCAGGCAGTGTGGGATAACCATAGTCTTTAGATAGTGGGTATCCGCATGCAAAGAAATACAAATTACAACTAGGAAAGCTGAGTAAAAAGCTGTGTCCTTTTGGCCAGACAAAGCTATGTGTTGCTAGCTCCACATTCAGTATTACCGATAGACTCAAATGTGTTGTATGTTTGCAAGAGAAACATAAAAATATATTGGCAGCTAACTCCCTAGAAAATGCATCAATTTTATGTTTCTATAAAAGCATGAGTCAAAGTTTTGTGTAAAGAAAAGGATGAAAGTAGGGAGATTGGAGGCTTGTTGTTAAACCTGATGTCTTCTGCAGTACTGGCTAGTATTGAACAGTATTTTACTACAGTTCACTGAACTTTCTGCAGTGCCACCCAGCTCTTTCTCTGGAGTGGACACACTTGGGAGTCCTTGATATATATATCTGTCTAGCTAGTGGGTAGTGTGTGGGCATCTCTTGGTGCACACATTTATTTAAAGAGGTTTATTTCCTAACTCCTAGAAACCTCTCTTCTGAAAGATATGATGAACAATTTCTGTTCTGTTGTTCCCCTCTAAGGGTTCTACATTTAGACAACTGCCACTCTTCATGTGTGTGCATTTAATGCTTAGTTACAGTACCTGACTGAATTGTGTTTAGAGCAACTAAAATCTATTATTACATTAGATACACTCATGTTGCTCTTGCAGAAGTTATGAACCAGTAGTATGATTTACCAGTTCCATTCAGGCATGTTCTACTGTTAAATACTTTGTTTTCTGTAGAAAATTCATCACGTGATCATGGTTCAAGTCTGAGTTGTTGCATTGTATTTCAGTGTTTCAGCAGCACTTGTAGTCTCAAGTGAGTGTAGCCATAATTGCCTGAGGGTGCTTGTAGGATCATCACAGGTTTGAAGCATTTGTCTGCATTTGAGTGTCCAGTTTTGTGGATGGGACATTCTGTATTCAGAAGCTGCCAGTCCTGCAAATAGCACAAACCTGAGAGTTAAAAAGTAAGATAATCCCTTGTAGGAGAGATATATAGAAGTCACCTTATTTTGCCCTTATAGGTAAACAACACTCCAAAGGTAGTGTCTTATTTTTCCCCCTGTGTTTTTCAGGAGGGCAGTGGAGGTGATACCACTTGCAGCAGAACGATCTCTACAGAGCAGCTCACCTCCAGTCTTGTGGCATCCTGTCATAATAAGCCCTATTGTTTTGTGTCACAATGTCATACACAGTTGAGCTAGTAGCAAGATGGAACATAAGTCTTCAGAAAGTGCAAAAATATTTGAAGAATTCAAAATAAAGGGTAATTTAAACAAAATGTGAAATAGATTGAAAAAATTCCAAGCCATTGATTGGTGGATAAGAGAATTGCTAAGGACTATAGCAGAACAGAGACTTGCATCAGGGCAGAGTCTGTGCATCTAACAGCAGAGTGGGATCTGAAGTGGCAGTGGAGTGGCTGTGCCTCCCAGTTCCTGATTTCTGCTGAGCTCTACCTCACGGGAGTCAGAACAATGGCAGCAAGATGTTGATTTAAAAAAAACAAAAAAAAACCCCAAAAACCACAACCAAACCACCACCAAAAAAACAACCAGAAGATATTGGCTTTCCAGTCTTGCTAAGTAACCTTCAGGTGTGATGTGTGAGTGAGGCCCTGCAGAAATCCAGGCATAAGCAAGACGACAACAAATTGTAGGTTCATGTTGGCATTATGATGGTTTATTTCACATTAAATGCTTTCTTGTTCAGTACAAGGAAAACATGTACTGAAAGTATACTTTCAGCATTACACCAGCATTTAACAGCATTACTGATAGTGGACCACAATAAAATATGGCATTTCTTTTTAAGGAGCAGGCTAACTTAATGATCAAAACACAGGAATTGATATTACCATATTATAGTTTCCTTCTCCAAAATTATAAGCTGCTACAGGACAAAGGCACAGGTTTTAACTCCTGATGTTTGTTGTCAGGTTCTGATGCTGTTGATCCTATTGCAGTAGGACTGCTTCGTTGGAAAAATCCATATGTCTATGGGAACACTCGCCTCCCTCTCACCTTCTCTGAAGATGCCTGTGCTCCTGTATTTCAGTGTTTTGCTACACAAAATGACTTCTCACATCCATTATCCTGCCCAGCTTCACTTTCTATCACTCCATTGCCTTCTTACAGCACTAGTAGTCAAGAAACTTTGAGTCAAGACTGTACAGGTAAGTGATTATTTCTTTTTTACATTGCAAAGCTTAGTTTAATCAGCAGTTTTAGTGCTCAGGTTAAATAGCTGTTTCTGCTGCCAGACTGCTTGCTCCTAAGGAAGGATTAGACCACAGAAACTTCACAAAATAATTTATGTTTATGCCAAGTAATTCTTATTCAAACGATTTGTCTCGTGGTTTAAAAAGTATCGGGAAAAAGAGCATTCTGTTCTCAGCCACAATAATATAATTAGTGCATGTTTGCTTTAAAACTGGTAGACCAAGTGTTTGGTGAGGGTGGATCCATGGTAGCATATGGAGGCATTTGAGGACAGTATCCTCTCTTCTGTGTCTGTCATAAAACTTTGCATGATGGGGGATAGCTTGATATGTCCATCATGTATCCAAAATGCTACGAGCACCTGGCTAATAACAAAATAAGATGTACAAGGAGCATCTGCTTACATCCATGGGAAAGCCTTTGTGCTCTCACACTGTTAAAAGGCTTATGTCTATCAGAAGCTATCAGAAACAGCAGCATGCTGGGCGGTGATAAGGTGCTTCCAGACTGAGTCTCTCAGGGTCTGCAGGAAAGATGGCACCTAATAAAGGGTTGTGGTGTTAGGACAAATCACTCGATCCATAGTCTGCTCCATTTGTATCAGGTTTTGATCATGATGATGATAGGAAGTGGGGCATGAGCTCAGTGAATTTTTCTGGCTGGCACATGAGGCCCTGACCTACATGCTTCCTACTGAACCCCTGTAAAAGGATTTTAATTCATGCTGTGCTTTTCATGTTGCTAAGTGGGAGGAATTAGCAATGTTCTGCCTAGGTGTCAGGTAGCAGAAAGGTATATATGGAGACTGGGGTCTTAGTGGATCCAGTATTGAAAGGAGTAATGCTGGAAAAGGGCGGGCCTAAATACCTAATACTGACCTAGTTCTTAAAATGTCTGTAATAATTGCTGACAACAGTGGCTGAATGTAATCTGTAGTAAAAATTATAATCAAATATGTATATTACTGTTGTTTGTATTACTGCTTTTTTCAATGTAAGTATTGTAGTACATTAATGTACTTTAGTGTAACTGATGTAGTCATTACTGCATGTTGCCAAAAATTAATGGGCCTGAAACTCTGTGGTGGTGCTGAAATCCAAACAAAACTGATCTCAGAACCTTCCTAGAACCTTCTGATCTAATGGCTCATCCTCTGGAGCTTGCTGGATGCTCACGGCAGCCAAAAATCCCGGTCTCCAGCACTTCTAGTGCCATTCCTAATGCCTGCTCTATTGGTGACACTTGCAAAGCAGGAGTGTTAGGGCAAATGCTGAATAATTCCTACAAGGTTAAATGTTGTGACTGCTATTTATCTTTTTATCTGCTTCCAATTAAGAGCAGTGTAAATGTGCACCCTCTGCTCACAATAGAGTGTTCTTTGTATGAACCCAGTGACTGTATTCTGGACGCTTAATTTGTCTCATAGTTTATTATGTCACCTCTTTTAGTGATAGGAATACTATATGTGCTATGAGATACTTTATATTTTCCCCATATGAGGAGTGACAACTCTGGTATTAATTGTGAAGTTGTTGTTTTGGGACAGTGGGGTGGCAAGTGAGCCTTACTGTAAGGTTCACAGGCATCTGCCACCAAAGGTGATGATGTGGAGAAGGGGAGAAAATTAAAAATAAAATATTAGTAGTATAATAAAACTAATAAAACTTGATAAGGAGCTGCTAGCACTGCAGAACAATTTCCCAGTTCTAAAGTATGGATGCATATAGCCAAAGATGCTAGTATGATATTGTACTAGCAACTCAAATACAGATGCCATAATTTTGATCTTAATTTAAGAAGCTACCGGATCTTTGAAGAGCTCACAGTGAGATGTTTATTAAAGTACTGCACTGAAGAGCAGCATAGCAGCACGGTGACAGGTCGGCTCGGAAGTAATGTCCATTTCCAACAGGGCTGGGAGGTGATGGTGCAAAGCATGACTTGTAGCACAGGAAGATACAATCTCTACCCAGAGCAGTTAATGCCCTAATTTCTATATCCAATGGAACAATTGGTAATCCATGGGATTATTTTAAATCTAAGTGTCTCCTGCAGCAAAGGAGAGGGTACTGCATGTAAACTGGGGAAGTGTTTCCTATATACTGATTAGAAGTGCTTTACCTATTGCACAGGGGGAGAAGGGTGCTGTGTCAGCAGCTTCTCTGTATGACTTGATGTCCTCTGCAACACCAGTGATAATCCATATCACTGGGCCTTACTATGAGGCTTCTAGTGCAAAGATTCCTCAAGATTTTTAAACTTCATCAGTTTTCAGGGACTGTCATGCCATGACTGAAAAGCTTGTTTGCAGTGGAGATAGCAGCTGTTCAGCAGTGTACAGCATGTCTGTGGAAGCTCAGGCAAGAGTGCTGCATCAGCTGAAACGGGATTTTTTGAAAAGACAGAGGGTAATTTACAGATTGATTAATGATGTAGGGTATATCTTAACGTTATATCCAGGCTCATTTATATCCAAGACTACTTGATCAGCTCATTTGCAGGAACCTGAGATGCAAAAGAATACTATGCTACAGGTTTGCTGTGTGCTTTGCTCTTGTGAATTTACATCAAACTCTCGATAACATTTTAATAACAAATTTTTAAAAACCAAACGATGCTAAACCACCAGTATATAATGCATAGAATACATACATTGTAATTCCAAAGGAATTCTTTTTAAACTGTTGATGGTGGGAAAATTCTGGCTGTTTCCTCCGGAGCAGGGCATGTTTGGGCCCTTGTAATAACCTGTGCTTGGGGATGTCTGAGCTGAATTTTGATGTGCAGAGCAACAAGACAGTGATGTGGAAAACAAGGTATGAACACAGTAAAACTGTGTATTAGGATACACAGTATGAAAGAGTTAGATCTGCAGCTAATAGTATTTGGGGAGCTTGTCTTCGATGGTGCTTTGAATCCTAGTCTTGATTTAGTGCTTTTGTTGCTTCACAGCATTCTGCAATGCTAGATAATTTAGAGTAGTGTCAGATTTTGTCCCTAGATACAGGAGTATAATTGACATCAGAATCAAAAAAAAATGTATGCTGGAAGGGAATTCTTGAACTTTTAATACTGTGATTTGAAATAATGTTTTCGGAGAGGATTGCACTTGTTAATAAAAACCATGCTTCTCTTAAGAATGGGACAAAACATGAGGAGTTATTCTGAACTGATTTCCTAACCTGGAAATCTTGTGAGGGAGTACCAGAGGAGCATAGTTTTGATAACTATTTCATAACCACATATCAGTTTTTCAACTGAGTCCTGAAGAGTTCCTGTTGATTAACTTTGTCTCTTATGATCACTAATGCTTAATTACATTGACTATTATTTTCTAGAATATCCAGAAGACTTTGCTAGACACCAGCTGGATTGAGAGGAATAAATTTGCATTGGGTAGAAATGAGTCAGGAACTGAACAGTATCTGTCAAGTTTGTGTCATCTGCAAGTTTTAAAGAAACAGAAAATATCATAATACATGGAAAATATTGAATATAATAAGACCTCTATGTCATCTTAAAATGAATTCCCATTTTTACCATTTTTACTTGTTTGTTCATTACAAGGACCTGTCCCCTTGTATGCTAGATCAGCTGTTTTAAAAGCAATTATATTGATTTCCCATTAATTCTTCCTGACAAATCTGTTGGTTCTTTGTTATCATCTTGTTTTTTTCAAGGTGCTTCAGACTGCTTGATTTATTGCTTGCTTACTAGTTTGTCACCATCTCTTTTCAAATATCAGTGTTGGGCTGACTGGGCTGTAATTACCTAAAGTATTTTAGTTGCCCTTCTCTACTGTTAGGGGACTTTACTCCATCCTTACTTGGATGGAATCTTCCTTCAAATATATTTATGTTCCTAAATCTCAGCAAAGCAACTGAAATGTGAAGTAGACACCTATGTGTCTTTTCTGGGTCTGTGCCTGCTCCCTGGTGTTTGAATGTATGGAATAGAGCTATTCCAGCAGAACCTGTGCTCCCAGCAGAGACAGGGAAAATGCAGAGGCTTGAGTCAGCTGGACGCTCATCAGGATGCACCTGGGTCTGTCTTGTAGTTGGTCAGAGACATGCACTTCTGGAAAAAGTAGTATTCTTATGACTGTGGTACACAACTTGTCACAAAATTAAGAAAATCTGAAAAAAGGTGTTCCAGCTTCATTGCTCAAATCTGTTGGAAGCCTGGCTGCTATTTTGTTTATGTAAATTCCTACGATGTCTCCATTTCATTTTGCTGGTGCAATCATAGCATCAAACCTTTTCCCTTTGTTTCTACACTGCAAGATATTGCCACCTGCTGTGCATGCTGTATTTGATGTATACAAAAATAAAATTAAATATTTCTTGATTTGTGTGTACTTGAATGCATACTTGAATGGATTCTCTGATTCTGCAGCTTCCATAATTTTTTCCGACAGAGCTGTCTTGTTTCGTGCAGTTCTAAAGACCTATTTTAAATCACACAGTAACAGTAAAAAGCTATGTAAAGAAATATTTTGTGACACTGACTACTTTTTAGTATGGTGTACGACTCCAGTTACATTTATTTGACAAGCTAGATGCAAAGTAAGTGAGTACAACAGATCAAATGTTAGCTGAATTTTGTAAAAGGAATATTATTGGCCTGCTTAGGAAGTTATTTGTTCACCTGGAGAAAAATGAGGCTTGAAAGAATTATAATGTGAGTAAGGAAATGACTGAGGAGGACATGGCAACAGTCATGGGGAGGGGGAGTACCAAATGGGAAGAAGATTAATAGTGGAGTTTTCCCAGCACTGGTTTGGAAATAAGGTTAATATTTTTGTGGATGACTTCTGTCTGAAAAGCAGGAGGGAGTGCAGTGATGAGATGTGCTGATGAGTCTAAACTGGGAGATACCACTACAGGGGAGAATCTGAATATCAGGTAGGAAGAAATGGGTGAATTCTGGGAACAGAATAAGGGAAGAGTGATGAAATACAATAGTGCAGGTTTAAAGACTGTGCATAGCAGGAATTATTTTTTTTTCTCCTGTGAGCTGGGAGTCCTCAGCTGGAAATGGTAGAGGAAGATAAATCCAGCTACTAATCGGAAGTGTGATGCAGCTGTGAAAAAGCAAATGGAAGCTTGCAATCTTAGGTGAAATACTTGCCATAGAGGGAAAGATTAAAGTTGTTTACCCAAAGTGAATTCTTTCAGAAAGGGTGAAGATGCACTGGAGCTTAAGCAGACAAGAACAACATGAACAGCAGGAGAGAGGAGAGCTCATCTGATAAGAGGAGAGCAAAAAAGTTTGCTGTGCTTAGCAAAACAAAAGCTATTTAAAAAGAAAAACAAAGACAGTAGTTTTTGGTTTCTGTTTATTTAATAATCTAATGTTTATAAAGGTTGGGAAATAGCTGGCCTGAAGAACAGGTATCTGATGTGTTCACTTATCCTGACCAGCAGCCTTCAGAGTCTGAAGAAACTGCTAAGCAAGCCCGGAGTTGCAACTGCTGGTGTTTGCACATAAGAGTTAAAAAGTTCCAGTTGCAAATCTGAATTTGAAGGGCTCATAAACTGCCTCACTTCTGGGGACTGCGTACAAAAGTGCAAGCCACAAGATGGTGCTGACACTCCTTGCCATGGTTGAAAGCATTATCAAAGATGCAGAGCAACATGCAGTGGCTCGGCTGTAACCAGACAAAATTTCCATGGAGCTCGGTGCATACTAACCTGTAAACAAGTAATAAAGTCAGTGGCTCAGCTGGCCTACAGTTTGTATTTATGCGTTTATTTTTGTTAAGTTATACTCACTCGGTATACTGGAGGGAAAGAGGGAGGTGAAGACATAAAGAAGGGAATCAAAGAGGTGATAGTTATTTTAGAGGTTGTACTCTCTTTTTGCTTGGCTTTCAGCTACAAAGGGATTGATGAAATTAAAAAATTGAGAAATAGAAAGACAACACATCCGTGTTATCTCTGATTAGAATCTTCACTGCAATTTCCATACTCTCCAACTGCCAAGGGCAAAATTTGCTGTACCTACAGTGTTGCTGACTGCTTGTGCTTCTCTGCCTGTTTTCTTTTTATGAATGCATTGAGGCAGGGACCATTTTGGGAGGGGTTTTTTGGTATTCTCTGTATAGTGTCTTAAAAGGGAGTGGAATAGAGAAAGGTTTCTGCAGTTTATGACTGTAATAGAGAACTCCAAGGGAGGTTTATAAAGAGGAAAAATATCCTTTGCAAAAATGTTACTTGGGAACTCTGAAGTCAGCTGAACCCAAGAAACAATGCAGCCCAGTTGACAACTGCATAGACTTATCTCAGCATCCTGACTCTGGCAACAGCTGCCTTTGCTACTATCCTGTCCTCTCTGCTAACACAGGCATCATGTCTCTGTTCATTAATCAGTGTGGCCATGAAGAGGATACGTTTATCTTTCTCAATGCTTTCATTCAGCCACCAGCAGAATCTCCAGTGCTATCAATGGCAACTGCTAACTACTTTTATCAAAATTGGGGGGCAGCACAATTTGTTATAGAATGCCTTTCCTCCAGTGCTGTATCATCTTCTGCTCCTGAAATGCAGGTTATGCATTTTTCCTCTGAATAAAATGAGACTAAATGTGTTTAAGTCTAAACCTGAAATGGCTAAAAGCATACTGCATTCAATATGTATGATGAATTAGGATCCTAAAAAGAACATTAAGTATTTTGGTAACATCAGTGTCCTTGCTGACTCTTGGGATACAAAGTGCCATTAAGTCTATGCTTCCAAAGATCTAAATATGTGTACTTAACCAATTTCAAGGCTCTGGCTACCAATAGGATTGCTTATATGATTAAAAGAGTGTAATAATTGTTTACTCAAAATTCTGACTCACGTTAAGTGCACAGATCATTATAAAAAACTCATGCTTAAAAGGAAGGAAATAAAAATTATGAAACTTCTATAGCCTTCTGGCCTTATCATAGCATCAAGCCTAGAAGCTGCTGACCTGCCTAGTTCTGATCAAGCAAAATAATTAAGTATATGCTTAATTTTGGACTTGGGAGTTGTGCTATTGAGATCAATTTCTCTGATTCTCTAATGGTTCTTACCAATGAGAAACCAAAATTTGCCTAAGCTGGTAGTTCCTGTTTGTTACAGTGTGTGCATTTAGAAATACTAACCAGCACAGATCGTGTTCTGCTGGTTGAAAGTATTTAATACTGGCAATGCTAGCATGTGTCTCCCGTAGTGTGGTATCAGCATGTTTCAATCTTGGCTTTAGAGAGCATTTTTAGAGTTGGAAGTGCATTTACTCTCCAGCCTTCTCTTTCTGCTAATTTTGGAATCAACTACAAGGCCTGGCCTTTCTTTTTATCTAGAATGTAGATATTTGCCCTTTTTGTTGACCTGAGGTTGGCATGTTATTGCACAAATTTAAACTGGAATCTGATGTTATCACCATTTGCTCACTGCTGGTGCTTCATGTGAACTAAACCTCAGGAGGGTCTAATACAGAGTCTCTCAAATAGCAATTTAATGCAGATTTACAAGTTTTCATTCTTTTTAGTTGCTGTATTCTTTCTTGAATACATTTCTTTAGTGTCTGTTGACCACAGCTGGTGCAAGAAGGATTGATTTCAGTGTCAGATTTCATGGAGACTCCTTTCCTCTGTGCCATATTCTGGCTTTGTATGCTAGTCAGTTAATGCAGAAAAGGGTTAGGATGGAGTTCTGGTCAGTAACAGAACTGCTTTTACATAAGGATGTGTCTCTGTACCACTCTACCAACTGCAGCCTTCTAGTGCTAAAGAATCTTTAAGACTTAATGCAAGAAGGAAATGTTTAATTAGCTCTTTAATAGGGGTTTACTGATGCTGCACAAAACAGCAATCTTTCACTCTTCTCTGTGACATGCCTTTCTCTGTGAACAGTGTACCTATCTTCCATATTTTATAACCAAAATACTAGTGTATAGTAAAAGACAAGCATAAAATTTTTAATATCTTCTTGTTAACTTTACATAATCAAACTAGGACATTTCCCTACTTTATCTCCAGAGAAATCAAGTGTCTGCAAATAGAATGCTTTTTATTTTATTGCTCATTAGAGAATATAGCACAGTTAAACCTTGAAGTGTTGTACCTTGAGTAACTGATATATCTTTGTGCTGGAAAAAGCTATTTAAAAAAAAAAAAAAAAAGAGAGAGAACCTTGTAATAAATCTCCTTTTGATAGTCATGTTAAAGAGAGATAACCAGGGGAAAAAAAAAAAAAAAGGCTAATGTTGAAAAACTATAAAGAAAACACAAATTTTTAATGAGCTTTTTCAATTTGATAGGGATAATGAAGTCCTGGCTCTTTGAAAGAGAAAGGGCATGTATCAGAGTTAAGGATATTAAGCAGGAATTGTTCATGTGTAGTGCTTCAGTACAAGACTGAGACAGAGAGCAAAAGCCATATAATTAAAAAATGGAATGAACTACGTACAGTAGCTCTGGTAAAGCACTTACTTATTTTCTTCCTCTGTCTTTAAAGCTGGGTTTAAGATAACTTGTTTTCTTTCCCATCACTCCCCCCATTAAAAGAAGGATAATCGATTTCCAGAAAAAAAGCCTGGAGATGCCAGTTTGAAAAATGCAGTGCTGTCTTCTCTCACCTACTGAATTTTCTTCTCTTTGCTCAATTTTCCTTGCATTTTTATGTTTCTTCCTTTATAGTCATTCCCATAATATTCAATGCATACCTCTGAAAATCTTTTCCCATCATCCTTCCTTTTCCTGCTGAGCTCTTTCTTCTGTGTACATACTGTGAATTTGTCCTCCCTTTTCTACCTATTATTTTGCTTTCCTCATTTATACAGTTTCCAGGAAAGAGGCACTTCCAGATACGTATCTCTGATTACCCTCAGCCTGCTTCTGCTCAGCTTTGAGGAGGAGATAGCTGGAAATTGTTCCACACAGCTTTTCCTCTTATGCTGGCCGCTGTAAGAGAAGTGGTTTCCCAACTCCTGCCTCACAGGCAAGGTGCTTTGGTTAGCTTGTGGTTTCAGGGAACTAAATGGTTAACCCTGAGACCAGTAAGGAGAGCAAACTATGGTGTTGCCTGTCAGTTGGTCAGGATGGATGTCCACAGGCCCATGGACATGGCAGGCTGCTGAACTGGATGATTAGGGCTGAGGGGAGAGTGGATCGCCACACTCCAGGGAGCTGGTCTGTGGCCAGTTTCCAGCTGTGAGACTGTTTCTGTAATAAGTAAGCAGGGGGCTTATTTGGCACTTGTTTGTTTCTGATTGGTTTTAATATTTCCATGACATTTATGTCTAAGCAATGTCTTTTGGTTGAAAAGACCAAGAAGCATTTGTTGAGTGGCGGGGGCAAAAAACCTCAGACAGAATTCCTTAGTCTTACTGACATGCTTGCAGTTGAATCCTCATTACCAGAGTTCAGGAGCCCCCTTACTTTGTGTTTTAGTTTGAAATTCAAGTCTTTGTTTAAACTCTGTTGGAATCAATGGAAAGGCCCATTTGTGCTGCAGTATAAGGTAATCTGACTAAGGACGAACAAATCTGTTATTCAAATATAGTGTAACTTGTTTACACATATTTTAGAACCACCCCCTGCTGCCTTCTGTCAGTTCATGCGTTTGCCTTTGCTATTACTATGTTTATAGAACAAGCCCTATTTTGCTGTTCCACAACTGTGCTCTCTGCACTGTCTATGCTTCCTTTTGTCTGTTGTTTTCTACCCCCTTGTTTCCCTTCTATCCTGGAAATAAAACTGCAGAAGTCCCCTCAAAGGGGCACTTACTCCCTGTTGTTTGCATAGGAAAAAAAAAAAAAGTGCACTATCACTGAGGTTACAGAAGTAATTGTTGCTTTGCAAATGCCCAGTCATCTTTTGCACATCTGGACTAAAAACTGCAAGCACACCTCATGCACAAATACCTACATGCTTCTTATTTCTTTTAAATACTTCCCCTGAGTGCTTCCTTCTTCCTTAACAAAAATACTGTCATTCACATACTTGAAAATCTCTAGTATTTAAGGTGAAAATACTGCAGAGTGAAAATAAGTTATTGGAAATTAAGTTTGTGAGAGAAGGGAGAGCATCAGTGCAGTTCCATACATAAAGATGAGAACACTACAACTGAAGCTTGTTTAAAACAGGCTTGGTTTTTTTTCCCCCCCCTTAGGCAGATATTATACTATGTCATTCTGTGGTTGGTAGGTGAAGGAGGAAGAAACAGAAAGGTGAAGCCATTATCCAACTATTCTTCAAGGTCACAAGGGTAGTTTGGTAGTCAGAGCAGAAATCAGACCCCTCTAAGTGATCTTCAGGATAGCAGATTAAACAAAATATTCTCTCTTTTGTTATTAGTAGAGCTCATAGTTTAGTACCAGTGTTAGTTTAAAATCCTCTGTTACACTGGAGTAAAAGACGTCTTTGCCATTAATTATGAGCAAGCAATGAAGCTGTAACAGTAAAAAATTTTAGCTGTATGTTTTGCTGGGTTGAGTTATATAATAGCCTTCAACTGAGACTGTAAAAGGATGAGGATGATATTAAATGAGTCATTGTTAAAAATAGGATGAGGATCTGAATTACATGTTGAGTATGCCGGACAGCTGAATAGAAGTACAGTTTGCTGTGAGGAATAGGCTGTGTCTATACTATATACATTTTGAATGCTACATGAACTCATTATGATTAGGGGTTACTGGTGATTTTAGTTGCTGTGAAAACTGAAATAATCTGGGAGCTTTCTGTATTGTTACAACTGGTACCGCGGGGTGAAGAAAAGCATCTGACTGGTCCAGTGATAGGCTTTTACAGGAAATCATGAGCTATAGCTGCTTAGAATGGGGTTTCTGTCATGGCTAGAGGAATGCGATGGTTCAGTTTATAGGGTGAGGGAAGAAGTGATCACTTTTCGTGATGATAAAGATGGCAGGAGATGATGACTTTGGCTATTACTGGGGCAGAATGCTTCAGCAAGTGGACTAGAAGGCTTCTAGTCAACCCAGCACACCAAATTTTAAGTTATGTTCCTATAATTTAAAGCTGGAGCCTCATGAGCTTAAGCAGTGGTTCACCTGCTTGTCACTGTCATCCAGATGGCTTTAAGGAATTCCTTGACAAATATTTTCATCAAAGAGTAGCAGCTACTAGTAACTCCATTGGATGGGTGAGTTTTCATAATCAGATCACATTGCTTTAGATAAAAAGCAGCATTCATTGTGCTGGTGCTGTTTGGGCATTGAAGTCCTCCACTTGATTTAGATATTGGAGGGAAAAAAAAAAAAAAAGAAATCACATTTCTCAGAGCTTATTTTGCATCCGAATTGTGGGGACAGATGACACTAAAGAGTAAGGTTTTTAAAAAACAAAACAAAATGGCAGAGGATGTGCTGGTCACCATAGAAACCAGGCTTTTGATGAAGAGGTTGTATATCTGGTAATACTTCATACTGAGTTCTGGTTACAATAAAGATCCACAATATTTTTTCAAATGCTTCCATTTCCTCTTCTGCTCCATAGTTTACTCTGATGATAGAAAGGAGGAAACTGCAATATATTGAGATTTGTCTTTAAAGTACAGTAAAATACTTATTTCAGCAAAATAGTAACCCATTTTGCTGAAAGAAGGTTTTATGTAAGGCCAGAACATGCAAGTGGAAGCTGTAGCAAAGGAATTCAGTGCTTAACAACTCTTTGGACATGCATCAATTTTAAAGGCCAGTTACCTCAGAGAATATGTAGAAAATTCTGTCAGTAAAGCAGTGGCTGAAATTGGCCATTTGTAGAGATAATGCTTCTGCATTTGTAAACATCAGACATCCAGCACAGAGTCTCATGATCTCAGTGAAGTTATCCATGTGTGTCTGCATATTGTGGGCTCTTAGTCCAGAAACACTATCTTCGTGTAATTTACCAACCCTGAATTTTGCGGTATGTTAGAAGTTTTTATTAAGAATATTATTGAAACTCTGTCAGTCAAGGTTTTTCTGAGCTCAGGTATATGAATCAGGCAGTAAATATTTGAATGCATAACCAGAAGAGCCATCAGTGGCTGAATAAAGATGGCTTTATGTAAAAATCTGGGGGTTGGCTGATGTGAGCTTCAGTGAAACAGCTTCTGAGACACTTCAGAATAACATCAGATAAGGTTATCTTCACAGAAATGGGCCCCTGAATTTCTCATTTAATGGGCCTATGTATATACCACTGATACAGGACTGAGGTAGTTTCAGAGTGTGTTTTAGGATTCAGTCTTTCCATTATCTGCAGTTTCATGGGCACAGTGATGTTTTTCCTGGATCATGAACATACTGTTCACTCTTACTTAGAGCAACTTACTACCTGAATATTAAAATAACAGTAAATCCAACTCTGGAAAAATGTAAATGCAGATTTTAATGCATGTAGACTTGACTGATAATAAACATTTTTTTTCATTATATAAGGAATTTGTATTATCAGGTACCAACAATAAATTACTTATCAACGTTTATTAAATTTATATCTTAGTATAATTTAAATACTTTTAAATTATAATATATCCTGATCAGGTGATAATACTGCTGACCAGAACTGCATCTGACAATGACACCGTTTTCTTTCCCTACTTCCCATGTGCATTCAAAGTCTTGTCTTCCTTCTTTAGCTGTGGAAAGTACTGTAGGGTTTTGCCTCGCTCTTCTTTTGAAGTTGACAGGGTCTGTTGAGGTTCTGTAGAATGAGTTGCCCCCTGTGACCTCTAGTTCAAGAGTAATCAAACATGTTTTTACTTTTTACTGATAGAATCCCTTTTTAGCAGACTACAGTACCTTGTTTCATAATTCTTTAAAATATCTATATGAGTCTCAAGCATGTACAGAGAAGGGGTTTGGCTCAGAGAAACAAGCAATTTTTTGTTTTCGGGCATGCTGTTTAAAATTCTCTTTGGCAACTTGATGAGACATCACATAGAATGTTGCAAGACTTCATAGATGTATTTTATTTTTAACATTGTTTTACACTGATTTGGGTTTAATTCTGAAGCAACTTAAGGATGCATTACACTTTAAGCATGCCGGTTGTCTAGAAATTGCTTGCATGCATGATTATTTGCAGATTTTGATATTTCATTTTTAAAAAAGTTTATACCTTTTTCAACAATTGTGTGATAAACGTTCTTTTGACTCTGCAAATCCTTTGTGTGGATGTCTTAAAAAAAAAAAAAAAAGAAAGAAAGATGCTCTCCAGCTCTGTATGCAATAGTCATCTTTACAAAAGTATTTGGTTTATTGCATTTAAGATTTTTTTGTTGTTGTTAAATTCCTCCCTTTCTTTCATCTGCTCTTTTCTTATACTAAGTAAATACACTTTTGCCTTCTACAGTGTCTTTGCTTAATAAATTCAGCGTTTTCAATGATGGTGACTAGTGTATTAATTTAATAAGCTGAACTAATTTTCTATATTAACATGTCTTTATGCAGAGCACTTTTGGGAAAAGTAGATAGCTAATCAGTATAAATGTGTTAGGAAACCAGTCTGAAAATACTATCTGATAGTTTACATTTTTTTAAAGTTATCAGAATAGTTGTTTCTTCTTTCCTAACCATATTAAAAACATAAGCATATTTGAAGTCTAGACCTTATGCTCAGTCCTCTGATGAGGCCCTTAATTTTATTAGGTAAGTGAATTAGTAATATGTACTGCTGAGACTGTCATGGATGATCTAGCAAAATATTAAATTTAAACTCATGTGTGGTTTTTAGCATGTAAGTAATCTTTTTACTTCAGTGGTGCTTTCGTGTGCTTTAGGATTAATGTTAAAATATTTCGATTGGTTAGGTCTTGAATGGTCAGTGTCTTGGTTGACACTGCTCCAGTGAGGGCATTTGTCACAAAACTTCTGGGAGGTTTTACTTAAGAAAACTGTTTTGGCAGCTTAAGTAATGAATTAATTTGGTCTGCATTGAAATAGAAACGGAGTCCTTTACTGATGCTGCAACTTTTTTGCCAAGAGGTTGGATTTAATGGTCTCAAAATGAATTTATTCTTAAGAAACTCTGACATTCTGTAATGTTGGGTACCTGCAGAAAAACTCACAGGTATTTAAAAATCTTGAAGTCTTCTTATGATTGACTTCCACTTTCAGACTTCAGAAGATTTTTCCCTCTTCATTTTATTCAGTAACAACTTGCAGCTGAGAAACTCTGCTTGAACTCCACTGTGTGTGCTGAGGAAGTTAGTCTGCACAAGAAAAAAACCTCCAAATTGTGATTCAGTGGAACACCTGGAAGGCTCCTTTTGCATGCTAGACCTGTCCCCTGCTTTTTTATTCTGCAATGTGGTTGGTCCCTGTGGAGGGCTGCAAGCAAGCCGAAAATGGAAAGTTTTATAAGGGAGGCATTTGACAAATACTCCTGATAGTTCGTTATTTATGAAGAAGCAGGATGGTCCTGAGGGCACTTGCAACCACCTGAAAAGCTACTAAAGCTTGGAGAAATGTAGTAGAGAGCTTGAGGGCACTGTGCGATCAAAGAGACTGCAAGGACAGGAGGGGCCTCACTCTTTTGTATCCCAGAGTCTGGGGAAAAGACTTGGAAAATGATAGCCCTGGTTGTTGAAGAACAACATTAAGCTAGGAGTGGCTTTCCTCGTTGTTAGGAAAGCAGATGCTAACAGCAACAGAACAGGAAGCTGTGAATAAACGTGGGTATGAGAGCTGGGAGGCTCTCATTGGGCAGGAAGCCAGTGGTTTGGTCCAGCAGCCCCTAGGATGCCTGGACAGCTCAGCTGAGGGGATGCAGTTGCCCCCACCCCCCCCCTTTT
>NW_020799092.1:5649100-5699341 GCF_003259725.1 Athene cunicularia | reverse complement strand
ACTTCTCTTACAGCGGCCAGCATAAGAGGAAAAGCTGTGTGGAACAATTTCCAGCTATCTCCTCCTCAAAGCTGAGCAGAAGCAGGCTGAGGGTAATCAGAGATACGTATCTGGAAGTGCCTCTTTCCTGGAAACTGTATAAATGAGGAAAGCAAAATAATAGGTAGAAAAGGGAGGACAAATTCACAGTATGTACACAGAAGAAAGAGCTCAGCAGGAAAAGGAAGGATGATGGGAAGAGATTTTCAGAGGTATGCATTGAATATTATGGGAATGACTATAAAGGAAGAAACATAAAAATGCAAGGAAAATTGAGCAAAGAGAAGAAAATTCAGTAGGTGAGAGAAGACAGCACTGCATTTTTCAAACTGGCATCTCCAGGCTTTTTTTCTGGAAATCGATTATCCTTCTTTTAATGGGGGGAGTGATGGGAAAGAAAACAAGTTATCTTAAACCCAGCTTTAAAGACAGAGGAAGAAAATAAGTAAGTGCTTTACCAGAGCTACTGTACGTAGTTCATTCCATTTTTTAATTATATGGCTTTTGCTCTCTGTCTCAGTCTTGTACTGAAGCACTACACATGAACAATTCCTGCTTAATATCCTTAACTCTGATACATGCCCTTTCTCTTTCAAAGAGCCAGGACTTCATTATCCCTATCAAATTGAAAAAGCTCATTAAAAATTTGTGTTTTCTTTATAGTTTTTCAACATTAGCCTTTTTTTTTTTTTTCCCCTGGTTATCTCTCTTTAACATGACTATCAAAAGGAGATTTATTACAAGGTTCTCTCTCTTTTTTTTTTTTTTTTTTTCTCCTGTACAGCAAAAAAGGTGCTTCAGGAAATTTCAAGTGACAGCTCAGGGAAGGATCTGTCATCTTATAAAACAGGTTTGGTTCTTTTTTTCTCCTCTGCAACTCTGTCATCAGCAACAAGCCTTTGGCTTTGACAGAATAAATTTGTACTACTTTCAACTTTTCAATCTTGTTATTAAAAATGAATCCCAATGAAGCTGGCAAATTTAATGTACGTTATTCCTCCAATTACAGTGAGTATGTATAGGCAGCCACTTGGGAGGTGTAAGAGGAGCGGGTGGACACCTTCTGCCAAGCTGCAAGGGCAGTTTAAGGACTGGTATCACAGAGGCCAAGTTACAGGCAGAAATTTTCCTGTCTGGCATAAATTAGTGTGTCCTCACAAGCAGAGGTGGTGGAAAACCAGCTCAATCCTTCTTTGGCCACCTCCTGTTGTGTTTGAAAAAGGTGTTGGAGAATCTGAAATGGCCTCACTTCCACACCGGTCTGTTTGAGAGGCTTTGTTTTTTGCACTGAGGAGACATTTGTGCTGTCCAGTCTCTTCAGTGGGATTTGTGGCTTGCAGCCCCTTTCTCCCCCAGTGCTGCTGCCTCAGCAGAGGCAGGGCAGCCACGGTGGCAGGTGCAGCAGGACACGACATGTGGGAGGAGGAGCGGCAGCACTTTGAGGAGATCTGCACCCTGGCCCTGCAGCAGTGAAACTGCGGGTAAATCCATGGCAACCTCCTTCAGCTCGCTCCCACATCTGCCTAGACAGAGATGGCAAAAACATGCTGTTCAATGCGAGCTTGTGGAAGGGGCAGAAGAGCTCAGCTCAACCAAAGGAGAGAAGATGGCTGTTGGGTTCAGCCTGCCTTTGTCCCTGGGGGGATGGCCACCTATAAGGGCGAAGGGTTGTGCTGCTCTCTACCTCCTCCTGTGCTTAATGTCTGCATTCAGGTTACTGAATAAATATCCTGAAGCAGGGCAGCCCCAGTCATAAGGCATCTCCCTGGGGACAGGGAGGGAGACAGGCTGAGGCTGGGCTGGGCTAGGACATCAGCCTGTAGGTGAGGACAGGATCAGGCCCAGTGAGGGCCATTCCCAGGCTGATGGTCTGGCCCACACTTGCCCCCCACCCCGGTAAGGCTCATGGTGGTTGGCTTTCAGTCGCCTTCCTTACTGACCCGACTTGATGCCAGAGGGTGGTTTTGTAATTGCTTTGGTCAGATTCAGGCTAGGATCAGAAAACAGAGGTGTTTCATCTAGTCAGGAATTTATCACCTGAACTAGCATCTCTGAAAGGGAAACTGGTGATAAATTGGAAGATACTGGGGAGCAAAACCCATCTCATTTTCCTCCAGCTTGCTCTGTAGTGGCAGTGATCAGGACAGCATGACCCCATGTTGTCTTGGGGACGTGTGAAATTGTGAATGTAAGCTGCTTTTCTGACTTTAACTGTACCCTGAGTCTGACTACCTTTAAACTTAGCAACGTGTTTTTCTGAGTTTATGGTTGTGAGACTAACTGTTCTGCTGCTTTATGAAAATCTAACAAAATCTTCCTTTCTGAGCCCCAGGCAATGAAGTGACTAAAATGTGAAGGAGGAAGGTGAAAGTAAAAAAAAAAAAAGTTTTGTAGTAAGAGTTGATATTAATAATTTGATTTATTTTCTGCATGTCATAGATTATTTTAGCCAATTGATCAGTCTCATTTGTTTTTCCTTATGTGTAGGTGAAAAATTATCTTTTTTCTGGCTTATCATTACTTCTTGCATTACAGCTACTTATGGTGATCATTTTTTTCTTGAGTCACTTCCTGATGGTTTTTGTTTAGTGTGGAAATAGCCATTAATCTGAATAGCACAATTACTTCTTTCAGGGCCACGCTAGCACTTCAGATCCACAACTGTTAAGTATAAAAATGAGGCAAACCAGCAACATTAGAAAATTGTTGTTCTGAATCTGTGGCTTTAGGAAGAGTGGAGTGTGTTGACAAGTCAGTCTGGGGACTATGTTGATTTTAAGGAGCCTTTCGCAGGCTAAGAGAGGAAAAGAGAGCCAAAGCATGTCTGGATACAGAACCTCTCCCTGCTTTCAGGACTCTCTCCAAATAGTGTTTTACTTCCGATGATAATATTTAAGCTGAAAAATATAAGTGCAAATGGCAGCTACCTGTTGGGAGATAATGGACATGTGAGCAATCCTACACATGTGCATGCCTCAGCAAGGACATAGAACAAAGAAGTCAGCAACCAACTCCAGGAGATGGGTTGGGCGGAGAAAGACATTTGACTGTGGCGCTTATTATGCAATTGTGAGAAGGCTTGAAGCGCATGGACAAAGCTAACTGTTCGATCATAAGGATTGTACCACGTACTGTTCACGTGCACAGGAGAAACCTATAAAAGGGCTTGCTTACCTTCAATAAATGGGCATTGCTTGATCATACTGGTCGTGTGAGTGTCCATATCTCCCGCATCTACCAAGTGTGCACTGGTCATTAATAAGTCTTTGGGGGTACCAGGGAAGCTGAGGGTGGATCACAATAAGCAAAAAGTGTTTAAGTTGGTTTGTATTTCTAGCCTCTCTTGCCCAATTATCTCCCGTACTTTGAACAGGACGCCCCCCCACAGCGCACGCATGGGGAGCTGAAGGTAAGAGTGTTGCGATGTATCCTTAGAGCCAGCTGGACACTGCTGCTTGCATGATGCTTTAACAGTAGAGTAGTAAGTTGGAAATCTTTCCACACAGTCTTAGTTTCATATAATAGCTGCAGCTATCAAATATTTAAGTAACATACAGCTTTTTCCACCAGCGATATTCATGCCCCTTGAATCTTCTTTCCTTGCATATGGTTTATTGGTGTCTCAGGCAACTTGCTTAAGAACTAAAACAACATTAATTCCAGATATCAATATCAAGAAAATAATAAATTATAGGTTCATCACCAGAAGGGAGCAGAGGGAATGGGAACTAAAACAGTGAATACAGGTGAAATTTAGTGAATAATGTTCAGCAGATTGTAACAGTATTGTAAGAGCAGACTGTTACAATGTCCGTATCTTTTTGGTTTTGGTGTTTTCAAACCATGGTGTTTGGCTTTGGAAATATTGCTATTTCCCAAAATTTTGATATTTTTGCATGCTTTTTTCCCCTAGATTAAAATTTTAAACATGTGACAGATTTCCCCAAACTTCCTTGACTGGTCCTGTGTGTGTCTGAGTGCCAGCTTTATGATCAGGTGCAGGACCTACTGCACTGCCCATTTGGCTTCTTAGTGCCGTGAGGTTATTATTTTCCCACCAAGCTGCCAAGATAGGTGCTGAAGGTGGATGAGTAGAACACAGGTTACACTACAAACGTTCTTTATCAAGGCCTCTCTTCCAAAAATATATTTTGAAAATTTGATTACCAGTTGTCAAAAACCTTTTGTCCAAAATTATTTTAAAATTTCCACATTTAAACTTTTGTCCAAAATGATTTTAAAATTTTCACATTAAAAAAAAAAATCTAAACTGGGGGAAGGGGGGGGGGGGAATTAGTACAAGGGTTTCATAAACCAAGAGCTAATTAAAGCACTTCTGTCTGCTTCAGTCAAAGTAGCTTACAGTGTCCCATAATGATTCTTTACTTAGCCAGAAGAACCTGTAAAAATATTGTAGAAAACCTTTTTTTTTTTTTCTTTTACCCCCCCTTCACTATAACTCTTTGGTTTAACTGCTAAACCGAACAGTTGTGTTGACATCTTTAGGCTCTTGCCTTTTCTTGACTTTCTACACTGGAGAATCAGCAGTGGTCTAAAAATACTAAACTGCGTATTTTAGTTCACAGATTTTTATGTGTCACTGTAGTATAGACAGGGATGGTCATCAGTAAATACACACAAAATACTGAGTTTGTCGCAGACATACTCATTTTATTATATTTGGTCCATTATATTAGGTCGTAAGTGCCATGTTATACCATTTATTTCTTGGTGGGGAGCCAGTTCTTTTGATCTCTTTTCAAAAGATCTTTTACAAGGGGATACAAGCTGCTATTAAAATATTGTTTTGATATACTGTTGTCGGTAGCTGGCAGTATTTATGAATGTGGCCTGGAGTGATGCATTTGTAAGTATAGTTCCAGCCAGCCACTTCAGGTTTTCTTTTTTCATTTCCTCTTGCTTTTGGTATTGCAAGGATCCAACAGGTTTATAGATGCTGGTATTTCTAGAATTTCTTACATAAGAATCCATAGTTGGAAAACTCCAGTAAATAATGAGTCTTTGTGGTTAATTTATGTCTGTTGCATTCCTAACTTTTCAAAGGTTGAATGTCTGAAAATGTAGCCATTTTAAATGGTCTGTGCTTCTGAATGAGCCAAAATAATAGACCAACTAAACAGGTAGTAAGTTAATTTAAAAAATAGATTACCTTTCTAGGAAAACACTTTAAAATAATCCTATTACTGTTTCTAAGATGAATTTAAAATATTTCCATAGAAGAAAAACTCCTGTAAACTTCAGTAAGGACATAGGGAACTCATCCCAGCCTTGGTAGGCATGGTGGTATTTAAAAGGTCATCATTAGAGGGGGTCACTTTACAGAGTCTGATCAGCCAGTTTGGAACTTCTTGGTATGGGGCCTTTTATATGGGTCCTTGCTGGGAGGAAGAACCCAGGATAAGATGCTCTTTTCTTGATTCTGCCTGAAATACCAGTTAAACATATTCAGGCTCTTTGATTACGATGTGTGTATGTTCATCTGTGGTTATGATTACAGCTATTATTAGTGGTTTTCATTATCAATTTTGCTGTTGTTTTGTTTCTATTTGAGAGGTTTCTTAGGGTTTTTTTTTTCTTTTTTTTTTTTTTTAAAGTTGTAGAGTAATTTAGGTTAGAAGGCATCTTGAAATCATCTTGTCCAGCCCCCTACTGAGAACAGGGACAGTTTAGATCAGTTGAGATGTTGATTTGTTCAAATTATATTCATATCCTTTAATAAAGAAAAGGTAAACCTCAAACTGAGAGTTTATAAAACAATTTGTCTCTCCACAGAGGTCATGCATTCTTAGTTACTATGTTTTATTTTAATTGATTCTTTATTTAAACCTCTTAAAAGTTAGTAGTGAAGGTGCCAAGTGTTTACCTGCTCAGCAACACTCTCTACTATTGTAAACTATCAGATGCTTGTCACGCATGTGCGTGTGTGCACATACATGTCCTAATTGATAACGGTTTTGTGTTTGCTTCATGATGGTGGGGTGTCTGATCCCAGTGGACCTGCCCTCCAAATCTCATGCTGTGGCCTTAATATGTTTTTTGCAACTGCTCTCCTCATCTATTTTCCAAATTTCACTAGAAGTAGGGCTAGATGCAGCTATGAAACTGCATCATGGAACTGGCAGTGTACTGGATACAGGGCACAGTTTACCCAGGTGATGCTTTGCTAAGGCCATTCTGATACTCTACCCATGCTGGGTCCTTCCTCTCTGCTTCAGCATTAATTTTAGTTCATTTTTCTGATTCCATGAGGATGACTGATAAGTGTATGATCACCTCTGATTTTACTAATGGTCTGGCACAGCTCTAAGCCGCCTGCTTTAACAGTGGACTGGAAAGTCCTCATGAGTGTCTGGGGCCTGTCTCTGGCATCTTGCCCTATGCTCTTTTTAGGTGGCATCTTTCTCCTTATTCCTCTCAGGAGCTCAGCATCACAACCTGTGCAGGTTTAATCCTTGCTGGGATCAGAGAGCACGTTGCTGTTGCCCGTCCCCCACCTGCACCAGTCGGGCTGGAAGTTAAACACAGACCCGGGCTAAAATAACAAGAAATTTAATACATCAGAGTGATAGAACAATCTGAACAACAACAGTATCAATGGTCACAACAATAAACAGCAATAACAGTGAACAAGAGAAACGATACACAGAGAAATACCGCTAGCCATTTTACGGAAAGAAAGGTTCCCACCACCGAGCCCGCCAAAGAGCAAGGAAAAGTTTCTGCCCCTGGACCTGATGCCAGCATGGTATGAATAACCCGGCTGGAGATCCTTCCCCCTCTCTCTCTGCTGGGGAAAACTTGACTCTATCCTGGCTGAACCAGGACACAACCTCAGCCTGCTGTGTGACATGCCTGTCTCCTTGCAGGTAAAAAAGTCCTACCACTCCTTGTCATGGTTTAACCCCCAGCCAGAAACTAAGCACCACACAGCCACTCACTCACTCCTCCCGCCTCCCAGTGGGATGGGGAGGACAATTGAAAAAAACTCCCAACAAACTCCTGGGCTAAGATAAGAATGTTTAATAACAAAAATAAAATAGGATAATACTAATAATAATAATAATAGTAAAAAGATAATAATTGTAATGAAAAGGAATAAAGAGGAGAGAAATAAAACCCAAGAAAAGACAAGTGATGCACAATTCAATTGCTCACCACTCGCTGACTGATACCTGAGCAGCGATCCACCTCCCCCAGTTTCTGTACTGAGCATGACGCTCTATGGTATGGAATATCCCTTTGGCTAGTTCGGGTCAGCTGTCCTGACCAGGCTCCCTCCCAGCTTCTTGTGCACCTGCTTGCAGGCAGAGCATGGGAAACAGAAAAATCCTTAACTTAGGATCAGCACTACTTAGCCACAACTAAAACATCACTGTGTTATCAACATCATTCTCCCACTAAATCCAAACCACAGCACTGTACCAGCTACTAGGAAGAAAATTAATCTATTCCAGCTGAAACTAGGACACTCCTCTTCGATCCACAATCAAAAATGAAAAAGATATCTGGGGATCAGTATGTGAATAATATATTTACATTTTTTTTTTTTTTTTTACATGCTTTGTTAAAGGTTTGGCATGCTCATACAGTACAACACACTTTTATCTCTGAATCTTCAACTTTTGGATCTCACCATCTTCTACTGCTGGTAAATAGGTGCGGGAGAGCTGAGCACGCACACGACCAATGTGATCAAGCAATGCCCATTTATTACAACTAATAAAGCCCTTTTATAATGTTCTCCCGCACACGTGAGTAACATGCAGTACAAGTCCTCAAGATTGGACAGTTAACTTAGCCCACGCTTTAAACCTTCTTATGACTGGATAAAAGGTGCCACATCAGCCTTGCCAGGCTTCCTGCCTTTGTAACTTCCTCTTCCGTCCCAACCCTTTTCGAGGGTTGTTTGTCTCGTCGAGTTTCTCCCCCCTCATTCAGGGTTACGTCCTTATCTCATTCTTGCTCGGCTGAGGCTCTTATCAGTCTTGTTCTCACGCAGAATTGCTCACATGTCCATTCTCTCGCAGAAAGTCCTCTTGAATCCCAACAATTAGGTGCTTTAAAACTTTCATAGAATTCACCCTTTATTCTAAAGAAGCTTTTACTTCTTGTCTCTGCCCTAAATTCCTAGCCTGTTCACAGAAAATGTTGTCACAGGCTTGAAAAATGTTCCTTTATTTTTCTCTTCTAAATTTTGGCAGTAAAAGATAAGTGGACCTCAGTTTAAACCGTTGCTGGACAGACTGTCTCAGTGCTCTGGTTATCCATACTAGGAACTAACCTACAGGTTGGGTTTTGATTATTAGAGTATGTCCTTTGTGTAGTCTAAATTGTTGCTCTCCAATGAATCATCCTAGAAAGATTTGTCCTTTTTGTCGGTTTCAAATGAAAAGCAAACTTTTCTGTTTGCACTGACAGTAAAATATGGGTGGAAAATGACTTCCTGTACTTTTTAAAGAAAAGCCTTAATATTTTTTTGATGCTGAGCAGATTATCTCCTGTCCATCTTTTCTAGGTTTAGTATAGACAGAAGTATAAATGCTTTGTTTAGAAGAGAAGTAATTTTATGGGCTATCATAAGATTTGTGTTATTATTAGAAGTTTGATTTTATTAGTTAAGGAAATACCTAGAAATAAATGGAGTATCCTGTACCATTAAGCTGTGATCTGTCAAGACTGTTATGACTGCTTCACGTGTTATGACACTTGTGTCTTGATAAGGTCCATGGTAACTTTACATTTATTGCATGAAATATTGTTAATATGGAGTTATGCAGCAGTAGCATAACTGAGTTTAAAATGTTTAAAAATGGTTAATCATTAAACATTTAGTATTGGTTCCTCACTTTAAAAAGCAGCATTAAATCAAGACTTCAATTTAGTGGGCTCTACATTCTCTGGTTATACCTACCAGCTTTTGCTTCAGGCTACAATTGTTTTTGTAGAGCTGCCATGAAGATACATTATTAAAACCTGGACTTTATACTTCATTAAATATTACCTGTATATAATTTTCTTATTTAATTTATAGAATGTCTGATTACGAGGACATGAGTTAAATACCAAATATGATACTCTAGATAGTGGAACTGGTAATGTTTTGCTTGGTATGAGTTGCATCCCTCAGCTACCTCTATAAGGCTTTGATTTTCCTGTCTCCTTTGGGAAGAAGGTGAGAAGGTGGGGGGAACATTCTTGCATTGCTGTAAAATGAAAAAATATTGTATAGCTATGCTAAATGTTAGAATTTTTAGAGGTTTTGGTGTGGGTTTTTTGGTTTGTTTGTTGGTGTGTTTGGTTTCTTTTATTTAATGTGGGTGCACAAGCATATGACCCTTTCCCACAGTGAAGCTATCTGTAGTAATTTATTTTATGTTAAACAGCTACAAAAAAATCTTCATAAGTGAAAAAAAATCCATATGGGCAGCTTGCTATTATTCCCTAGATAAATTCCTTTTAGAGAAAGTTTCTAGAAGTCAGACATGATCATTACAGATGTTTCTGCCAAATGATTGACAAGAAACATATGGTTTGGATTTTGGTGTTTGTTTTTGTTTGGGTTTTTTTCCCCATGAACTGCTTTTCTTCCAGGGATTTTGGTTTCATCACTGAAAATCTCAGATTTTTTTATTTCTATAGAATAAATCTGAGAAGGTCTTTAATTAGAATTAGAGAAGCCATACTCAGCTGGGGTCATTTCCATCCACACAGCCTTGTCAGTTACTTGCACTGCTTTCCACCTGCATTACATTTAAATTTATGTTGCAGAAATGAAAGTCGCTCTAGGAGATTACTTACTCTCTTCTACTCTATCTGGATCTTTTTAGCACTTCAGAAATGATTGTATGGATGACTTAAAAATTCTTAATGATCATTCTGATTTTCCTTAACTGACATCTTTTTCTCAAAGTCCATCGTACTTTTTAGTTTCCTTTGCATCTGTACGTGTAGTTCAGAACCTCCTCTACCCAATTTCAAATGATGTATCAGCAGCATGAAAAAAGGCTTGTGAAACCCCCACTTTTCTAGACAACAAAGAATGATAAAGTTTTTTCTTGGATTGGTATTGAAAATTCCTGTATAATTGTTAAAAGCTTTGAAAAATGGAGTAAGGTTTTTTATAATTATGAATTCTTTTTTTATCTGAAAGTCCTTAAAGAACATTATACTATTTCTAAGGAAATGACATTTTGAAGAGTGAAGTCTTACTAAGAAAAATATATTCATTTTATAATGGTATGATAAAAATATTAAAATAGAAAAAATATTTGCTCTATTGACAGCCATGAATATCAAAGTATGTTTAATACAGTAGAAAATAGGTAAGGTGCCTCTTATAACCAGGAAGGATTTTATAGTATGTTATGAATTTAATATTTACTTAAAATATTTTGGTCTGCTATAGTTCTGTTGTAGAAATAGTAGCATTTTCCAGAATAATGTTAAAAGCAGAAATATTTCTGTTTCAATAAATATTTGGTAAATATTTCTGTTCTGTATTTAGGGGGAAAATTATATCATAATGTGAAATACTTCAGTACTCAATAGTTTCTAACTAGAAACTACAAATTAAATTATTTTAGAATCAGCAAGGAGGTATCTTCTGTTAATGTGTTTTAAAAGAATTGGTTAAGTTCCTACTTGACATTAAAAAAAAAAATCTGAAAAATTGCAAAAGATGATATGACAGACTAATAATATCTAAACCTACCAAGATGTCAACTAAGGAGAGATTTTTGTCAGTGCTCAGTAGATCAATGTAGAGGTTAAAAATTTAATAACTGAAATCACTTCAACCTAACCGATAATATAAATAGCAAAATCAGAAAGTTGAAGGGTGTTCAAGCACCCTCAACAGTACCGAGTACTAGTTTTCCTCAGTCACCTTCAGACAGGATAAAGTTAGAAGAAACTTTCCTGCTTTTTGTTGCTCTCATCAAGCTCCTCAGTACCAGGCACCAGAGCTGTGCTTGCACACCTTGGGGAGGCTCACAAGTGCTTTGACCAAACATGGAAGGAATGTTTTATGCATTTCTTATCTTTTTTTGTTTACTATTTCATTATTGTCCACTTCATTTAGTTCAAAGCATGGAAATTTTCCTCTGCATGCAAGAGTGATCCTGACAGAATGGAGAAACCAAAACAATTGCACCTAAATTACCCATTGAAAATTTAAACATCTCTCCCTGAAATCTATGTTTTATTCCTTTATACTTAATGCTGCTTCTTCCCTTTCTTGCCTGCCATGTATCCTGTTCACACATTCACCTGCTGATGTGTGCTGCTAAGCTGGGACTTGCACACTGGCACACTCCATCACCTTTATACCTTCTGTTGGCAGTTCATTTGAGGCTTCAGTAGCAAGATCAGAACTCTATTAAATTCTGGGTATCACCTTTACCTTCCACCTCAGGAATACTGAACTATTGTCCCATAAACTATTGGGGAGGAATAGAGAGAATGGCCCTGGAAAACCTAGTCCTGAGGTTTTGGGTTTTTTTCTTTCTGGAAAAACAGGTAGATAGGTAGGATAAAACAAGCCCCAGTTTTGACTGGCAGCATGCTCTTGGCTTCCTTTCACAAAAAAGTAAGTGAGCTTTTTCTCTCCCTTTAATTAGATGTAGAATAACATCTGGTTTCAGTAATTTTTTTTCAGGCAGCAATTGTTTTACTGAAATAGAAGTGAGAACTATCTTCTCTTTCTGGGGATGTGTGTTTTTCCCCTCATTACTACTAATTCCTGAAATGGTTTGAAAGATAACACTTAAGCAGGTTGCCAGTATCCCTGGCACATGGTTATGGCCTCACCAACCACACTTTGAGGTGTATTGAGAGGTCCATCTGCAAATGAAGGAGAGGAGAGATTAGGTCTCCAAAAGAATTTACTACCATTCCATCAGCTATAATCAAAGCACCACAAAGAAACTGGGATCTTTTGTTCACCAATAACACAGACCTTGCACTGAATCCACTTGGAACATATCAGAGACTCCTTCCAAATTCTCAAGGGTGACCTCAGTAGGAGCTTAAACCTGAAGTACTTGAGTGTTCAATCCTCTGCTTTTAGCTGAAATCTTGAATTCATTATTCTATTAGCCTTTCTTCTTATTTTTTGGTTCATTATAGCTGTCACCAGATAGCATGCAGATGGAATCACAGCAGCTCTTCCTACTTCTGTGGGTGCAGCCTGTTCTCAAACCTCCCATGTTTACATGGGAGGAGTGGGGCACAGGCCTCCCCCAATCCCCTCCTTTTTATGAGGTTCAGGTCCAGGTTTCTCTGCTCTGAGACTCATCGCAAAATATTCATAGAATTGTCCACTAAATTCTGCAGTTGACTGGTTGCTTCTCTCCAGAGAGCCGCTACACCAATGTTTGATTTTTTCATTCATCCTTACAGGAAAAATAAAGGAATTGAGAGTTTTGTTTACAAGGGATTTGTCTCTGATTTCTGTTTATTATCTGGTTCAGGACTTTGACTCTATAACATGGGAAAACAAACCTGTTTTTTGGCTGTGGAATCAATATTAAAACATGATCGCAGGGATACATGCTGACAGTCTCTCTCTGTAATGGCTATCTTGAGACACCTTTTGAAGATCTCCCGTAGTCAGTTTCCTGAAACAGAAACTGCCTACTTCACCAAGCATGTGGTGTGTTAAATAGTAGTCTTTCTGCTAGCATTGCAGTATGTTTTGAAAGCTTACTGCAGAGTTTATATGTATTTTATTCTGATGCTTCCTCCTTCTCTTATGCTCACTCCCACATTGGCTATATTTTAAATTTTGGTTATCTCTATGTATATGTACTGTTATATGTATATATCCCATGTGCATTATTTGTATATGGTAATTGCCCCCCCTTTCTTATTCTTTTGATCTGTCCTTCACCTGTGTCTTCAATCTCTCATACCAGTTATCTTGTCTTTTGAACTAGTTGTGTTTATGAAAAGGGAAGAATAAATATCTGTTCTGTTGATAGCATGAAACAAGCCTATTAAAACCTAAATGAGAGGCAAGAAAGTAATGGGCCTTCCAAGTCTTGTCATCTGAAAGGAAAATCTTTTTCTTTTTTGAAAAAAGGTAACTTTGGTATGACCAACATGGTATGTCAGCCTGGTCTTCTGTGAAAATCATTGCTGCTTCCTAGTAGAATTTGTGTGCTCTTGAACTATATTCACATTTTATATTTCAAACAGATTAATTGTATTAAATGGCACTTTAGATTGTTAGTCCGCACTTTGGGCCATAGAACCTCTGATTTATTTTTTTATTTTTGATTTTTAATAGTCCCTGGATAGGCTTATGTTGTTACCTGGTATATTCTACATGTACTTGATACTGACCAAATAATATGGGTACCACTGCTGGGAATGTTTGAGGTTTGTTTTCCATGCATTTCCCCCTTCTTATACTATGTAGCCTTTTTATCTTCTGAAGTGTGAATATCAGATGGGTGATATTCATGTTTACTTTGCAATATGGCAGAAATCCAGGATTGACTGTTCAAAAAATGTTCTGAAAAGGTGAGCATCTAACTTTGTCTACTGGCAGAGTGTCCGCTTTAAGTAAATGCAAGTTTGCATGCTGTATTTAGGTTTGCTCCAGTGTGGACTCCATTGTGCATTAGGACCAGAAGACTTTATCTCCCATAGTCAAATGCAGGCATTTGTATTTTAGAATCAAAAGCATCCCCTGGAAGTTAAAGTATTTAGCAGCTTTAACGTTGACTCCATCATTTCCTTGTGCGGATTGGTTCAGTGGGTTAAATGTCATAGAAAGGTTTGTCTCCAGATCCTGGATATCCTCACTGCAAATTAAGTTGAGGTCTTTCTCTTTTTGTTTGTTTTTGAAGTCTAGTAGTATGATAGATATTATCAGCACGTTTAATCCAGTTGTCATCTTGGCAGGTAGGGGGAGAGGGACCTTGGTTGTGTATTTTCTGTGGATCTGGTGCTGACAGGGGTCTATGATGTCATGTCAAAACCAGCGCTGGCTCTAACAAGGCGGTCCACAGCAACGGGGCTGTGCCGTAAATCTCCTATAGACTTTCTTCTGCTCCAAAAAGAAACCTCTGAAGAGGAAGAAATGATTAATGTATGTTTTATATAGGAAAGCTACCAGATAATAAATTGCAAGTTAAATCATGCTAATACCTAAACCTCCAAACTTTTGTTGCTTTTGTACCATTGCACTGATGTAGAATACAGCCTGTCAGAACAGCAACCCAGAAAAGCTTGTAGAAAGCGCTGCTCCTCGGAGGGGAAGACGCAGAGCATGAAGACAGTTTGTTTGCAAGTGAGCACAGAAGACCTTGCTGGGGTTAAGAAGCACGTTAGCCCTTCAGTGGTCTTGTGCAAGCGAGGAACGCACTGGCAGCTGCCCTGCCTTGGACAACTGTCACGCTGGCACCCCTGAGTTCCTCTGATTGGATGCTCCGAGTGACTGATTAAAAATGCTGATGCCGTTTGTGCGCTCCTTTCCACTTGGAGGAGAAATCTCTTTTTCCCCACCCCCAAGCCCACCTCTAAGTAATGGTGAGAAGATGAAGATGAAAACAGTGCGGTCTGAGTGACGGGAAATACAGCAGTCTGTTTTAGCTGCAGTGCTATGTAGGAGTCGTCTTCAGACTTCTTACCTTTGGTTTTTCAGCACAAACTGCTTGCAGGCTTTGGAAGGCTGTGAAAGGACTTACCATTTCTGTGTTAGTGTTTTCTGTGTATCATCACATTACCTTGCTTTTCCCTGGGCAGCTGTGTTCAGAGCTTCATGTGGAAATCTTTCTATTGAAGAGAGATAAAAAGGATCCTTAATCTGATTCGCTTTGGATCTTTCTATTTTTATGGTAAGTGCCAGCATGTATTGGCTGAGCATAGCTTCTTTGCTGCAGTGCTCGTGCTCTCTCCCTCTCTCTCTCCCTCCCCCTTCCCCCGTCTGTTTTTCTCCTCTTAAATAAGCCTTGTGACATTCACTCAATATCTATTCATCTTTGTTAGCATCTTCATAGCAGATGTTGGCTAACTAAAATACAAGTTTTCTCTTTATTTTGCTCTTTCCCCTCTCCCACCCGGAGCTCTGAAGTAGTGATTGCAATCAGAGTACTGCCTCTTTGTCCTTGAAACCAGGAGGCTTGAGCATTGCTCGTGATTGCCCGTGGCAGCAACGGGATAAGGCTCTGCGGAGCTGGAATTTGAGATTTAGTAAAGGTGGCTCATTTCTGTAGGTCTGTACCACTGTGCTGGAAGGGCACAGGAAGCCCGACTTGACTAGCCAGCCATCTAGAAGACTCTGAAGCCCCTCATTGTTCAAGTGTGGGGCATACATGTGGTTTGAGCTGATACTTGCTGTCATTGGCATATGAAGGACGGGCTCTTTCAGCATTTTCAGTATAAGCATGTGTCATAAGGTGTTTGCAAGTTGGACCTTTTGCATCTTAAAAGTCTCAGGCTGGCTGGTACAAGTAGTTGCAGAACAGGCAGCCTAATAACCCTCGTCCTTCTCTGGTCAATACAATTGTAAATTCTTAGCCTTTTGAACTCTGCAGTAGAAACGAAGTTCATTTAAATGTTTGAAAACCTGTGCTTGCTTAATTCATGCTCTAAACTACTTTAACAGCTCTGATTTTGTAAAGAGGAAAGGTCGTTATTTAGTCCACAGTAAACTGTGCCCTTAAACATTTTTTTTTTTACTCGTTTGTTGCACGAGATTTAATGTAAATGCAAATATGTGATTTCTGATAGATATATTAATTTGCTTTTGGTATGAGAAAACTACAAAAATATTTCTTTTAACTTAAACGTTTCCTGTTGTGAATCCATTATGCAGATTGACTATGCATAGCCCTTACACACTGCAGGAATAATAAAGACTTTACTAAATCTTCAAAGGTCCGCTGAAGGCTCAAACTCATCACCAGCTGGTCTGCCTTAAAAGCAAGGCAAAGAGGTGATGTGTTCTTATACCTCTGTTTAATCGAGGTGGGGTAAGAATAAAGCTTTTATTCTGTGTCTGCATTACCTTTTCTGGGTTTAAGCAATAGATATGCTGATGTCTGGAAATTGTCTTTGTTTAATGTGTGTTACATTGTGCCTCAATATTTTTTTTTTCTGATTTACTCTGTAATTCAGAGGGTTTTGCTTCACATGAGCTGTTTAGTTCAACAGAGTTTGGGTACCTCCTTACCCCTCCCAAACGAGTAAAAACTTTACAACAGTGTCATTGTTTTAAATACCCTTCATTTCTCTTCTGTACTTGGGTGTAATGTCTGGTTGTATGGGTCGTGCATATGTATGTCGGGGCAGGGAGGATGCTGAGATTAGGCGATTGAAAGAGGTACTGGGAGGAGGAGGAGGCTTACATAGATCTGCAGGTAGAGGAATTCATGGTGCAGTGAGGTACCTGCTGCATTGCCTTCACAAAAAAGCAGTAGTGGCCTGCACGTAGCCCAGATGTCAGTGATCCAGGTCCTCTTCCCCATCAGACCAGGCATTTTGGCATCATGTTGCACTCCCTGGTGCAGCTGATGCTAATAAGCCCTGTTCCCCTTCTTAGGGACGCCGTGAGGACACGCTGCAAACCTGTCTCCCTCCTGCTCTGGTAGGGAGCAGCTCTGTCCTGGCACTTCAGGACAGCTCAGTGAACTATTTAAAAACATTTCTCTCCAGCTCAGTCCTCTCCACTATCTGTTACAAAAAAGTTTTCACACTATGTAGGGTCTGTGTGTTACTTTTTTTTTTTTTTTTTTTAAATCTGGAACGAAGGTGCCTGAGTTTGTTCTCTTCAGTTTCCAGTAACTGCTGACACAATGACAGCAGCGAAGAAACTTTTTTTCTGTGAAAGGAGACCAGCAGGGATCTTGCTAACATACATGGGGAAACGGTTCTAAGTGCTTGCCGGTTGTGACGTTGCCTTGGGGACACCAGGCTAAGGCTTTTCTTGATTAAATGGAACAAGTAATTCTGTTGTGCATCTGCACGTGGAGCTGTTTACTGGACCATTTTGTTGCATCTAAATTACTGTAAACTTAAAAACCAGGAGGGTTTGCAAAATACATGCACAACTTAAATCTGAAGATCACACAGTTAAGTATGGTACAGCATGTTGGTTTTATTTTTAAAATTATTATTATTATAAACCCCCACCCGTGCCTTAAAATAACCTTACATTCTTACCTCACATTTAGTCAAAAAGGTCTCTTTTTTTCTCAAAAAATAACTCCTAAGTAAGACTGTCTTGCAGAAGCTAGGTGCATAATCATATCTGTCTTTTTCAATCAAAGTTTAAAAGCCAAAGTGCATAATATAATGTGCTTTCTGAATAGCCTTGAGGCGAAAGGAAGGGAGGAAAAACAATAATCTTGGAGTATTTTCTTCAGTTTAAACCACATGAGCTTGCAATGGGATGTTAACATTTGGAACCTGACGTCTGTGCACTGCAACTGACAAATCTATGTACCTAGAATCCTTGTTAGCACATCCTGTTGTAGGCCAAGGGTTTAAAAAATAAAGACGCAATCCTCTATAAAAGCCTTGGGAAGTAGACAGAAGAGTGAGATCCCCCAAATAACAAGAAATTCAAGTAGGTAAATGTGTTTTTCATTTCTTAGGAATCCTGTGAATGCTGTGATAGGGGAATGCACGCATAGTACTTCCTTGTTTCACAGCATGGTGTCATGTTAATTCCTTTGCAGGGTGGCTGAAGACTGCATAGAAAACAACTGCAGGGGAGAAAAAAAAAAAAAAAAAAAAAAAAAAAAAAAGCTCTGTTCCTTAGCCAGCCAAAATAACCCAACGGTCTGATGAAGTCACTGCATTATTTTTTTTTCCTGTGTATGCTCAGTATGCATTCTTCACTCGGCTTGTCCATAGAAGCAAGTTCTTTAAAGCTTTATATTCCACAAATATTCACCCATATATATTTATGTTGCAAATATAAACGGTTATGTTTTTACAGAAAGCTCACTCATTTTTCTTTCCATGCTGCTTCAGTAGTTTTATGCTTTCTGTCTGCTCATATCCTTTCCAACAAAACCTGTGCAGGCAGCTATTGATTATCACTGGCTGAAGAATTCAGGTGGTGGATTAGCCATGCCCCAACTTTCCTCTCTGCCCCAGACTGGAAAGTGACACTGTGATATGCGTGATGCAGAGCTGAAGTCATCAGTTCCAGGTGGTGCTCTGGCTAGTGATTTTTTTTTCAAAGCTCCTTCTGAAAACTTTACAGACGTTTTCAAAGGTAATGTACTACCTCATATTTTTACAAAGCATATGTAATTATAAGTTACAGTGTATGTATTTCCCCTATATATTACATGCTATATTAATTGTGGTTTTATTTGGCTGTTTCTTCATATGTACTGACCCAAGCATGAGCACACATGGATAATCAAAAGTTGACTGCAATTTCTAGGCTTTTTCTGTTGTTCATAGAGCTAACTTTGATGGTTTTCCTAGACACATTCTCTCATTTAATCTGCAGATTTTGTCCGGGCTGATTTCAAGGATTTTCAAGTTTTCTGTAGGGTTTGTATCACTACTGCTGGGACATGATTGAAATAGATGCCTGTTTAGGACAGCCTTTTTATCTTCATCCATTTGCTCTTGTTTGTAGTCCCCTGAAGTATTGATATTAATTCCTTATTTTATATGGTGCCTATGGCCTTCAAATACAGAAAAATGATTGTACCTCCCTTTCTTTTTGGAGGAGGAAGTTAATTAACAAAATCACTTGAGAACAGCAACACTGAATCACCTCTGAGCCAGTTTACTATATGGAAAAACTAGTCTGGTGATTGGATCACTGGGATATATATTCATATTTCAGATAATTTTATTTGACAAATCTGTTTTACATTAAAATTAAGCATAATACTTTACACATGCTGTATTGGACTCCTGGACACTTTTTCTAAATGAGCTTGGTACTTCTTGGAGAATGACTTCCCATAAAATGCCAACTGAAATGCACAGCTTTGTGAAGTCCGTTGGTATGTCTCCATATATCATAGAATCACAGAATCGTATAGGTTGGAAAAGACATTGAAGATCATCCAGTCCAACCACTAACCTAACATTGAGAGTTCCCAACTATACCAGATCCCTCAGCGCTATGTTGAACCGACTCTTAAACACCTCCAAGGATGGGGACTCCACCACTGCCCTGGGCAGCACATTCCAACACCCAACAAACCGTTCTGGAAAGAAATACTTCCTAAACAGTCTGAACCTTCCCTGGCACAATTTGAGAACATTCTCTCTTGTACTATTGCTTGTTACTTCATTAAAGAGACTCATCCACAGCTCTCTGCACCCTCCTTTCAGGTAGCTGTAGAGGGCGATGAGGTCTCCCCTCAGCCTCCTCTTCTCCAGACTAAACACCCCCAGTTCCCTCAGCCGCTCCTCCTACGACCTGTGCTCCAGACCCTGCACCAGCTCTGTTGCCCTTCTCTGGACACGCTCGAGTCATTCAATGTCCTTTTTGTAGTGAGGGGCCCAAAACTGAACACAGGAATCGAGGGGCGGCCTCACCAGTGCCAAGTACAGGGGTCAGATCCCTTCCCTGTCCCTGCTGGCCACGCTATTGCTGACACAAGCCAGGATGCCATTGGCCTTCTTGGCCCCCTGGGCACACTGCTGGCTCCTGTTCAGCCGGCTGTCAATCAACACCCCCAGGTCCCCCTCTGACTGGCAGCTCTCCAGCCACTCCTCCCCAAGCCTGTAGCGCTGCTGGGGGTTGTTGTGGCCCAAGTGCAGCCCCCGGCGTTTGGCCTTATTGAAACTCCTGCAGTTGGCCCCAGCCCATGGCTCCAGCCTGTCCAGGTCTCTCTGCAGAGCCTCCCTACCCTCGAGCAGATCAACACTCCCACCCAACTGGGTGTCATCTGCAAACTGACTGAGGGTGCACTCGATCCCCTCATCTAGATCATCAATAAAGATGTTAAACAGGAGTGGCCCCAAAACCCAGCCCTAGGGGACACCACTTATGACCGGCCGCCTACCAGATTTAACTCCACCACAACTCCTTGGGCCCGGCCATCCAGCCAGTTTTTTACCCAGCGAAGCGTGTGCCCATCCAAGCCTCGAGCAGCCAGTTTCACCAGGAGAATGCTGTGGGAAACGGGGTCAAAGACCTTGCTAAAGTCAAGATAAACAACATTCACAGCCTTTCCCTCTTCCAATAAGCAGGTCGCCCTGTCATAGAAGGAGATCAGGTTTGTCAAGCAGGACCTGCCTTTCATAAACCCATGCTGACTGGGCCCGAGCATCTGGTTGTCCATTACATGACTTTTAATGGCACCCGAGATGACCTGCTCCATGACCTCCCCTGGCTCCTAGGTCAGACTGACAGGTCTATAGTTTCCTGGATCCTCCTTCCTGCATTTCTTGTAGAGGGGTGTCACGTTTGCCACCCTCCATTCCAATGGGACCTCCCCGGTTAGCCATGACTTCAGGTAAATCATGGACAGCACCTTGGCGGCATATCTGCCAACCCTTTCAGCACCCTTGGATGTAACCCATCCGGTCCTACAGACTTGTGTGCATCCAAGGGGTGTAGCTGGTCTCTGACCACTTCCTTTTCCACTGTGCTGACCTCAATCTGCTTCCCCTCCCCATGTCCCAGCTCAGGAGGCTGGGTGTCCAGGGAACAGCCAGTTCCTCTGCTAAAGACTGAGGCAAAGTAGGCATTGAGCACCTCAGCCTTTTCCTCATCCTTAGTTACCATGTTTCCTTCTGCATCCAGTAAAAAAGGGAGATTTTCCCTAATCCTCCTTCTGCTGTTAAGGAATTTATAGAAACATTTTTTGTTATCCTTAATGGCTGTAGCCAGGTTGAGCTCTCCTGATGTTCTCCCTGAATAACTTCACTACGACTTTATAGTCTTCATGAGAGACCTGCCCCCTCTTCCAAAGGCAATAGATTCTCCCCTTGTTCTTGAGATCCAGCCAAAGGTCCTGGCAGACATGCATCCTCTTTCTATGTATCCCCCCAGGCTCATTTCAGATCTGTTCTTGTTTGTGCTTTGTGTCATTGTCTCTCTCAATGTTTTCCCTTGACATATTTTTTGCCCTTTCCCATACTGTTTTGCTTTCATTTTTTTCTTAGTTTTGGGGTTTCTTTCACTGGATATTCTTTTTCGTCATAGAGATGGTATCTATGTTTGGGGTTTTTTTTCACATTGATTGTCCTCTTACTGTTTGTTGTGGGTCGTTTTTTGGTGTTTTTTTTTTCCCCATACTAGTTGCCACCTTATACTGTGTTCAGTCTAGACAGAGCCCTGCTCTGTTTTAGTGCTTGGAGAACAGCAGATATTGCCTTTGCTAGATGAAGAGCCTGAGCTGCAGTCCATATATTCCATATTCCAGTATATTGTTAAGTTTGTGGAGAACAGGAGGCAATGAGAAACAGGTTTAGCAGGACAAAAGGAGTGGAACCTGCAAGCCAAATGACATCAGCCTTGTTAGCATGAATACTCTTTGCCTAAATCTGATAGGAAAATAGCGTATCTTGTAGTTGTGGAAGCTGATATCAGAAAACCATAACAACCATAATTAGGCAGGTGATAGTGGTCAGAGTTTCAAGATCTCTGCAGTTTCATGCAGGCAACACTGGTTTGATTTATGCTTAATGTTCTTGAGGTTATTGCCATAACAATTCTTTATGTTAGATGAGAAGAGGAAAATGAATTATGTTGAAGTCTGCTCTGACCTCAGAAGAGGGAAGAACATACCTCTTCTAATTTCTTATTTTTCTTTGTTCCCATAGAAACACTTGAAGTATTTGATTTTTCTAACCTATGTCATTTAGACAACAAACTTTTCCAGAAATAGATGGGGGGTGGGGGGTGGGGGGGGTGGAATTCCTGATCCCAGAGTAGTCAGTTTTCTACCCATAGTCTTATTTTTGGTTTCTTTGATGATGAGTGTGTCGATAACACCCAGCATGTGAAGTTCCCACTGGCTGGAAAAGGGGAAACATAATAGCCACTTTTTAAAGGGAAAAAAGGAACACCTGGGAAACTACAGGCCAGTTAGTCTCACCTCTGTGCCAGGAAAGATTGTGGAGCAGAGAGCAGATCCTTCTGGAGATGGAACACCTGGGAAACTACAGGCCAGTCAGTCTCACCTCTGTGCCAGGGAAGATCATGGAGCAGATCCTCCTGGAAATGATGCTAGGGCACATGGAAAATAAGGAGGTGATTGCTGACAGCCAGCATGGCTTCACTGAAGGCAAATTGTGCCTGACAAATTTGGTGGCCTTCTACGATGGGGTTACAGCATTGGTGGTTAAGGGAAGAGCAACTGACGTCATCTACCGGGACTTTTGACACTGTCCCATATGACATCCTTGTCTCTAAATTGGAGACACATGGATTTGGTGGATGGTCACACTTAAAGAGTTGCAGTCGATGGCTCAATGTCCAAGTGGAGAGCAGTAATGAGTGGTGTTCCTCAGAGTTCAGTGTTGGAACCAATGCTGTTTAACATCTTTGTCGGCAACTTGGACAGTGGCATTGAGTGCACCCTCAGCAAGTTTGCTGATGACTCCAAGCTGTGTGGTGCAGTCAACATGCTGGAGGGAAGGAATGACATCCAGAGGGACCTTGACGGGCTTGAGAGGTGGATCCATGCAGTCCTCTTGAAGTTCAGCAAGGCCAGGTGCAAGGTCCTGCACATGGGTCGACATAATCCCAAGCACAAATACAGGCTGGGAGATGAGTGGATTGAGAGCAGCCCGGAGAAGAAGGACCTGGGGGTGTTGTTTGACAAGAAGTTCAATGTAACCCAGCAATGTGCATTTGCAGCCCAGAAAGCCAACTGTATCTTGGCCGTGTCAAGAGAAGTGTGACCAGCAGATGAAGGGAAGTGATCCTCCCTCTCTACTCTGCTCTTGTGAGGCCCCACCTGCAGTGCTTTGTTCAGCTCTGGAGCTCCAACATAAGAAGGACATGGACCTGCTCAAGTGGGTTCAGAGTTGGGCCATGAAGATGATCAGGGGGCTGGAGCACCTCCCTTATGAGGACAGGCTGAGAGTTGGTGTTGTTCAGCCTAGAGAAGAGAAGGCTCCAGGGAGACTTTATAGCGGCCTTCCAGTACTTAAAGGGAGCTTACAAGAAAACTGGAGAGAGACTTTTTACAAGGGCGTGTAGTGATAGGACAAGAGGTAATGGGTTTAAAGTGAAAGAGGGTAGATTTAGGTTAGATATAAGGAAAAAATTCTTCACTGTGAGGGTGGTGAGGCATGGAAACAGGTTGCCCAGAGAAGCTGTGGATGCCCCCTGCCTGGCAGTGTTCAAGGCCAGGTTGGACAGGGCTTTGGACAACCTGGTCTAGTGGAAGGTGTCCCTGCCCACAGCAGGGGGGTTGAACTAGATGATCTTTAAGGTCCCTTCCAACCCAAACCATCTATGATTCCATTATAACAATTGTCATCATTTTTTCTCTGCATCTTTATGCTGATGATCAGGTCAACTTAAGTATAAGAAGTTCTTTATGACTGGTCACACTGAAATTGCAGTTGAGCCATAGACAGTATTTCCTTATCTTCCTTGATAATGTAGAATTTGTGTGATGTGGATTTCAGAAATGCCTTGGCAAAAGATTGGATAGCCTTCTGCTATCCAAGGGCAGGAGTTATCAGAGTTTATTGACAGGGCTTTAAACTAGATATGAGGGGCGGGGGGGAGATAACTGGGCCTTTTAGGAATAAGCTCAAGGGAAGCATGCTAAGGCTTGAAGGATGGTGGACTGGTGAGAGCTCTCCCTTTGCCATTTTATTTGAGAGAAGGGAAAGATGTTCAGAAACCATGGAAGCACCTGAGAAGGGTCTGGTAGGAAATGGAGCCCACACTCACCAAAAGGCGTTGGATTCATTAGCTCATCTCAAGTGCATCTAAACCAATGCACGCAAGTATGAGCAACAAACTTGCTTGAGGCCATGATGCAGCACGAGAACTATGACATAGTAGCTATAACAGAAACATGGTGAGATGCCTCACACAACTGGAGTGCTGCAATTGATGGCTACAAGGTCTTCAGGAGGGAGGGATAGACAAGGAATGAGAGGCAGTGGAGTGGCCCTGTATGTAAGAGAATGCTATGAAAGCTCAGAAATCAAGTATAGTGATAACGGGGTTGAGAGTGTTTGGATTAGGTTAAAGTTCAATCAAGCAGATCTTGCTGTGGGAGTCTGCTATAGACGCCCCAACCAAAGCAGTCAGGTGGATGAAGCTTTCAATGAACAGTTGAGAGAAATCTCACAGTCACTTGCCGTTGTTCATGTGGAGGACTTAAACCTCCTGGGTATCTGCTGGGATCACAGCACAGCAGAGAGGGAACAGTCCAGGAGGTTCCTGGAATGTGTGGAGGATAACTTCCTCACACAGCTGGTGAGTGAGCCGACCAGGGAAGGTGCCTCCTGGACCTGCTGCTTGTGAACAGGGAAGAGCTTGTGGGGGAGGTAACGGTTGGAGGCCGTCTAGGGTGCAGTGATCATGAGATGATGGAGTTTTGATCCTTGGAGGAACAAAGAGAGGGGTTAGTAGAACTGCTGCCTTAGACTTCTGGAGGGCAAACTTCAACCTGTTCAAAAGACTGATGAACAGAATCCCTTGGGAGGCTGCCCCGAAGGATATGGGAGTCCAGGAAGGCTGGACATACTTCAAGAGCGAAGTCTTAAAGGCACAGGAGCAGGCTGTTCCTGTGTGCTGAAAAAAAAGCAGGCAGGGAAGGAGTCTGGCCTGTCTAAACAGGGACCTTTGGCTGGATCTCAAGAACAGAAGGAGAATCTATTGCCTTTGGAAGAGGGGGCAGGTGTCTCATGAAGACTAAAGATGTAGTGAAGTTATGCAGGGAGAACATGAGGAGAGCCAAAGCACAGCTAGAGCTCAACCTGGCTACAGCTGTTAAGGATAACAAAATTGTTTCTATAAATTCGTTAACAGCAGAAGGAGGATTAGGGAAAATCTCCCTTTTTTACTGGATGCAGAAGGAAACATGGTAACTAAGGATGAGGAAAAGGCTGAGGTGCTCAATGCCTACTTTGCCTCAGTCTTTAGCAGAGGAACTGGCTGTTCCCTGGACACCCAGCCTCCTGAGCTGGGACATGGGGAGGGGAAGCAGATTGAGGTCAGCACAGTGGAAAAGGAAGTGGTCAGAGACCAGCTACACCCCTTGGATGCACACAAGTCTGTGGGACCGGATGGTTTACACCCAAGGGTGCTGAGGGATTTGGGAGATGTGCTCGCGAAGCTGCTGTCCTGCTTGGACCAGGCAGGTCCTGCTTGACAAACCTGATCTCCTTCTGTGACAAAATGACCCAACTGTTGGACAAGACAAAAGCTGTGGATATTGTCTACCTGGATTTTCTAAAAGCATTTGACACAGTTCCCCATAGAATTCTCATAGAAAAACTGGCTGCTCATGGCCTGGATGAGCGTGCGGTCTGCTGGGTCAAGCACTGGATGGATGGACGGTCCCAGAGAGCAGTGGTCAATGGAGCTAAATCCAGCTGGTGGCCGGTCACAAGTGGTGTTCCTCAGGGCTCGGTGTTGGGACCATTTCTGTTCAACATCTTTATTGATGATCTTGATAAGGACATACAGTGTATCATCAGTAAATTCACAGATGACATCAAGTTAAGCGGGAGTGTTGATCTGCATGAGGATAGGGAGGCTCTACAGAGAGACTTGGATAGAGGATCGGTGGGCCAAAGTTAACAGGATGAGCTTCAACAAGGCCACGTGCCAGGTCCTGCACTTGGGCCACAACAACCCCGTGCATGGCTACAGGCTTGGGGAGGTGTGGCTGGAGAGCTGTCTGGAAGAACGAGATCTCGGGATTCTAACTGACAAGTATCTGAACATGAGCCAGCAGTGTGCCCAGGTGGCCAAGAAAGCCAACAGCATCCTGGCTTGTATTAGAAATAGTGTGACCAGCAGAAGTAGGGAGGTGATAGTGCCCCTGTACTCTGCACTGGTGAGGCCACACCTGAAGTATTGTGTCCAGTTTTGGGCACCTCAATACGAGAGAGATATCGAGGTGCTGGAGCGAGCGCAGAGGAGGGCAACAAAGCTGGTGAAGGGCCTGGAGAATAAATCCTATGAGGAGCGATTGAAGGAGCTGAGACTGTTCAGTTTGAGGAAGAGAAGGCTGAGGGGAGACCTCATCACTCTCTACAACTACCTGAAAGGACATTGTAGAGAGGTTGGTGCTGGTCTCTTCTCAGAACTCCAACAGGGGAGGTTCAGACTGGACATTAGATAAAAAAATTTCACAGAAAGAGTGGTCAGACAGTGGAATAGGCTGCCCAGGGATGTGGTGGAGTCACCATCCCTGGATGTGTTTAAGGGTCGTTTAGATGAGATGTTGGGGGATATGGTGTAGGGGAGAACTTTGTAGAGTAGGGCTGATGGTTGGACTCGATGATCCCAAGGGTCTTTTCCAACCTGATTGATCTGTGATTCTGCTTCAGCATGCTTCATAAAGTTTACTTAGTTTACATTTCTAATAATAATAGATTCTGAACCATTCTGATAATATATTCTGGTAAAATTCTGGCTATACAAACAACTTTTGTGAAGTACTCAGTGTCCGTGGTGAAGTTGTTACTGCAGCTAATTATTGCACTGTTGTCACCAGAAACAGTTCTGCAAACAATCTAAACATTCTTGTGTACAAAAAATAGGAATTTATTTTCCCTTTTACCCAAAAAGCAACGTCTCAGACATTTTTTCATTAGTACAGAGACTTACATGTTAGCATACCACAACAAACTTTTAGGCCTAAATTATTCACTTGCTTTACTTAAAGCTCAGTCAGATCAGAGTTCAAGTATCTCTGTCTGCAGTTTTAATTCTGTGTCTTCTTTTTCAGCTTTGGCCTCTGATCTTATTCCTTCTAATTCTCCATTCTGTGCTTCTACTGTTTGCTGGGCCCCCTGTCCTTCGAGTGTCTTCCAGGTTCTGCTCCATCCCCCCTCTAGCATTTCTCTTTCTGCTCCATCTGTTCCTTACTTGCTCCTCAAGGCTATTTCTTTGTCCAAGTGTCCCACTCACATACTGGTGTTTTTTCCTGAAGTTCTGAGCTGTGAAAAAATCAACTCAGACCACTGAGTTATGGTACTTCAACAGTGCTTGTTGTACAGGTTGGCATCCTTTGCCACAGCAATAGCAATTTTCTGTTGATTGTTTTTGAAACAATGCAATGAGGGTGTTAAAGGTGATACTGCAACACAGAGATAGATCAGAGCAGAAATGCAATGTCAGATTTCAATATGATAATCTCATTTCCTGAACTTAAGGTAAAATGTTCAAATGAAATTTAATATATGTTACAGTGAAGATGGGTGATAGGCATGTGCTTGCCCTGATGCTTCTCATGTGAGATTGGTTGCTGCATATTATCACCTCTGCTCTTGAGTATGTTGAGAAGTGAAATAGTGTGTAGAAGGGAGATAGGTTTAGGAAATGTGCTTCATTTCAGTCCTGAGAGAGAAGACTGAGAAGAAGCAAGATGGATGTGGTGCAGATTCACTTTTTTTTTTTTTTGTCATTTATCTTGAAGATCAGGTTGTGATGAAAGAAACTTTGTACATCTGGGAACTGCTGTGTGCTTTCAGCTATCATGTGATAGCATGACAGTTACTGCACAGGAACTTGTTCATTGTCAAAGATGTCTCACTCAAGATCATATAGAAATGTATGTCTTAGTTTGACCTAGGACTCTTGAAACCCATGCCAGTACCCTGTTTTTGCCATGCTAGCCAGTTTTTCCACAGGGACAGTATAGGGTAAAAGGGAATTCTAATACTAATTAATAGTAAATAAACTACATTCAAATATAAACGATAAAGAAGAAAACTTCTAATTTTCTAGGTTCTAAACTAGATAAAAGTCCTCAGAGAAATTTTATCCAAAAATTACCATATTGTTATAGAATTTAAAGTAATATTTAGGGTATTTGCTAAATAACTTTGATGTCATTGCTGCTTGTCATTGCCTGTCTAAAAAATCCCAGTTGTTTGCTTTTCAGGACATACCATGATGTTTGGTTAGATTTTGATGTGCTCTGATTTACTCCAGGCTAAGTAACCTGCAACTGATGAAATGTTTCTCCTTCACTGTTGTCAAACATATTTCCTCTTTGCTTTATAGACTCCAGGGGAAAAACATGTTCTGGGGCCACGCTGTTAGCGCTTACACCTTCTGAACTGCATTTTTAGAAACACCTGATAATCCTGCAAATGGGTTTTATACCTCGGGTATGTCTTCATGCGTACTTTATGGCATTGTTGGGTATTAGTACTGTGCAATCAGAGACGTTTTGTTATACTAAAAAGCATGGGTGGGTGCAACTTTAAGCATTTAAAAATTAATAAATGCCAGAATTTTGGTTGGCTGCATTTATGCACTATTCTGGAGACTTTAGTCATATGTTCACATGCAGTGTTTTCATCTAGTTATTTTTGCTTCTTTTTACTTCCCTTATGAAGTATTTCTTTCTGTCTCATAGTTAGTGTATGTGATTCAAACCATGCTCCAAATAAAAAACGAAGGAAATATTTCTTGATATATGTGTGTTTATGGCTATCATGACAACTTCTACTAATGGCAAATAGTTATTCTCCAAATTATCCAGATGGCAAATAATTATTCTCCAAAGAAACTATGAGTTGAGATGTTATTATTTCCCTTGCTGCTGTTGTCTGTTCTTGGAATTCCATAGGTAAGGAGCTGAGGTTTGGCATGAAAGAGAGAAATGCTTACTACTTAGGGTGCGACATGTGAAATGCCGAGGGCATGATTTCTTCCATGTCTTCAGCACATTATAGCATTTCATATAATCAGAGTAAGACTTGAATTGACATTGACCAGAGCTATGAATGACTTAACTGTGGTGAAGCACGTATTGTAAACTGGGTGCTTGGACAGTGACATCTGCCCACTGAAGTCACTCCCTTAGCAGCTCTGAATGCAGAGGTGAGTATGCAGTCGAGTACCTCAAATTAAAATACAAATTCTTTAATCCTGAGACCAACGTCTCTCTTCATTCAGTTTCAAACTGTGTTTCTGTACAGCTTCCCTTCTGCACTGCTGGGGAGAGAGGTCATTATCGCAGAAGTGTACATTTGAAGTGCACACTGAGGATAAAAATTCTGTATGGTGTGGAATTCAAATCCATATCATATTGCATAAGCACAAAAGTTCTGAGTGTATTTCACAGATGCAGCCTTAATCCTGTCACTTTTTTAAGGTCTGATGGCTTGATATTGCAAGCTTGACAGTCTTCTGATATAGCTTATATGTCAACACCTAAATATTTTAAAAGACAATTTAAAATCCAGAAATTTCATCCTCTGATATTGAAACAATTGTTAGCTATACATGTAGGACAAATATTTAAGAGCTTCAGTTTTCTTCTTCCTGGGCTTGAGCATAGTGTGGAGTCAGGCTGGTAGCCATGGTTGTCATTCTGCAGCTGGTAGACTACTCAGAAGGGGGACGTGCATCTTTTGCTACAGAGCTCCCTAATAATCTCTTGAGGATAGTTTAATGGAAGAAAGTGTCGTCTACTGACACAGACCTTTCTGTCTTGCCATTAGGTAGGAATTCTTTCTTCAGGATGTGGTATGGCTGCTAGCCATGGAATCCTGGCAGAGAGGGTCTCTGCTCTTCTACTGTTGCAGTGACCCCCTTGAGCTATAAGAGGACCAAATGCAGGGAGAAAGATATTTGCCACATCTATTGCTGAGAGGAAAAAAAATGAGACAGCCTATAACTTTAGATAATCTTGCATTTTTTTACAATAATATCTATCATTCTGTATAGAGATATGTAGATATTGATAGCATGCATCTTCAAAATTGACTAGTGCTTTTCTGTGGCTAAGATCTAAAATAGCCTAAAATATTTAATATCATCACTCTGAATTTCAAGAAGAGTTGCTTTTAAATTTGTCAAAGCAGATGTCCCAAGTCAGAAATGTAATTTTGAATTTTGAGGTGCCTCTGTATGTGCATGACTAATGAATTTATAGCCTATTCACTGAGTTAATACTTTAAAGTTTTTTTTGTAAAAAGAAAAATCAATGTTGATTAGCTATTATGTGAGCATAAATTCTGTCTTTACTGTTTCAGTGTTATAAGTAAATCCAATTAAATTTTGAAAATTTTTTCATTCTGCCTCATTAACATAGTTTTTAGTAAAGGACATAATATAAATAGTATAATTACAATCGATCAAGTCCAAAACCCGAAAGAATCTTCTCCTGTCCTGTTTTAAGTGTCATGAATAAAGCAACTACTACTTTCTTCGTGTGCCCCTGAAAAGAGCATGGGTGCTGCCTTGTTTCAGAAGCTTTGCCAGAGGGTGTGGCTGGTGAACCAAGATTATGGGAATTCAGATTTTGAATCAGCAATATCTGCTAAATACTGCTGGAGTGCTGTTGGCAGGAAGATATCACAGTGTGGTGTCCTACAAGGCCTGTGGCTTTGTGGGGATTTGTCACCTGAGCTTCGCTATCCCAGGGCAAGTGCAATAATTGCATTTAATGCATAATCCCAGGAAATGGCCTGACCCTGTCTCTGCCTGTTGGGCTTCAGGATACACCTTACTCTGACTTCAACTGAATACAAATTAAATTTTCCATACTTTAAAATAATTTATTTAATTCGTTTTAGATTCTTTCTACATTGAGATATAGCAGTGGATATATCATGGTTTAGTATACTCCAAAGCCAAAGACACAGAATTGCAGATCTCAGGAAACTGTACTAAGGATGTTCCTCCAATCATTGCTTATCACTTAAAAGTATAGTTTGAATGTACCATTTAAATGTTTTTACATGTGATTGTATTCCAAAAATGCTGACACTCAGAAGGTGGAGGCAGCTATTTGCATAAATAGTAGCATGGAGAACAAGGCAGTAAGTACCTAATTTTGTGTCAAGTAAATTAGAGACATTGATTTCCACTGAAGGATATACAAAATGCTCGTTTTCCCACAAAGACCATTTCCTTTCAGCATAAGCAGGCGCTTATTAGTTGATCTAGGAAAAGTCAGGCTTGCGTCCTTTAATAGCTATGCAAAGTGTCATTCTGTGTTGAATTTCGTGCTTTGGGAAAATCTGGAGAAGTTTTTCCTTATTCTTTGTACGAAAAGTCTGACACACCACTAGTATATAACTGCTGAGCACTTTGGTGCAACGATAATCCTTCTGGGGTTAGTATTACTGTTTTGCTGAGCAAGCTCAGACTGCAAGTGCAATAAAATAATTCAGAGGCACGTGCTTTTGGTAAATGGAGTCATGCACAAGACATTGCAGATCCTATGATCTCACATAAAAACATCAGTAGGAATTGATGTAATTGAAAATCTTTGAAAGAGTGAAATAGAATCCAGTGCTGCAGTTTGTCAGAAAATCAATTATAAGTAAAAATGCATACTTTCCATTTTCATTCTGCTCTTGCACTAGAGTATTTATTCTGCTCAGGCAGAAGGTCAGCTGTAGTCAACATCATCCCTGTGGTTGGAATTCACAGCCTGCAGTGATACCCATCTGGTTGATTTTAGAATAAATTTACAAAAATTGTTTAAAATTCAAAGTCTGATTTGTTGTAATATTTTAAATTGTAGTCACGTCTTCCTTAGTGGATTGGTATCAGTCTTTATAAAGCACATTTTATAATTTTGAAAGTTTTAGTAAATTGTCCGTACAATTAACAGTAGCAGGTAACAAGTGAGACCAAATTAGGTTTGTTCCAATTCCTGCTTGTCACATTAGCTGCATTTTAGTTTTACTGTTTTGTCTAATTTGCCTCCCGTATACAAAGACAGTAAGCATTTGAGACAAGAGATTTTTGTTTTTTAAAAACATATGATGTCTAGCACCTGGAATTGTGGGATCCGGAATGTTTTTGGGAATAATTTTTTGTGCCCTGTGCGTATTTCTAAAAATTTTTTATGCTGTTTTGGGTAATTTAAAAGTTTTAACAGAGACATCTCCACTGCTTACTAAAAGCCCCAAATAATACAGAGGTCAAAATAGCAACCTTTGTAGTGGGGATAGGGGTCAAGACAGTCTGTGCCCGGTTTGTGCAATGGATAGTTGCTTTAACTAGAAATTCTTTGTGGAGCGGAGACATGAAATATCTCCTTGTTTCCATACAAATTTGGGGCTAATTCTGATTCCTGGTGTTGGAAGAGGAATGCTGCTGCTTACGCAGTAGAAGTGAATGGCATCAACAAGTGAAAGTGTGATCAATAAGAAGTAGCAAGGTCAAGAGTTTTCTCAGCAGAGTTTGCGGCTTGTGAGCAGCGCAGATGTATTGAGCTTGGAGCTGAATCTTACTGAGGACATTCAAGAAATTAGGTAGCTGGGAAGAAGGCAGAGTTTTTTTAATTTCTCTTGCCCACTCTGGAAGGATAATTTATGGCTGTTAATTAGCACTTACTCATGGTGATGAGTGGGTCTCACTCCACAGGTCATCTGGCCTCCTAGAGTCTCTGGTCCTGTAGAGGCTGGAGGCAGAACACTCTCTGGTGCCTATCAGCATAGTCTTCATGGAGCAGTTATTTGCTGCAGGGAAAGTGCATAAGACCAGGAAATTCGGAACTGTATCAATTTGTGTTTAATTAGGCTTTTATATTCCTCGGAGTTAAAGAAAAAGGGGGAGGGAGGGGGAAGTGTTTTTTCCCCTCCCCTTTAGTAAGAAATGTGTTTTTATTTAAAGGAGATTTGAAGGTAGAGAACAATGAACTAGGATAGGAGTCATGTTTTAGAGCATTTGCACAGAAAAATTGCAGATGAATGAGGATAGGATATAGTTTACTGAAACTTGCATTGCTCACTGCTGTGAAGCTCTAACTTTTCCTTGAGGTACATTTTTCTCTTTCAGAAACATCCTCAAGCCAACACAGAGAAATAATTAGTTTATTACAGTCAAATAAATGGTGGTTTACATCTTCATCTTATAGTCACAGAATACCCATGGATTTTATGGACTATAAATTCTATATTGAATTTGAAGGCTAAATTACTAGAAATTAACGGTGCCTTGCTTAAAGCTTATGGAATGATCAACTAAGAAAATAAAAAAAAAGTAAATGCTGTTTTACTTTAGTAATAGTATTATTTCAGGATCACTGGATAGAAGGAGCCCTGAGTTAATGAACAGTTTAATTTCACAATTAATTTTTAATGTGAGACATTCATTTGCAGACAGAAAAAGCTCCTCAATCTATTTTAGCTGATTCCCTGGAAGGAATTCCTGTAGTTAGTTGTGTTACAGTTTCGAGGAGATTAACATGGGCAATGCTTAATTCAGGATTGAAGTGGGGAGTGTTTGTTGGCATGGTTAAATCTGTGAGCAGCCAGGTATGGCCTGGTTTGTAACAGTTAAGTCTCTGAGGAGCCTTTATGAGGACTACAGTGTTTAGGAAATTGCAAACAAATGAAAGAATTGATTCTACCACAACATGAAACTCGGGAGAAACGGGTCCATCTCTAGAGCTATTGATGCTGACCATGCTTAGGTGAGACAGTCCTGACATTTGTTGACAACTCACAGGTAAAGCTACCTCAGCATGAGTAAAAGTGCCATTCAAACTGGGCAGGCTCAATGCTGATTCAATCCTGTCTAAACCAGCATTCAACTTGCACAGAATTAATTTGAATGGAATTTGAGTAGAATCATGAGGAGGCTAAACTCTTTTTCTTTTTTTTTTCCCCCACGATCATTTTTCAACATTATCCAAAACAAGGTTTGGATTGTATTTCTCATTTTATTTAGTGTTTTCATTTTTATACTATTAATTGTGAAAAGAAACATGTAGGGGAAAACCTAACACTAAAAAATTGTGATAAACAGCATCAATAAAAAACATTTTCTTTCCATAAACAGCTCAAAGTACCTGGAGAGAAGTTATGTGTTTATGCATCTCTGCTTATGCAGCAAATAAACTAAAAAAAGCCTTTTTTTTGGAAATACCACAGTTCCCACACCATGACCATATCACAAGAATAACAAGGTAGTATAAGGAATATAAAATATGAGTACTAGTTTCAAGACAGAGTGTCTTACAAATTGCCAAAGTGAATGTTCTTGAAAGTCTAGGTGAGTTTCAGTTCTCTAGCATTTCACAGAGCACCTCTGACAAAAATTGCTAGTTTCAAATTTCTCTCTTTGACTGTAAGGAATAGTTTGGGATGACCATATTTAAATAAAATTCCCATAGATATGGTGCTGGCTTGCAACTTTACAAAGAAGAAGAAAAAAAATGTTGACATCTTGGCAAGGAATATAGGTAGTGGTGAAAGAGTTTTTGAACTGCTTAATGAAACTCTAAGTGAGATGTGTCTAAATGTATAGGATTTTAGAAGACTATCCAGTACTTATTAGGATGTGATGTATGCAACAATCAAGGAGGCCTATCAGTGGGACCCAGTTACAGGTACAGTAAGTAGTCTCTTGTTCACAAATTCATCCTTAAGCATGGCAAGAAAGTAATATGATTTGAATCAGTTTCAGTAGAGTTTGTAGTGTGTGTTCGGTCCTGAATATCTGCAGTGCAAACTGACCAGAATCTTTACCCTGCTCTTGAAACCCAAACCAAGAGGAGCTGCAGGGACACAGCGCAGGCAGTCTGCGAACAAGGGGAGAAAAGCACTGGCTTAGTGGAGGTCTGTCCACTTCGGGTATCTTATTGTGTTATGTTGAGATAAATTACCTGGGCTCTGTTAGCGGGAGATAATGAACATAGAAACAGTGTACATTGCTGTGGGTCTCTGGACTTCACAGTCAGCTTGGACAAAACTTCTTCATTAATACCACAGTTATATCAAACAGCATGGAACTGTCTCAGTAAGAGGATGGTGACAAAGCCATCCTAGTATTTCTGCAGACATGGGAAGATCCTGAATTTTTAAGTATGGTCTTCCTTGGGCTACTTTAATAGAAAGCAGATATTTTCAGCCAAATGCATTGTTGGTTGATTTCTTTAGATTGATTTCCTATTGCAGTGAGATCAGAGTTTTGAACTGTAGTGAGTCACTGTGGATTTTCTTTAATTACTTAACTACTCTTTTATTTTAAATATTCTAAAGAGAGACAACAAAGTAGTGGACTGTTCTCAGCATATAGTGTATCTGACGGGTGGGGACCACCTTTCTGATTCTGCCAATATTTTGTAGTTTGAGTTTTCCTCAAATCACTTGGACCTTGTCTACTACTTTGCTGATTTAGGCTGTTAAAGCCATTGCTCTAACTGCAGCAGATCCATATAGGAATGAAGAGCACATACAGGCAAGATAGAGCTTTTCCTGTTCATCTTGTGAGGATCTATCAATAATGCTACACCGATGACTGGAACATAGGCAGCCCTTCATATCTCCTCTTTCTTGTGTGTAAAATAAAGTTTGTCTTGTGGAAGATGTTTGAAAAATGGATTAGTCAAGGTTTGGAAACAGGTGATAAATGTATACATTCAAAGCTGTAAATTTCTGTTAAAATGTACTTTGGTTCTAAATCAAGGGAAAAATAGCACAAGTTTGCTTAATTAAATTGACTATAGGCATGTTTATCTGTAATAAGTTTAGCTGATCAGAATTTAGCATCTGCAGTGGGATATAAGAATGACAGTCGGAAGCAGTCATTGATGGTGAAGCAATATGCAGAGTGCAGATTCAGCACTGTACACTGTGCTGAGTAAAATCCTTGAGTTTAAACTGGCATTTATCACCTCGCTTTCAGTGCATTTTTACTTATGTTTGCAAGTGAGTTAGAGAAGTGCTCTGCTGTGCTGTCAAACCAATGACATCCAAGAAGTTACTGAGCTTCTGATAAAAAGAAACTGAAGGTCACTTCTTCAGATCAGTGGGTTTATCTCTAATCCAGTGCAGTAAACTAAATTGGCTGTGTATTTTGCAACAACAGCAAAAGTTCCAGAAGAGCTGGAGTGTAGTGTCTCATCCATTGCTACACATTTGAGAGAACCATGAGGAAAGCCATAAGATTTCCAAGAAATCTTAAAACTAGTGAACCTCCAGGAAAACAAGGTTTTGCTTTGGATTTCAACTTAAGTCTGAGTTGTTCTGGCATTCATTCAAAGTCAGGTGCTGTTTATGGCCATACTATTGCTAAGATCTCCATCACTATTTTATTCTTACTGAGGAAGATATTGAAGGCTCTGTGTCTACCATACTGTTGTATTCCGAAAAATGTATCCAGGGGCATGAGCAAGCAAAATGTCATTTACAGCTGAAGCCTATTGCTAAACTGTGAACCAATTCCTGTCTTCATAAGGAGAAATATTTAAAGTATTGATCCACATTTTCTCAAGTCCCATTCTTTGCTTGGGAGAAGGGTAAAAACAGTAGGAGCAACAGTTCCCAGTTCTTGCGCTGCTCCATCCTGATACCTGACTTAGCAGGTGTCTCTGCTTCATTAGTACTGGCGAGCTGCAGGCAAGGATTTCTGCCTGGTGCTGTAACCCGTTGCCTCTATCCAGTCTGTGCAGGGCACAGCGCTGGCTACCTGCCTGCCTGCTGAGCGTTCCCCTCCATTGCTGCTGATCTCCATTTGGCAGCTAAGACCAAGTTATGTCCTATTTGTACTTTTCAGATGACGCAGAGGTGAAAGAACTGACACTGAGGATTTATGCTGTTTGGTCAGGACCACTGCAAAGCCTGGCATTTCTGTTAATTGACAGCACTGATGACAGAAGTTTATTCCACAGGGGAGTGCTGCTACCCTTGGGGCTGATACAAAACCTTTCTTATTCATTCCCAAAGTCAATTAAAAAATTAACATCATGGCTCTTATCACTGCGTGCACACAAAAAAATAAAATCACTTGGAATGTGGTTCAGTCAGCTGCTATCTGACTTCTCTTTATATGCTTAAAAGAGTAAGCAAAACAAAGGAGCACATTTCCAGCCTCTACTTGAGTATAGCGCATGATAAGCTTGTGTTTCAGTTTTGGATAGGGGTTGATGGCTATTGCATTCATATTTCTGAAGCCTTGCTGATCAGCAAGAAAACACTGGCAGAATGTTGAAACAAGGCTGCTCCCCCCGGGAAATGGTTCCTCTTGTGTCAAACTTTGACAGGGCAGAAAGGAAAGGGAGTTATAGGCAGTAAAATAAGGAGAAATTGACTCAGTTATGCTTTAAATTTTTTTATTCACATTTAGTTGTGGCAAAACACTGTTGTGAAGCTCCAGGAAAAATGGACTGTGATTTTTATCCTCCTTGGTTACTTCTGCTGGTTTGGATGTTTTAATAGGCTGCCCTAGAGGCAAAGACGGTTGGAGACATTATGGTAGTACTTATGAAAACATCCACAATGTAAAGACCAGTTTTCTAAGCCGGTTCATACAAGTGAATAGACCTAATAGAGTAGTTAGCATTTATGGGCATGTGTCAACTGCTTTCTGGGGTTTTTTTCTGCTGTTTGGTTTTACACTGTAGCCTGGCCAGGGCTGAAGGTCACCTTCCTAGTGGTAGATGAGAAATGGATTGGTGGTTTTAATCCTACTCCAGTCATGTTTAGTACCCATGTGGTCTAAACCAAGAACTCAAGAGCTGCCTGAGATTAGAGCCAGTGAATTTGAGCATCGGTGCTTATACTGCAGTGCTTAATCTGTGACAGCTGAGACATCATGGGAAATTGCTGACAGGAAGGAGACAGCAGTAAAGCATGAGGAAGCCCCATCTGTTTCCCTCTGGATTGTCTGGCTGCTCAGAAATGCAAGGCAACTGGTTTGGATTGTGTAAGATAACAATCGCTTTTGCTTCATGGGGTATTTAGGCCTGTTTGTAAACTCTGGGAGTAAGTTCTGCAAGGACTTGATAAAGCTTCAATTAAGTGTTCATTTTTCAGCCAAGCAGTAAATTTACCTGTCTTTCCAGGTCACTAGCTATTTGCTGATTAAGGTCTGTTCTCCGTTTTGAAAGGATTGCTGTCATTGAAACAAATGCTGTATCTCTTGATAGCTGACATAGCACCTTCTCCCACCCCTGTGCTCTGCTTGGTTCCAGGCTGGGAAACCACAGGAGCCAGGTGGAGAGAGAGCAGGATACACACCGCTGGGAGATGAGGATGTATCCTCCAATCTAATTCCCTTCCTGACTCCTTTATGCATGGTGAGGTGCAAGGAACCCCTTCCATGTAATAAAGCTTGTGCTTGCTGCATGAGTACTGCAGTGTGCATCGAAATTTTACATAGACATAAATTCAGAAAATCATTTTGCTAAACGAAAGAGCTGCATCCAGCTGCATCCTATTCAGGACAGCCACAGCTGTGCTGGGAGGGCAGGACTCACAAGATCACAAAGCAGGATTCATGGAGAAGAGATCGTGGAAAATGGAGTCAGCATCACCAACCATACATGGAGGGCTCTCCAGTGCAAATAGCATAAAACTGTTGATGAGATATCTTCAGTAATCCCAGGCACTGCCTGGGACAATGCCAATTTAATATATAGCAGTGTAATTACAGAATGTGTCCTTACCTCCAAAAACCAAGGTCCCCATGGAAACCTGATATTATCAAGTCAGTACAGCAGATTAAGCAAATCTATGAATGATTACAAAGTGGAGCTCAAAGTGCTAAATCAGACCATTTCTTCATCAACTGCACTGTATTTGGCAGTGGGCTGCTCTTAATGATGTAGACAACAACAAAGCTTACTCAGGATACATCGGGTTAACACCAAACTATGGAGATACTTGAGAAAATAAGGTCCCTTTTTTTAACCCTTTGTGGTGATTAGTCTATTTATCTGAAGGACAAGGTCTATTTTCCCATGTGACACTGACAGAACTTTGCAAAATTACTGATATATTGAAGGGATCCAGTGCATGTAGAAGTCCTTTTGTGCTGGTGCGTGTTTCTCAGTGAGTCCTGCAGTTGTCAGTGTAACAGATTTAAAAGGAGACAAAAGCCCCTTATTGATCCCAGTTGCTTCAAGCAGCAGTTCTTAGTGTCATCAAAAGTGTAAGTTTCAAAATGGGGAAAAGGAAACAAACATAGGATGGCTCATATGAACTCTATTTGCCTCAGCTGGCAGCATTCCTTTTTTACCGGAGTCTTTGCTCTGAGCTCCGGAGAAGGTGGGTTTCTTTCTCCTCCTTATGCTTCTCCAAGATTTCTGCATGCAGTTCTGAAGAGTCCTGGGATTTCTTCCTGCTACCTTGCACTGAGCTGAAAACAGTATGCCTTCTGCCATCACACACCCCTGGGCAAGAGACACGGGGGGGATCCCTTCTCTCTGAAAGCCTAGCCCTGAGGTGAAATGTAGCCCCTTTCACCCCACCTGCCTTGCAGAGAGCCAGAGGATGGAGGAGACAGGAGTTAATGCCTAGGATCTCAGAATAAGCATTTCCATGCAGGGAGTTATTTTAGGAAGAGCTGTTCTCCCTTGGTAGAAGAGCTCCCACGATCCGCGTTTATGAAAAGAAATGATCATCTGAAGTCTGTGGGGCTACTTTTGTAAGTCTTCAGCTGTGAATATTTAGGCTGTGCTGCCTATTGATTTTTGTCTAGTAGCTGTTAGACCTGTAGTCAATCTTGCATTAAGCATATTTTGGTTGATTTTTCTTGCCATTATGTTTCCTATGTTACTTTATTATTTGAACATCAAAATTGAATGTGGTGCTGTAAAGGGAATAAGGTATTCTGCTGCAAGGAACTTGTAGTCTAACTCAGGCACAGTGACGCACAGGCATACATAATATAAAGGATAAGGATGCAAATTCAAAGTAATAGAGGTGTCTGGGGAAAAATCAATGCTGCAGGCTAATTTACTACTCCTGAAGAGCTACTAGGCTGCAGAGCATAGGGGAAATATTGAACAAGACAAAAAACATCTTTTGCCTTTTTTCAGGATGTTAATTCATAATGTGTCATCAAATAGAGGGCAAACACCCAAAGGAAACAGAGAATAAGATAGGGATCCTCTCTATGTTGCTGTTTTCTGAACTGGAGCCCAGAAAAGAGAATTGGAGAATTGGAGATTTCTTTTCTTGAGTATGCCTTGTGAAATAAGAACTTCATGTAAAAGAAAAAAAAAAAAAGTGGATTGAACGTGGATAACAAACCAGTACTGATGTAATTAGAGCTCTGTTGGCAACATACTGTGAGCTTTATGAAAATATTTAGTTTGTGTTTGTCTTTATATGTACCTGTAAAACTGGGACCTTGGCCACTGCTTTTCTTGCATAGTATAGCTGCAGACTGATGAGGTAATGATCGTAAAAGGTAGATGCCAGGGGTACCCAAAGTGAATGCATCCAGATTAAATCTGTTCCCAATCTAAATGTGTAGCAGAGATCCAGACACATGCAAAACGTGGGAAGCAGTGATCCTAACAAATTTGTTGGTGGTCTTTTACTTTGCATTTACGCTCATCTAAGCCTTGATTTTGTGCCATTTATGGTTCTTCTGTATCAGGAGTGGTATCCAGCATTTCTTAGGCCCAGTGCATAACCTTTCAGTGCTGAAAGTGTTTGTGGGTCTAATCCACATTTCATTCAAATAGTCAGTGATGGCAGTGAAGGAATTGTCAAACTTACCTTTGTGTACTGAACTCATTAACATCACATGGCAGTTTTGTCACTGATACTGATCCTTCGAACTATGGCTCTTCCAGCAGTGACTGGAAGGTCAGAAGAAGCAGAAGGAACACAGTTCAGATGTGGACAGAGAACTTCTCTGCAAACTCTGCAGATCTGCAAGCCCTGACACTGGCCGCAAGTCCTGACACCAGTTACAACTCTGACAGGCAGTGTGGTCACAAACAAACCACCTGGCTTCTCAGGAAATATACTGGGTTCAGGTAAAAAAAAAAAAATAGGAGTTACAGTACGTTTTTTCAAGGGTAACCACCTGAATTGGAAATGGAGTTATGCACATACAGACATACAGACATACGTGTACCTGTGGATTATTGGAACACAGAAGCACAAATAAATGTAGTCTGTTTCAGAGAATTAACTAATTATTTCTAGTAAGATCAAGTGTACTGGTTTATTAGCATTTTGATAATGCCACAACTGAGACGGCACTGGGAGTCAAGAGCTGATTTAATTATGTTGGTGGGCCTGCAACTGACTCTTGTGGTAGATGAGCTATTAGCATCACAGCCTTCAGCTTTTTTACCTTTCTGAATATTCTCTTAGGTGGAAAGTGATAAATTTAAGGGAGCTGTGTGAACAGGTATTTAAGGTAGCTGGTTCTGTACTGCCTATAGTTTTCTAGTGTGACAAGATGGGTGTTACAGGGGCTGTGTGCATCTAGTAGGATAAGGCCAGTAACTTTTCTGGGTCATGTTTTCTTTATGAGGATAAAGCCATTAAAGATTTTGAGACACAGATCCTGTGGGGCTGAGCCATATACCTCTTTAAGATAGATTAATGCTAGGAACATAAGCAGTATATCTTTCTGTGGCATCATTTCATGAGGTTGCATAATTCTTTGTTATCTTTTTTAAAATGTAGTTAACATAAGTTATTAGATAGCCCACAAGGTATCTCGTCTATTAATATTTTCTTGTGTGCACTTGCCACTTCACATATATCATGTTGTCAGTGAAGTACTCCCATCTTTCCTCAGGAGTGAGCATTTTTTTTTATGGCACACTAGGCAACAACTGCCAGATGCCAAATACTGATTTGAAAGTATTAATTTTCTTTTGTAATTCCAGCGCAAGTGGCAACATCACACCACTGCATTTTTTTCTCTCAATGCACTAGTAATTATTTTAGCGTTGTGAAAACTAGAGATTGAAGAATAAGTGGATAAATGATTAGAAATACTTTTGAAAACAGCAGAGTTGTCTTTCTTTTATTTGATTAAGCCAGCGTTTTAGAAAAGCAGAGAACCCAGGTCTGTGTCTTTGGAGATTAAGTAAATGGTCTGATTCTCAAAAGAGCTAAGCACTTAAAGAGTCGTCCACAGAGTTCTGCAAGAGAGCAGCTGGCTCTCAACTGAGGGCATTTCAGAGACTTGGTGTTGCAGTCTGAAAACACTGCTCTTGGCAAATTTGGGCTGAAAAAAACTGTGCCCCAAAGTTAACAGATTTGTTTGAAGTGAGAGCAAGACAACGAGCAGCAACCACAGACCCTTTAGCAGCCAAACAAATGCCCATCTGGTTCTTTGCATTGTATGAGGGCAATGTGCTACAATTTTGCAAACAGAACATTTTTATTATTTAATTAGTCTCAAAAGCTAAATGATTACAAGAAATAAAGAGTTTATGAAAAAGAAAAAAAAATCGTAGCAGCAGGTCAGGTGCCTAAGGGCCTTAGTCATGAATGTAAAGGAGACTGGTTTTGTTACCAGCTGCATACTCTGGTAAAGAATGGGTTTGAGCTTGCAATTCCCTATTCATGTGAATATTTCCTCTGCTTTTGTATTAACCAAGATTACTCGCGTGTTTATGAGGTTGCAAGACGAAGCCTGTTGAAAAGCTGAATATGATCGCAGGTAGCATCGAGAACCTTGCTGCCTGGTACTGTGAAGGGGAGTTCTGGGTTTGTGCATTTTGTCCTGGTGCCTCTTCAGCTGTGAGCCTCGGTCTGCCCTGCTCAGTCTGTGAAGGCACTGCTCCTGTGGGGAGTTAATAGGCTGGAACAGGTTAGCCCAGGGCATTATCAGCCTTGTAGGTTTTAAGCTGAGAGACAGAAAGAAAATCTGACTTATGAATGTATATGGAAAGTCCATCAGGCTAGAGGGTCATAGGGGTCTTAGATTAAATGGATTGTTGTCTTCAGTGCAAATAGTGAGTCTAGAAAGGTTTAGGTACCTACTGCCTAGTTTGCAGGATGTATGGAAAATGCAGTATTGGTTCCCCTCTCAGAACAGGAATCCTCCTGGGAGTATTTTTTCATTTGCTTTGCAACTTTGGTGTCAGTTTCAGGGATTGGTGTGGCAGATCCGTGTTTGAGCTGTTTACTCATAGTAATGAGGTTTGGATGTGCCAAGATTACTCACCTAAGCAAGTTGTAAATTAAGAAGGCAAAAAGAAAAAGGCAGTTTGCTTTCTATGTTAGGCCGTTTGTGCTGTGAGATGTTGCAGGCTTAGGCAAGTTGGAAAATGCCTGCTGCTTTTTGTACCAAGTCTTCGTGTACATTGTCCTTGGTCACCCATACTCAAAAGAGCTGATCTTATTCTCAAGACAGATTTCCAAAAACTGGAGGCAAAACCAGCTGTAGTTGGGACAGCAGGGAGAGGGGATTTACTTTGCCCTCTATAGCAAGATGCTCTTAGGACTACTTTCTGAAAGTCTTGTATCTTGTACATTAGCACCAAAATTATTTTCAGGTATTGATGGTGAGGCAGCTGCTGTCAGCAGTGGACTGTGACTTAGGTAGTTGCTGGTCTCACTGGTGGAAGCTGCCACAGGGCCAAGCAGCTGCCCCTGGAGAGGAGAGCAGAGCACCAAACCTGGAGCTGGGTTTAGCAGCTGCTGCTCCAATTGACTGTGACCACAGGTGGTGGTGTGGTTTCCACCTTCCCCTGTGTTTTGACTTCCTTCTGAATTTATTTGCTGTACTGCTCCAAAATGCCTTTTCAACCTTTGTAGTCATATAGTAATTTACTTTAGCTGGCTGTTGTACCCAGAAAAAAAAATAGCAGAAAATCTGGATAAAGAAAGAAAGGAATGAGGTAAAAATGACAGGCAAGCTACAAATAAGCACTAGGAATACTTGTGCTATTGTTAATACTGAACATAATACATACCTGGTGCAGAAGTTCACAGGGCTGGAAAGGCATTTGGATAGTAATCATGGAAGTGCTTAAAGTGGTGTTATTATGAGTAACTTAACAAGTAACTGCTGGAAGAGAGAGGTTTTTCTTAACACAGTAGAAATTCTTAGATTTTGATATTTCTTTGTCAATATTGCAATATCAAAAAATTTGGTATTTTTTTCAGTAGAGTATTTTTGAATCCCAAATGGCCCTACTGTATGCTGTGAGCATATCATGTATTTGTTGCAGGATTGAGGAAAACCAGTGGTAATTTGAATAAATTGGAAACAGAAATCTCTTTAAATATTTATTTAGAACATGAATATCTTTCTGGACAGCACCGTAATTCAGCAGAGCTCCCTTTCACCTCTACTCCATAGTAAAACAAATGCTGATGACATGAAGCAGGCTGAATCACAGTGGAAAGGCAGAAAGTTTAATTAGTATGTTGTTCCTCTGCTCCCCTAATTCCAGCAGCAGGAACTTACCTTGCTACTTCAACTTTTTTTTGTTGTCAGAGCTTCCTGAGGTGTAACACCTTTTGGCAAGGTAGAACAGTGCTTACAGGGAAAGGCCACAGGTTATCAAGGACAGAGCCCAGAAAGCTGGCACTGCTGATGTCTCTATTACACCTTCTACCAGGTGCTCCTGTCATCTTTTCTCTGATTGTTAAACTTGTATTGAAAATTCAGGAACTTTTGCAAATACTTTCTGTGCTTTAAGAAGGCCAGATTTCTTACTATTTCTTTGTACAAGTGTAACTGTCAAAAAATAATATCCTGTCTCAGAAACTCCAATTTTCTAGTTACAGTATATATCATTCGATCATAAATCGATCATTTTATCTTTTTTTTTTTAATCTAATCTAACTAAATGCTATATTCTTAGTCCATCACAGCAGTAATCATATTACTGTTAAACTGTATCTATGTTATTTCTCTCTTGTCTGGAAAGTGCATCATCTAATCTCAGTCATTCTTTTTCCCTATTCACTTTCACTTTCGGTTTTGCTTCCCCCAGTTTATCCATTTCATCACAGTTTAATGATCAACATAAGGCATGTCATATTCATAATAAACTGGTCATACTGCAATCCATTAATGATGATCTTTGACAACAGAGCTCAGTGTTGCTGAAGTCTACTCCTAACCCTGCGAGAACATTTTCCATGTTATGTTCATGAATTGACACAAAAGAACTTGTTCCCCTACAAGCTGTCCTAAGGAAATATTTGGGAAATATTTAGAACTGATTAAATTATTCATTGTGAGTACCTGACCAAAACATTGATAGGTTTTTTGCAGTGCTGAAAACTTATAGTAATCATTTTTTTCATTTAAATAGACTGTGTGCTGCAGAATGCATGTATATCTTCCCAAGAGGAACAAGAATTAATTCACTCAGGCAGCTTGGCTGTAAATAAACATAAGGTTATATATAATGTTGCAGAAGATAAGCAGAACCCAATTTAGTCAGTGAGAGGTAAAATAAATAAATAGGGAAGACCATTAGCTCTTTGGCAGTATATTTGTATAATATTAAGTTAATATGATCCAATGAGGATGAAAATGGCTTGGGAGGGAAGCTGGGCAAACCCAGGTACTTTCAGACCACAAAATTAAAATGTCTGATTAAAAAGCAAAGTATCTGAGCTAATCCAACATTTACAGGAACATTCAGGTCAAACCTGGGATTAGTGCTTTGTGTTCTCTACTGATAACCTTGATGTTTTCCTCCTTACCTCTCTCACTCTTTTATCGTTACTTAAGTCTAGTATTTTTTGTATTAAGAAAAAAAGCACATCTCTTACATCTGCTATCTGTTCTATTAGCACTGACATAACATTACTAGCCTGGTACCCTGAAATTTTGGTGGAAAAAGCTTCAGATGTAGTAAGTATCAGAGGTGGGAAACTGAACAGCTGTTTGTCAGGGTAAAAATCATCTCTGCATCTTTCGTTATCTCTGGGCTTTTTGTTATCTGACATCTGAGCGGCAGCAGCAAAGGGAGGACAAAGGAAGAGAGCAGATTACAAAAAAAATCCCTCAGATTTTTTGCCAGATATTTTTACCTTTCTGAAGTTTCTGTTAAAGTGTTTTAGTTATTTTACATACCATTATAGCAATGTTGTTTTGCTAATGTTAATAAAATGTTAATAATAATTCTGCTGAGCACCTTTTGCAAATCTTTGTTCTGTAGCAACTCTTTGTTTTGCAACAAATGCTTTTTGACAGGGTGGTATGTCCTTGCTGTTTTGATGAAAACTCTATTCAAGTTTTGCTAAGATAAAAAAACCAGAATTAATTCATAGGCAAAGAAAAAGTGATAAAATTTGCTTTGAGACAGAAAACAGACACAAAGAAACATTTCGTAGTTTATTTGCCCCCAAATAAAAGAGAATGTGTAATTTTAGGCTGATTTAAATGATTTGCAAATTTAAGTCAAATTCAGCATTTAGAGCCTCATGAAATAAATGGAAAATATTTGAGGAGATGTCAGTGCCTTTTTCAACAGAAGTGAGGCTCTTCTGCATTGCCTCGTTCCCTTCAGCACTGGTGTGGTGCTGTGTTCTTAAGTAAAACAATGATAATTTTTAAACCCTCCCTAACTTCCCAAACCCAGGCATTCATATGAAAAATTTACATTGGAGGGCTAATTGAATACTCAAAGGAAACCATACATCTCTCTTTCCTGACACCTGCCACATAAAATTCTAGGGTCTCAATATTCTGGCACTTCAGAGGTAAGGGCTATGGGTAAGACTTAAATGTAAATTAGGTAAAGACACCTCTGAGCAAAGTGCTGCTAAACCAAACTAAAACACCATGATAATGGCAGCTCTGGGTATGTGCAGCCACAGCGCAAATGGGCAAAACTCAACCCATCAGCCTCACCAGTCTTTTCTAAAAGCAGTCTGCTGTTCTTCTAGGTGTTTCAAACCAAAGAGTCTTCCAGTGCAGAGTCCCAGTAGAAAGGAGTTATGTTAAGCAACTAAGAGAGAGACATTTTCAAAGGCAGAAAGAACAGAAAGAGAAGAGGCTGTCTTAAAAAGACTTATTTAGGGTAATGAGAGTGAGAGCACAATACTGGCAAGGCAGCTTGTCTGTTTTATAGTGCAGGCAGAGAAGTTAATTTGACTCTAATGTATTAAAGAGAAGTTATGGTCCATCAAGACAGTACAGGACTTTTTAGGAAGGTTACCTGGTGTTTGGTACTATACAATAATTTTTTATAAACTGGGTGATAGAATATGATATACTCTGAGTACATTTACACATGACACAAACCTGTCAGATATGCTGCAGGCATGCTGAATGTCAGGAGTCAAACGGTCATGATAAACTGGAAAAATGGTCTGGAAGAAAAGGGGATTTTCTTCAGTTGGGATGACCACATTTAGGCAGAAAAAATCAACTGCAGCTGTGGAGAATGTGGAACAAGAAGTATCTGTTTTCTGGAAAAAAATCTAGGGGTGGCGAAGTTAAAGTGTTACAAAAACTGAGTGTGAGGCAGTAATGGTTGTACTGCTGCAAAACAGGTAACATACTGGGATGTAGGAGGAGGATAGCTGTCTGGAAGATAGATACCTGAAGAAATCCTCTGTTGCTAGCACTAGGAAGATCTCGGCAGCAGTATTTTGCCTAGTTTGGGGCAGTACCCTTCTAGGAGAAGGTAGAAAAGCTGAGGAAAGACATTTTGGGAGAGAGAGCAGCACGAGCAGTCAAGACCTGGAAAACAAGTTGTGCAAGAGTACAGCCAAGAAGCTGTTGGTGCTCAGTCCGTCAGAGAAGAGATTGAGAGGGTGTGTGTTTGTCCCTTCAAGTATGTCACCTCAGAGGTGGTGGCAGACAAGAAAGCAATAGTCTCTCTGTCCACAGCAAGTAGATCAGGGAGAAGAGACCTTAACGTGCAGCAGATAAGCTTTGGACATTAAGGAAAACTTTCTAATTGTGAGGAGAGTGAGGCAGTGGAGGAGACTGACTGGGAATGGGGCAGGGGCCTGTGTAATCTCTTCTGGAAGCTCTTCAGGGTGGGTTAAAGTGGCTTGTGTCCCACATGACTTTGGTATTCCAATATAGAAGGTAAAGGAAAGGCTGGGTAATCTTGCAAGCTGCTTTCTGTTCTGTTGCCCATGTTGCTGTGAAACTTGCCCTGATGAAGCAGGGTTTGTACTTCGGCACAAAGCCAAGTTGCCTGCTGAGCTCTGCAGTAAGACCGCTCAACTCAAGCATCACCCCACCTGGTGCTGTTGGGGGCACTACAGCACTGGCTTTGGGGCACTGTTTTAATGTCATTATAGGCATTGCCTGCTCCTACTAAGTGAAACAGACGGTCTCAGACCGTCTTTTATGGTGCTGCACAGCAGTTTGACATTAGACTATGTTCTGACCTTTTGAATCCAGAGAAGCTGTCAGGTTCTGAGCTAGGTGTACTTTTCATGCCTGTGATCCTTGCAATGCTTTGTGTCTGTTAGGATTAGGACTCTAATTCCTGCTAATGTTTCAGGTTCACAAGGCTATGTGTGAGACTTCTTTAGGATGCATGTATCCAGGTAATACTTCTTTAAAAGAGCCCCAGTTACTGTGTAAGCTCATCTCACATAATGAGATTTACCTTTATTATGTCTTCTTAAAATGTCTCTTGCTACATCTGAGAACAACTGTGGGCTCAGAAATTGTGTCTTCCTGAAGTATTACAGTGGTATGTCTCGGTGAGAGCTTGGATGGACCTGCAGTCACTCATGCCTTGTTGCTAAACCACTGTAAAACCATCCACTGTTATTTGAGCAGATATCACTCAGTGTTTCAAAAAGGCTCATATGGTTTAGAGTGGTTATACTTTAGCTGATAATTTCAAAAAGTTCATCATCCAATAAAAGCTGGTCAGAGTGTATCCTCAGCAAAACTGAGTAGGTTAAGGAAAATTATTAGCAATCCTTATGTGCTTTAAACAAGAAGGGGGATGGATTCTAAGCATATGAGGTGGTAAATAACATAAAACCTAGTGCAATGAACTTGTGATGACATTTTTATTCAGATCTGTGCTGAGAAAAAAAAAGAGAAGCTCACTTGCCATCTCTTCTCTGCCTTCAAATCCTGTATAGGCTCAGTATCTACTATTAACTCTGGCTTGCTATTGTGAATCTGAAGGAAAGTTTTATAACATGCATAGAATTAGATAAGCAATGCACTGACACTTTCAAGAACTGTATAGCAAAATCATGCTAGAGGCAAGCCAGGTGGTAATTATGTAGTCAAAAATCACTCCAGTCAAATTAAAATGAATCTTCCTCTCTGAGGCAACTGATGACTGAAAAAGGCTTCATTAGTTCACTGTGTTTCATAGCCTCCAGGTAACAGTATCTTTCACAAGGAAATTTGAACTTTGTTGCAAAGGATTTGGGAATAGTAATTTTTATTCTACTTACAGTAGATACAGTTGTGCTAAAGAAAAAGGTGTACTCAAGCAGGTATGTCATATAAAAATGATCTCTCTTCACAGATTCTTTAGTACTGAGTGGCTTTTTATTTTGTTGTTTCAAATCCTACATCTGTAAGTCAAAGAAAATGTTAAAAGATAGAAAAGTTTGGGGTTTGGGTTTTTTGTTTTTTTTAAGTAAAGGCCATAGGCTAAGGTGACTTTAGACAAATAATAATAAAAAAGAGGTTAATGTATAGTAAGACAGCAATTGTGTCTTATGCTGGGAAAACGTGGATTTATTAAGATACAGTTTTCACAATGACAGTTTGGTATTCAGCCAGTTCAACCTGAACTTCCACAATCAAAAGCCAAGTAAAGTAAGGTGTTTGTATCTTCACCGAGAGTCACGACATGCATACTGTGAGATACCACAATATCTTCGAGGGCTTTGCATGTTGCTACCAGGTTCCTGTAAAAACATTAGGTGAGTGTTCAACTGCTCCACGTGCATGAGTAGTATCACTGTTGATGTGGTCATGGGCTTTGCAGCCCGTATTGCACTGAAATCACACCTTTCATGTGGTAAAATAAAGCACTGAATGAAAAATGTAATGAAATGTAATGTGGATGGATAATGTTAACCATTGTGGTTGGACAGGAACCAGATAACCATGAGACTGACTGACAGTTATTTTATACTGAAATTAATATTCCTTAGGTCACTTCATTGCCTGGAATTTTATACCTTTTATCTATTCATCTCTGATTAATGTGTAGATAGAAGTATTCCCCTCAGTTTATTCTAAAGAGGAAAGCTTTTCCACAGTTATACAATAAGGATAAGAAATTCACAATGCAGTATGACTGCAAATGCAATTAGAAGTCAGTATACTTTGGGATTTTGCTATAAACAGAAGATAGAAAAGAGTGATCTCTTTTTATGACTTCCTGTGATGGTTTTACTCTGGCTAAATGCCAGGTATCCACCAAGTCGCTCTATCACTTCCCCCCCCCC
>NW_020799092.1:5611148-5649050 GCF_003259725.1 Athene cunicularia | reverse complement strand
CCCCCCCCCCTTCCCCCTTGTTTTCTCAATAGGGGAAAGAGGGGAAAGAAGATAAACTAACCCTTGTGGGTGAAACAAAAGCAGTTTTAATATAAGCAAAGCGAAGCAAAAGTCCGCGCGCGGAAGCAAAAGCAAACAGATTTAGTCTCTACTTCCCATGGACAGGCGATGTCGGGCCTTCTCAGGAGCAGAGCTCCAATACGCGTAGTGGTTGCCTCGGAGGACCAAGGGTGACCCCACCTTTTCCTCCTTTCTCCCAGCTTTATACTGAGCAGACGTCATATGGTCTGGAATATCCCTTTGGTCAGTTCGGGTCAGCTCTCCTGGTTGTGTCCCCTCCCAGGATCTTGCCCACTCCGTCCCACTGGGGGAAATATCAGAGAGAGCCTTGGTGCTGTGTAAGCACTGCTCAGCAGTAGCCACAACACCAGGGTGCTATCAACACCCTGCCAGCTCCCAGCATAAACCACAGCACCGTGAGGGCTGCTGTAGGGGAAAACCAATTCCAGTTCAGCCAGACCCAGTACACTTCCTCACAAAGAAAATATATTTTGAAAATAATTAATGAGCTATCTCTCTTGGCCACAGAATGTAGCAGTTGATTCTTTGGTTGTTTTGTTGCTAACTAGCTCACCATTAGAAAATCAGAGAACAGGATTAGGAAATAAATCACAGATAATACGTGACTGTTGAAATAAAAGCTATACTGAGACTGAAAGATTCACTTTGAAGTGAAAGATACAAAGATTTACCTAGGCTCTGGATTATCAGAACATACTAATACTAGATTTGCTGTTTTGCTTTTAGAGTGTGGATGAAGAGTTGATGTTACAGAAATGTGGGCTCTTGATGAGTTCTAACGGTGGTGCTTCTAAATGCACTGTAGTTCTGCAGTTTTGGCTGACTGTGCAATGTCTGTCTACATTATCCATGGCCCATAGTGGTGTTGCTTTCCACCTCTCAGCATACTCTTCACTCCTGTCCTGTGCATCTCTCCTAACCCCACAGGGCAACAGTTAGAGTCGAAGCTTGATTTTATTCTCTTGGCCTGTCCACTTGCCTCCCTGACTTTTCTTAGTCTTTACATTTTTTAGTAGTTTAGGTGAGCTTACTTACACACTGCATATTTTTTGCCTTGAACTTACTTTTGTTGCAGTTGGCTGCTCAAATATGTGTTGCGTGTACCCATGTCATTAGAAATGGTCTGCTTTGCCAGGTACCTCACAAGTTAACAACCTCATGGGTAATCTTCAGATATGGTGTCCTTTGTAGTTTTGTTAGGAAGTGTTTCTCTATCTTGTCACTATTTTTGAAAGTTTTTTGAAACAGATTACCCTGAGGGAATTATACAGTATTGCTACATTTTACTGAAGTCTGGAAGATCTTCCTTCTTGCCATACTGTTCCCTAAGGAGATCAGGAACGTTAATGTTGTTAGATTTAGAATATCATTATGATTGTATTTTGCAGAGATGGCAAGTATGACTGCTACTGTAGTAGTACTTATGATGACTGATGACTTATATGTGGGGTTTTTTTCAAATGTATATAAAAGTACACACACAGAAGGAGGCAGAAAGATCCTTATACTGCACATTCACTTTGGGTTAGTTTTCTGATTAATTTCCTACGGGTAGGACAGAGATTCTAGTAGATGACTTTTATTCTCTAGTAATTTGGGGTTTTTTTGCCAGCTGGCTCTATTGCTGGCATTTAAAGAAATGTCATAGTGCAAGTTTCCTCTGGAAACCAAGAATGCAAACCTCTGCGGTTTTTTGAAGATGACTCCTGAATCAAACATGTTGTGATTAGAGTTCCCTGGAGCACAACAGTCAGGGAAATGTCTGATAATGGCATTTTTAACATTATAATATCTTAAATGTTTCTAATGCAAAAAATGGTTGTAAGAGATTTAAATTATTTCTGCCTGTAATGCCAGAGACTGCTATGGTATTTTGTTGAAAAATAAAGGAAATGCAGTCTCAGGCCTGAATGAACTGAACAGACAAGGCAGAGATGAGGGAGGGTGAGCGTGGCATGGAAGCCATGAATGAATGAAAACTACTGAAATTCGTCTGATGCCTTGTCAATCCAGGATTGCTTTTCTAGGAAGGAGATGGTTCACAGTGAAAGGGCAAACCAAAAATACATGTTTCCAAGGTAGTTTGGGTCAAAGTAAAAGGTGCAAGGCAGAAGGAGGTTAGTCATAACTGGATGGCAGAGGCTGTTACATGCACATGGGGAAGGAGGAAAGAGAGCAGGCACTGCAGTTGAGAGAGAAAACTGAAAGCCTCTATGTAGGGTGAATACCAATGCAGCAACATTTACACACAATAAAATTATTTATATAAGGCAAACTAGAAAAGAGTCTACAAATCTCTTAACGGAACCAACAAAATTAAAGGACAGCACAATGGTAGATGGAATTCAAAGTAGATAGACCCCCAAATTAGGTATACATTAGGTGAAATAATTTGAATTATTTGCAAGAAGTGATGTGCTAAATAAACTATAATCATTTATTTAAAAGTAGTTTAAAGCAAGTTTATTTTTCTTGGGTTTTAATTTCTTTTGCTTTTTAAATAAGAATTTTATCCTTACTGTGAGGATACCAGAGGAAACTTGGCCTTAAAATCCCAAGTGGAGGTTGATGTGAATTCCAGAAATCTGGCCTACTAGAATAACTGATGCATTATCCAATCCCAGATGAAAGTTGGTATGCAATATACAGAAACCTGTAGGCCTAAACTTAAACAGAAAGCTGCTGTAGAATCCTCATACAAAAAGAGTATTTACATTTGTATTTACATCTTTCAACTGGTGTAAGCCATCAGCTAGTAACCAGAATGACTGTGTTGGCACAGAAGTCCTAGAGTCCTGCAAATGAAATCCATAAATGCATATTATATTTATCTTTTTATCGATACCTTTGGTCTGAAGTTATGGAGAAGGTATTCTGGTGGAGAAATTAATTTGTTGACTCAGTCAATAGCAACACACTGGAAAGAAAATAACAGTGGCCACCGATCTCTGCTTTCTGCTGCAGCCTGAGGTAGAAATATGTTGTATATGGATCCACTACATAAGAATTTCCCTGGATGCCAGGAGAGCAGGACAGTGCTGCCAGTGTGGGCCACATAAGCTGCAGAACAGACTTTTGTCCTGTGTTATACTGGTCCCAGCAGTGCTGTTTCCCAGCTGTTAAAGGAGAAGCAGGGGTTTGCTTTCACTGAATACTATACCTAGATACTATTTGAAATATTTGTGAATGGCATAGAGTTTACACCTGCTGTAACAGTTTTTCTGAATACTGATTATAAAATGTAGTTAATAGATAATTTTAGTTGGTACAATTATATTATGTTTTTGTTTCGTTTGGGAGTAAATTATTTTTATTATGAAATCTACAGTCATGGTTTTGGCAATTAGGTGGTGTTTGTACCTGGATGTGTGACTTAAACAGTAGGTTAAATCCACAGCATGTTTCAGTGCTACTTTTACAATGACCACTTCATTTTGCAGCGCAGTCTAAAAGCCTTCATATAATTATATGGTGTCTTGTAAATAAGCCATCTCCAGAAGGCTTTAGAGAATTAAAAAACTGAGGCAATATACAGTACAGAAAAATAATGCTGCAAAGATATTGTACTGCAGTTGAATAAATGAAACCAGATTAATTAAAAGAACAAAGACAGAGGAAACTGAAAGGGGGCAGAAAATAAGTGAAATGGGGGATTTTTTTAAAAAGAAGGGAGATCTTTGAATGACAGATGATATTGGGTGGGGAAAGGGTGGCAGGCTCCCAAAACGGGGAGTTGCTGGGGCAACCTAAATAGCCCCAGAGGTAATGCAGTGTGGGCTGAAAATGAGCAAAGAGAGGGTCTAAGTGCCAGGAGGTCAGGGGTGGCTCCTGGCAGAGGTACCCCAGGTAGCTGCCGAGGGCTGCAGGATGGAGGAGCAGCCAGCCTTGCTTTATCTGTGCTTGTGCCAGAGCTCTGGAAAAGCAGCCTCTGGGCAAGACAAGGAGATGTGAGGCAGCATTTGAGGTTGAGATGTCTTCTCAGAAATGAGGTTACTAGTCCACCCCTTCATCCCTTGGGCATCAGCAGAGCAGCAGACCCTGGCTCTCCCTGTTTTGGGACTGGTTTGGCCCTTGGCTGAGCTCAAGATCAGGTTGGGGATGGCATCAGTCTGGAGCTAGGGTTGCACAACTCTGGGCAGCTCGTTGCAATGCCTTTGCTGTGTGTGAAAGCTTATTTCTTTCAGCAGTGGTCAGTGAGCCCCCCAGAATGACACTGCCAACTTCACTTTTTAAACAGTATTACCTGGGTCTGAGCTGGTCAACAGGAGAAGACATCATTAAAAGCAGGAGCAGAGCCTCTTGTGGGGAACATGGCTACTTGCTACAGTGGTCATTAGTCCGTGATTTACTACTTTATTTTTTCCTTGCAAAAACCGCAGGTCAACATTATTATATCATTAGCATGAAGTAGGTCAGTATGAAACCATAAATGTTTGTGTTCAGAGCAAATTTCAGTGTGTCAGTGGTGCTACAGTGTGACCTTGCTTATAGCGTAACGCTGTTGAGGAAAAATTGACTCCTCAGGAACAAAAAATTCACAGACTCTCAGGTGAAATTTTGGAATAAAATGCATGTGGTAATTGCCAGGGATTTTGCTTTTGTTTGAGGTTTCCCTCTATTTGTGGGGAGGAGATCTTCACCTCTCAGCTTAGAAGGTGGGTGACTTTCACAGGGAGATGTGAGATGTATTATCGGATATTCACCTTCACTGTTGTTGTTTCTCTTACTGTTTCCCAAGTAGTTTTGCAGTAAATTTTCCAGTTTTTGTGATTCCAGGTAAACCTGGTGAAGAGAATCAGTGGTGACTGGAATCGACATCTGTTCTTAACTTTGCTGCAGTTTCACGTAGTATTATTAATAATAGTTTTAATATTTAATATGAGAAAGTTTATTCTTACTCTCTCTGACGTTATATGTTGCAATTTATTGTAGTTAGTATTAATATAAAATCACCATAGCTCCAGAACTGCTAGATAAATGACTGAAGTTTGAAGTGGATTACATACTTTCTATTGTTTTGGATAATGCATTAGCAAACATGAAGGCAGAGAAGGAAAACTTATTTTATCGAAAACCTAGGGAGGAAAAATTAGAACTAGACAGAGCTAAGAATGACTAATTACAGAAGGGGAAAACCCCCTCCCCCCCTGTTTTGGAAAACTTAAGTTCACTTTCTTTTAGTAACTTCTTTATTCCTTGTGTTGAGTATGCAGAAATAATCTTTTGATCTTTCCCAGCAAGGAAAAGAAAACCATTATGTTTGGTGAGTCATGTAACAGCGTGCCTCTGCATTAGCTGTTTGCAGAGGTGTTGGAAGTATACTTACAGTGCTAGCCATGGAGACATAGGTAGATTGATCAGTCCTCAACCTGCTTTCTCCATAAAATCTATTCCTCCCACCAACTGTTATGCAGATTGCTACAGGTTTCTATGTTTATTTTGTCATTGAAGGGTGGGGTTTTTTTTTTGCAAATGTTTGCTCTTTTCTTGAGGCCAGAGGTTGTTAGTGCTTTGCCTATCAACCCGGACTATCTGCTAGGCTTCAAATTCCTCTAAATAAACTCTGAATAATCTCCCACTTCTAGTTCATCTTTACAGGAGATAGTAAAATTCCTTCTATCATCTTAGAGTTTCTCTGCCAGGTTGCATGGCACTGGCCAGCTTCTCACTGGCCCTCTGTGGGGCTGAATTGCTGGTGTTGATCGAGCCAAAGACTGGCTCTAAGTTTACCTGATGCAGATATGGTACAGCTACTCTGCAGCTGCTTTGCAGTTGGTTTTGCTTTTACCTCTATTATTTTCCTGCACCAGTAGCCATCTCCCAGTGTTAGAGTTGCTGCTTTTTAAGGGTATTGCTCTTTCTGTTCTGTGGCTGCCTGACAACTGTGCTCGGACTGGCACATCTGTGTGTAGTGGCCTCTGGCCTTTGCTCTCTTGTTGTAAGAGTCCATCTGCCCAACTGGTACTCTCCCAGCAGTTCCTGTGGCAACTGCTTCACAGCTGAACACACCACCCTGCCTGCAAACAGCCTTACTTCTCTGGCCTGTGCTGGGCTGCTGTGCAGTTCCTGGGAGTTTGTAGTGGAGTCATACAGCTTTACACATCCTTCCTACTTCTCTTGCCTTTGCCACTAAGCTCTTTTTGTTAATTAATGTCCAGGTGAAGAAGATGTGTACGTAAATTTCTGTTTGGGCTTGAACTGCTTTATTCTAGTGTGTTGTATTTTGGCTTGTCTTTTGAAGGCAGTATGTTGGATAGTGCAACACCTGCTTCTGTTTACATGTGATAATGCTAACCAAAGGATCACAATGCCTTTGCACAGCCCACGTCTCAGACTTTGGAGGAGTCATCCGCTGTGATTACATGCTTCCTGCCACTGAAAGTGAAGAAACCCTCTCCATTTTCTCCCAGAATGATGAATCCCCCTTCTGCTCTGTTCTTCAGCTGGCACTGGATGACACAGGCATACATCATGCCCCAGAACTGATAACCTGACATACTACTTTGTTTCTTTCTGTCCTTTCATGTGAAGTGCTGTTCTCAGAATGTCATTCTTTAATTCTGCTGGAACAGGTCCCCTCAGATAAAATCCAGTCTTGAGGGGCGACCTCATCTCTCAGCTGACAGGAGAAGATACACTTGGTCCATTTTTGCCCCTTACAGTCTGCTTAGTCATGCAGTATGAATAATTTTTGAGCACTCTTAATAACTCTTCATTTCACCATTTTCCCAGATTGCCTTTAGCCTTTAATGAGGCACGTTAAGTTATTGACAGAGACTGAAGTGTTTATCTTCTGTTTCAAGAAGCTATCGGTGTGGCAATGTAGAACATATGTGCTGCCTGGTATTTCCACTGGCAACAGTGAGCAAGGTGTTTTCAGTCTCTGTATAATACATTCTGTATTGTCAGGACTGCTATCATGTATGCTGAGCTACTGGCACTGCACTAAGGTTGACCTCTCCAGCACAGTGGTGCAGTTCTGGCTAGTTCATGGGGGAGCACTTCATTAATCATAAAGTAACAGGAAAATTATGATGTCGTGGCTATCACAAAACATGGTGGGATGTCTCCCATGACTGGAGTGCACCAGCTGATGGCTACAAGCTCTTTAGGAGGGATAGACAAGGAAGGAGAGGTGGTGGGGTAGTAGTGATGTATGTTAAGGACTGTTATGATTGCTTTGAGTACAAGCATAGTGAAGACAGGGTGGAGTGTGCTTGCATTAGAATCAGGGGGAAGGCCAACAGGGCAGATGTCGTAGTGGGAGTCTACCACAGGCCACCCAACCAGGACAGAGAGGTGGACGAGATATTCTGTAGGCATTTAGGAGAAATCTCATGATCGCTTGCCCTTGTTCTTGTGGGAGATTGTAACTTCCCAGACATCTGCTGGAAATACAACACAGCAGAGCAAGAACAGTCCTGGAGATTCCTGGAATATGTGGGAGATAACTTCCTGACACAGCTGGTGAGTGAACCGACCAGAGAAGGTGCCCTGCTGGATCTCCTCTTTGTGAGCAGAGAAGGACTGGTGGATGATGTGGCAGTTGAAGACCGACTAGGGCACAGCGGTCATGAAATTGAATAGAGTTCTGTGTTCTTAGAGAGGCCAGTAGAGGGGGCAGCAGAACTGACATCCTGACCTTCCAAAGGGCTGACTTTAATTTGTTTAGGCACCTGCTTGACAGGATCCTTTGGGAGATGGTCCTGAAGGGTACAGGACTCCAGAATAGCTGGATGCTCTTTAAGAAGGAAGTCTTAATGGCACAGGAGCAGGCTGTCCCCAGGGGCTGTAAGAGAAGCCAGTGGCAGAGAAGGTCACCTTGGCTGAACAGGGAGATTTGGCTGCAACTCAGGGAGAAAAGGAGAGTTTATGGCCTTTGGAAGAAGGGGCTAGTAACATGGTAAAACATGGTAACAAGTGAAGAGGAAAAGGCTGAGGTGCTTAATGCCTTCTTTGCCTCAGTCTTTAATGACAAGACTATTTGTACTGAGGGAATCCAGCATCCTCAGCCAGAAGACAAAGACTGGGAGAATAACCCCCCCACAATCCAGGAGACAGTCAGTGACCTGCTCCATCACATAGACACACACAAGTCTATGGGTCCGAATGGCATACACCCGAGGGTGCTGAAAGAGCTGGCTGGGGTGCTCGCCAGGCCACTTTCTATTATTTACCAGCAGTCCTGGCTGACCGGGGAGGTCCCAACAGATTGGAAATCAGCCAGTGTGACACCCATCTATAAGAAGGGTCAGAAGGATGATCCGGGAAATTACAGGCCTGTCAGCTTGACTTCAGTGCCCAGGAAGCTGATGGAGCAGCTCATCCTGAGTACCATCACACAACACATGAGGGACAACCAGATGCTCGGGCCCAGTCAGCATGGGTTTGTGAAAGGCAGGTCCTGCCTGACAAACCTGATCTCCTTCTACGACAGGGCGACCTGCTTATTGGATGAGGGAAAGGCTGTGGATGTTGTTTACCTTGACTTTAATAAGGTCTTTGACACCATTTCCCACAGCATGGCAAAACTGGCTGCTCGAGGCTTGGATGGGCACATGCTTTGCTGGGTAAAAAACTACCTGGATGGCCGGGCCCAAAGAGTTGTGGTGAACGGAGTTAAATCTGGTTGGCGGCCGGCCACGAGTGGTGTCCTCCAGGGCTCGGTTTTGGGGCCACTCCTGTTTAACATCTTTATTGATGATCTAGACGAGGGGATCGAGTGCACCCTCAGTCAGTTTGCAGATGACACCCAGTTGGGTGGGAGTGTTGATCTGCTCGAGGGCAGGGAGGCTCTGCAGAGAGACCTGGACAGGCTGGAGCCATGGGCTGAGGCCAACTGCAGGAGTTTCAATAAGGCCAAACGCCGGGGGCTGCACTTGGGCCACAACAACCCCCAGCAGCGCTACAGGCTTGGGGAGGAGTGGCTGGAGAGCTGCCAGTCAGAGAGGGACCTGGGGGTGTGGATTGACAGCTGGCTGAACAGGAGCCAGCAGTGTGCCCAGGGGGCCAAGAAGGCCAATGGCATCCTGGCTTGTGTCAGCAATAGCGTGGCCAGCAGGGACAGGGAAGGGATCTGACCCCTGTACTCGGCACTGGTGAGGCCGCCCCTTGATTCCTGTGTTCAGTTTTGGGCCCAACACTACAAAAAGGACATTGAATGACTCGAGCGTGTCCAGAGAAGGGCAACGAAGCTGGTGCAGGGTCTGGAGCACAGGTCGTATGGGGAGCGGCTGAGGGAACTGGGGGTGTTTAGTCTGGAGAAGAGGAGGCTGAGGGGAGACCTCATCACCCTCTACAGCTACCTGAAAGGAGGGTGCAGAGAGCTGGGTTTGAGCCTCTTTAACCAAGTAGCAAGCAATAGAACAAGAGGTAATGGCCTCAAGTTGTGACAGGGAAGGTTTAGACTGGATATTAGGAAGCATTTCTTTCCAGAACAGGTTGTTGGGCATTGGAATGGGCTGCCCAGAGCAGTGGTGGAGTCCCCATCCCTGGAGGTGTTTAAGAGTCAGGCTGACATAGCTCTTAGGAATATGGTGTTGTTGAGAATGGTGTTAGGTTAATGGTTGGACTAGATGATCTGTGATTCTGTAATACACTAGGATTACTGCTTTGCTTATTTCTTTACTTAGACAAATGTCTGGTCCTAGGTCTTGGACCATCCCAGTTATTCACTGGCACATGCTGGGTGCCCTGAGCACCCTCAGGGTCTGCTAAACTATATGAATTATCTAGAGATGTAACTAATTTTTACTTGAGTCCTTTTGTCTCCTTGGTCTGAGCATTTCTTGAATGACTCAGCTAGACTCTTTCATATATCCTCAGATATTTGATGTTTGATAGATAGACAAATCCACTCCCCCTTGGTGGTCTGCTACAAGTACTTGTTAAGAACTGGATCTAATTTACAATTATGTTCCTCAGTTGTCTCTACCTCAGCTCTCTTCTCCTACAAGAATGTCCTTGCTGAAGCTTTGACACTTGGTTCAGTTTACACTTCACCTCTAGACCCTGGCTGGTGTTTGCAGCAGATCAAAGTCAACAGTACTGATGACCTCTGTCAAATATACTGAGGAACCTCATCACTTTCTTCCTTATGACTGGATATTTCAGTGCCACAGGAAATGGTAATTTTGCCCTAGGGTAAACGGGTTTTTGTGTCCTTGACAGGTACTAAATAGGAATTTATATTCAGCACTCTGGTCCATGGCTTTAGGCCCGTGAAGACTTTCTGACAGATCCTTCTCACTACAACTAGGCTGCTGACTGTTTCAGTAGAATTGATTGCCTTGCAGTCAGGCCAGTTACTTTTTTAATGACTCTGCTGTGGTTAACACAACCAAGTGTTTCAGGAAGCTTGGGCTGCATAGAGGGAAAACAGAAGATTTATTGCTTGAGCTCATCCTGCACCTTGGGGACACCATGTTGCCAGTGTCTCCTGAAACTGCTCTCAGACCTTGGTTTACCCTGAACTTCTGTTACGTAGTATGGACAATGTCCCTCATGTTTACTTCCACAGACTCTGAATGACAATATCTGCTCTTTCATGGATATCCTAGGGGCCATACATTTGTGCGGCAGTTGCAGATTGCATCTGTGTCATATTAATAGCACTTGGCCAAAATTCTTCAGTCTAATGGTGCCACTTAGCAGTGCTGCAGGAGATTACATTGCAGTGGCTCCCCTATCCAGCTGGAACTGAGTTGGTCATGTCGATCTAATAGCAAACTTGCAAATTTAGCAGCTGAATTGCTGGAAGCTTGTTCTGGTAGTGCAGAATACTGAGTCATTTGCTACGTTCATGCAGCAGCTCTCTCTCATTTGGAAATGATGGGGTAGTTACAACTGTGGTCTGGATTTGAAAGGGAGAGGATGACCAGTCATACTGCCCAGTGCTAATGAGAAAGGCACTGGGGAAAGAGAAGCAGCTGTATTTTTCTTCGCCCTTTGCAGGTACATTTGTTCCTCTTTTCTCATTTCTGGGTTCTGTCAATTTAAGCCTTTTCTGTGCTGCTAGGACTTCTCATTTTGATTCAGTCCCAGGGTGGCTCAGCTGGACTTCCTATCTGGAAGCATTTTTTTTGTTTAAATCTGTGTCTCTGCAGTGCCTTCTTGTGAGCTGGAAACATCCACAAAAGTTTCTTCTCTAATTAAATGACTCCTTATTGTTTCCAAGATTACCTATAGCATGGACTTTTCAAGTTTATCATGGAAGTACATATTCCTCATACTGTCTTTCCCTCTTTTGGAGAGGAGGGTAAAACAATACAGTATCTCTTTTTATTTACATTCTGTGCAAGATCAAAAACTGTCCAGAACTTTCAACATGTGTTCAAATGTTTTGGACACTACTCAGCAGCTGTGTCTTCATTTGCTTCTTACTTTCATGTCCAGGTGGGCAATCTCCTGGGAAGACATCAAGTGTGTTTTAAGAAGGGAAAGGAAATCACAACACAATTCTGAGCTGGCATATGTCTGCCTGTGGTGGCTCTGCGATCTCTCTGGCAGGTGCCCCAGCCACCTGCCCCGAGGTGCCATTCTCCCCTCTTTTATGTGCTGGGATGCTTTGAACTGCTTGTGGTTTTGGTTTTTGTTTTGTTTGTTTGTTTGTTTGTTTGTTTGTTTTGTTTGGTTTGGTTTGGTTTTTTTTGGTGTCAGGAGCTGGTTGTAACATATTGGTGAAGTCATGAGGGGAAACATCACCCACCTCATCTCGAAGGAGGAGGTTCAGCTAAACTCACACCACCTTTTGCTTTATTTGGTTCATTTAGCCTTATTTTAACTGGAAAACACACTTCAACATTTATGGGATCCTGCTCTTTCACAGTGTCAAGAATTAGCCAGTTGTGTTCTCCTTGCCAGCCAGCATCCTTCACAGTATGTTCATGTATTGCCCACTTCTTCTGAATGCTGACACCATCCTAGTGAAGGACTGAAAGGCCAACAATCAGTTTTCATCTAGCTTTCAAAAGCAGATAGATACCAGATACTTAACTGCTTTTATAATCTTCAAATATTCCCTCTATGTGTCTGCTTTTTTGAAGACCACAGTGCCAGTTAAATTCTAAATTAAAGCTTTTTGTCATTATTATTTATAAAATCCAATACAAATTAAAAATAGAGGATAATTACACAGAATGTGTTTTCTTTGTTTGTAACATACTTCTTCTATTACATGCCAAAGCTTAAACAGGTCAGCACTGGTCTTATCCTTTCAGTGCACAACAGGTTCACAGCGCTGTGTGAGGGACTGTGAAAAAGCTGCCACTTTTTCTTCTGGCTTTCAGTCTTGGCTCCAAAACTCGAGGGAGTCCTAGGCCCACAGGTAAGGCCTGATATCTCTCTTTTACTCTCTTTCACTGCTAGCTAATGCAGCTTGCTGGGCTACCAAAATGCTTCCAAATGCTTGGTCCGCAAGTTGTGATTTTGAATTTGTGCATCATCTGATGCTGGTTGCAGACACACTGTTGCCTTTCAAATAAAGAGGCTGTAACAGACTTTGCTGGTCTTCTATTCACCGGCTCCCACCTTGCTTACATTCCTTCTAAGCGTGGTGTTTCCAAAGCAATACACACTCTACTAAGTAAGAAAATAGTCTGCAATATGCTTAAGTTGAGTAAATGAGAAGCAAATCATAGCCTGAGGAAAATGCTAGTCAAAGGAAAGGACACATAGAAGGAGAAAATGAAAGGAAAAAAGTACAAAGCACATGAATGATGTTTCACTACTTTTCTTAGTTAGCTTAGCTTACTCCTGAACATAAAATTAATCTCAGCTTTCAAAGACATGTCATGGAGGAATTTAGCTCTGATTATTCTCAGCTTTGTTCTGAGCTAAAAGGTGCTGCATGAAGACCTCCAGCAACTTCTCTGACCCCAGGTGAAATTTGACCTTTGTAGTTGGAAGCAGCAGGCAATGGCTGAATGGGATTTTTAGACCACTCAGAGTGGTTATTGAGGAACATTAGCAATGCATAATGCCGCTTGCCATCTCACCTCAGTCTCTTCCAGTGACATACAGTGATTTTCAAGTCTGGTGTGAGCATTTGTATCTTTAAATTAAGATAAATCGAGAACACTGAAGTTGGTCTGTGGCAATGGCTAGCAAAGCTGAGTAGTGTCTGGAGTCCTTTATCTGCCTTTTGGCATTTCTTTCTTAGTCCCACAAGTTCTGAGCCCGGCACAGGTACTGTGCATGTCTGGAGTTTAAAAGCATATGTTAGTAGCAGCATGGGGTTGCTGATAATATCTCTGGAAAGCTTTTCTGGGGCTTCCTGGGACAAATCTAACCTTCATCAAGAAGAAAACATAACAATGTGCTTTTTCAGACAAGCAATTTCTTAGAATGTGCCACCTCTTGAAATTTGAATGAGTTAATATTTCAGATTCTTGCCTGGTTTTCACAGATCTCAACCTTTTGTTTCTGGAGCTTTGTAGAATTTAGCAATCTTATGCTTGTTAAATCTGTAGTTTTGCTTATGTTGTGTGAATATGCACTCCTGAAATGACCTTTTGACAACGTTTGTGTGTTTTTATTTTCATTTTCACTGAGCTGAAAGCTGTGTACATGATTTCAGGGCTAAGATTTGATAAAAATCGCAGTAGGAAGATAACACTAGGGATGGGGTTGTTGTTGTTACCTCTAATCTCCACCCCGCTACCTCTCCCAGGACTGATGCTGGTAAATGCTGTTTTTTTCTTAACTGTCTTAAATATTCTTGAAGACTCCTTGGCTTATTTCCAAAAAAGTAGAGGAGCACTGGAAACTATCAAATCTCTAAGGAGATTTAGGAAGCCCTAAGGTTGGGTTTCTGGAGTGTTGTTTGTCTCCATAGATCTTAAAAAGACCCTTATCCAAAACTGAATAAGAAGAATGGTTGCAATTTCATCTATTTACTTTCTCTATAAAAATTAGTGTATAAAAAAAAAGAACTTAACTGTTAATAACATAGATAACAACCCTGAAATACTTGTATGAGTTTAGCTGTTTGCACATGGGACTCCAGTTTTCTCCTAGCTCAGCAAATGGGTTTTTCATTGCTTAAAATCTGTGTGCTGCAAAATGCAGTTCTTGGAGACTTCTTGTACATTGAAACCAAAGTGGACTTTCTTTAGGTAATAGGGAGTTGCTGATAGATGTGATCCTTCCCTGTGAGAGGACTTAAGAAGGCAGTAATTTAGGAGCAGCATTGCTGCTCTGGGGCTGGGGAATGAGATGATGACTACTTCCAACCCAACTTTCATTGTATTCAGACCTGTAACTGATGTCATGCAGATAACAGTTTTTGTCCTAGAAGTCCTAATGGGTAATACAAAGCATATGGATTTATTAAACTTTATGGTAGTGACAGAGCAGCAGTAGTAATTATTTGTGTGTTCTGCCATTTTTAAAAGATGATTTCTTTCATTGGCATTGTGACTGTGTCTGTTTAACTTAAAATGATTTGACATTACTTAGAACATCTTACATTTACCATGACTGATGTGGTAGTAGATAAACTGAAGAGTCTTGGATAGTCATTCAAGGTAAAATGCGTGGCACCCAGACAGTACACCACGTAAGTCTCAATATGTTTTTCCTTCTCTACGTTTAAACCATAGAGCTTTAAGGTCAAACAGGTCTCTGAAACAAATTTGACTGATTGTATTAAAATCAACTCTGTCTACGTCAGACATTTTAATTGTGCTTGTACAGATACTTCTGTCTAGAGAGATAAAATATTAAACACATCATGAATAATGCAGCTGTCTCACAGTACTGTGATCTTATGTGAATAAGGAAGTCATAAATTGCTTGGGTATTGAACTAGCACAACCCTTGCTATTATTTCTGCAGTGACAGCTTATGCAGTGACAAGTTGCATGATGTAATGTTGAACATTGTGTGTTTTTTAGAGGAAAAAATGGTACTTTTCCATCTCTCACTGCCGGGACAGAGCTGTGCATTTGTCTGCACCCTGGCAGCTAACACAGTTGTGTGGAAAGCCAAAGTTTAATGTGGCTTTGTGCAGAGGAGAAGTCAATGGAGACATCCATGTGAAATTGCATCTTGAGCCATGGAAAGAAAACTGAAGATGCCTTAGGTAAACACCTGTTCATTAATGACCTTTGGCTTCTAGACTCTCTCTCTGTGGGTGCAGTTCTCTTCTCACTCTTGCCACGTGTTAATACTATCTCAGCTGACTCTGCTTTGCTATTTTTTCTGCTGAGCTTCAGCTACTGCAACCATTCCCTCCTTAACTTTCCTCCTTCCTTTCACGAGTATGACCTGGCCTGCTGGCTGCAGTCTGACCACTGGAAGATGTTGCTTTTGTCCCTCAAGTCTTTCTGCCATGGATGTATTTTTTCTTTCACTTTTAGGTAAAATTAGATATTTCTAATATTTTTCTGAAAACATCTCTGCTGAAGTTTCAGTTACACAGAGGCTATGTCCTTTAATCTTCAAGATTAAGATGGGCTTTTCATTCCCATTTGCCTTGCTCAGGACTGGCCCTAGTATGGAGCATTTCTTCTTTAAAGAAAAAACTTTAAAAGGGGAGAATTTTGCTTTTAAAATTAATCACCATGGCAACCTTTACAGTGAATTTCCAAACATAGAAAGTTGCCTTTAAGAAGCATGCTCGTCTAAGAGAAAGGTGAGTTTTTACAGCTTCTAACAATGTTCCCAGAGAATATAAGATTTTACAAGAATCAGAGGAATTTTATATGCAGAAAGGAAAAGTTATATGATTGTGATGATGTGGCATTTTTAAGGTTGCTGTATGCTAACTAATTTCATCATAATGCTGGCTTAAAATAGACTTGGAGAACTATATAGAGCCTAGTGGCAATACTTGTGATAAAATATAACTAGATCTCATCTAGGTGAATTTATAGTTAACAGTTTGCCAATGTTTCTCTCATACTTAAAACATTATTTTTCCTTTTCCTAGTTCTGGGTTGCCTTTTTATGCATATTCAGAATCTTACTGGGAAATAACTTTTTTTTAATCAAGTGAAGTAACAGAATAGAGGGGGGAGAAAATAAGTCACTCATGCATTAAAAGATGAAAATCCCTCACACATTACAGTTCAGTGAAATGTAACTTTAGCACTCATCTCTGTTCCTCTGACTTCTCTCAGTATTCAGATGGATTATTTTATATCCTGTTATCTGTGTGTATTAGATTCAAGGAACATGGAATTTCTTCTCCCACTGGAAATTCCTCAGTGAAAACATTGTACATCACATGAAATCTTGATGTTTTCCCTGAAGTGGGAACTCTGGTGTTTCATTCTGAAATCACCAAAATAAGAGCATTTTAGAATGAAACTTTGTATGTCCAAAGGAGGTCTGAGATTGGGAGAAGGAGCGTACAGACAGAGAATCTCAGTCCTCAGTATCTGTGCAGATTTCAGAGGGTGGTAGGGAGGCTAATGGACTGACAAGAGACAGCTGCTTTCAATTGAATTGCAAAAATACCGTGGAAAGCATTCTGCTAAAAGAATTGCAGTTGGATTCAAAAGTATATCAGGGTGTGGGGGAGTGTTCCCACACTTCATGTAGTGGGCAGGAGGGCAGGTTAGTTAGTAGAGGACTTTCCTGTTCTCCTTCCATGCCATCTGCGATTGTAATTGTGAGGTCTTGAGCTGCACATGAGTGGCGGGCTGAGCTGCACTGCTGATGTCTGGAGTGGGCACAGTAGGCTTCGGCTGTGAGCTCACTGCCTGGTTTTATTTAACTGTATGGCCACTGGTCTTGTCCCCATCTTGGAGAAAGCAAGTCAGTTCTGCAGGAATTAAGGCTGGGTGATGCTGCTAGCCCTCCGGAGGTATTTCTCTGTGCAGTGCTTATGTGGAAGAAATGGATTATAAAGCACCTCTAAGCACTGGAAAGCTTTGGAAAGACTCTTTTAAAAAAATTATTTTATTAATGTAACAAGTCATTTAAAGGCAACAGCCTCAAGTTCAGTACCTCAGTAGTTCAATTAAAAGTCAATGCGGTTAAAAATAAGCTCAGTTACTGAATTATTCATGTTATGTAACATCTTTAGAAAAGTTTAACTTTTAGAACAAAGTTAGCCATAAAGTTAATAACAGTTATCTGACGTGTGTGTTCTTTTGAGATGTCTCTACCATAATGTGGTGATATTTTCATTTCATGTGAAATATGAGTAAGTAAAAGATTGTCTTTCATGCTTTTGTGATGGAGAACAGGAGATCAGTGTGATCTGAAGGGCTATTTTTTCTCATGTGTACAAGTACCTGTCAAGAACTTTGTTTTAAATTCCAAAGTCAGCTGAAAGCTTGACAAGGTGTTTGGTCAGCGAGCAGCTCAGCAAGCAGTATATTTACAAAACACCACTGAGGCATGGGATTGTGTCTGCAAGAAAGTTGATAGTAGGTTATGCCAAGTGATTGCAAGTTGAACAACAATTTTTCAGAAAAGAAGCGACTGTTTTGAATTACTTTGACTGAGTTTCTGAAAAATTGACTGAAGGATTGACCTTATACAGGTTGTCAGATGTTTTCCTTCCCCAGTGCTTTTGATAGATAGGACTATAGCTAGGTCAAAATATTACTCATATAGGACTATAGCTAGGTCAAAATATTACTCATATCATCCATCAGCACATAGCAAAACCTAGTACATGCTTTTTTTACTGAGAAAGTTGGTTTTGGGATTTGCAGCTGTCAAAGATGCATCTTTATTTTCATGTTTTTATGGACAATACGTGTTCATTTCTATAGAAGGGGTGAACAGTAGACTTTATGCATCATAAATAATAATTGTAGTTTTAAAATTAAGGAGAAGAGATGAACTATGGCATAGTGCAATAAGAAGGGAGAATAGAACTTCGCTTCGCACATTTATATTCTCTTGCACTTGTATAAATCAGAAAGAAAGCAGTCAGGGAATTATCACTTTGTATGAATTAAGAATATTTATGATCTTTGTATTCACTGAATGTGAATTTGGTGTCAGGGAGAATAATCACTGAGTTCTAAATTGTGGATATTCACAGAGATTGGATTAAAGTAACTGCTCTGAGATTTGTTTTTAACTGAAGATAATATATATAAAATTTTCATAGAGTCATAGAATGGTTTGGATTGGAAGGGACCTTAAAGATCATCTAGTCCAACCCCCCTGCCATGGGCAGGGACACCTTCCATTAGACCAGGTTTCTCAAAGCCCCGTCCAACCTGGCCTTGAACACTTCCAGGGAGGGGACAGCCACAATCTCTGTGGGTAACCTGTTCCAGTGCCTCACCATCCTCACAGTAAAGATTTTTTTCATTATATTTAATCTAAATCTACCTTCTTTCTGTTGAAAGTCATTACCCCTTGTACTGATACTTCATGACCTTGTAAAAATCCTTCCTCAGCTTTCTTGTAGGCCCCCTTTAGGTACAGCTGTAAGTCTCTCTGGAGCCTTCTCTACTCCAGGCTAACAACCCCAACTCTCCCAGCTTGTCCTCATAAGGGAGGTGCTCCACTCCCCTGATCATCTTTGGGGACCTCCTCTGGACTTGCTTGAACAGGTCCATGTACTTCGTATGTTGGAGGTCCCAGAGCTGAACACAGTACCTGAGGTGGGGTCTCATGAGAGTGGATTAGAGGGGAAAAATCACCTCCCTTTACCTGCTGGTCATGCTTCTTTTGACCCTACACCATTAAATTCTAGAAGGAAAAAGCAGTTATGGAACTGATAAGACCACCAAGTATCTCGAGCACATTTGGACAGCAATTTAGAAGTTACTAATTCTTATGAATCATCATTGTATTTGGTTTAATACTTAGGTTCTGATGTATTTATCTGTGAAATGGATTGTTAACTGGAAAAGCTGAGAAAAAAGGTAAAGGCTGGATATTGTCGACAATTACATTTTCTTTATTTTGATTGGTTTAGATTTACTTTTTAAAAGTCCAGGTGGAGACCCATAATTGCAAAATGCATCATAAAAGGAGCAAGTTTGAGAGTTGCAGAGGTAGGAGGAAAACCAAAACTGAGCAGTTTATGAAAAAGGAAGAGAATGTAACAACAGTTTCTTTGCCATGTCTTGATCACTGAAGGAGGTATGTCAGTAGCTATAAAATAAAGACCATGCCTGATTTTCAGCAAGAAGAGATGTCACATAAGGAGACTGAAAATGTCAGGAATTGAGGGGAAATACTCTCTGACAGATTATATTCTTATCTAATGTTCATTTCTCACAAAACTTCATCCACTGCAATTCTAACTCATCTACTTTCACTTCTAGGCACATAATATACTTTATTGATTGAGGAGCATTAAAATAATCTTTGGAAATCTATTTCCAGATTGCTGTTTATGCAATTGTAATTATGACTGCTGTGATCCATTAATAGCCTTTTGTAAGCAGGCTCATATTGCTTTGTAAATTAAAAAAAATGTTTCTGGTTGGTGGATAACTAATAGAAATTTAACAAGAACATTATCTCTAAACCCAGACTTTTCAAGATTTAGGTTTGTGTGCATCAAGAATTGTAAGGAAGAGAGGAGTCCAGTGGGACCCGTGACTTTCAGTGCCATTTTGATTCTGTGGCTTAGATCAAATATGAAGATGTACACACTGCTTGTTCTTTCAGGAAGTATATAAGACAGCTTTATGTAGTTATGTCTAACCAGGCATTCACACAGGGAAGGAATGAAGTAGGTGGGTTGGTTGGTTGGTTGGTTTTTATGTTGTTGGGTTTTGGGTTTGCTTGGTTTTTGGTTTTGCTTTGTTGTGTTTTTCTCTTTGTGGATGGTATACTATCATAGGAGCAGAGTACACAACCATCTTTTAATTGTTCAGATGCTGTGCATTGCTCAAACACAGTCTCATTTAATGACATGTTAAGCTCTTCTCAGAATCACTGCTAACAATTTGCAGGATTGTATAGGCAGTTTTGTTGATGAAATTTCCGTTTAGGAATTGTTCTGTTCATGAAGATTGCATTCTACACACATGTTGAACTGCATGTTCTTGACTCTGGGCAAAATGGTATCTGTGAAGAGAAACAGTCTCTCTTCCTTAAGTATCTGGTTGTTTTGAATCCTCAGACTCCCGTGACATTCAGAACAAGTTCAGCATCATTCTGAAACTGAAATGTTCTTACAAATACAACTTTCAATATATTTGCAATACTTACAAATACAATTTACAGATACTTGCAATATTTGTTAGATATGTATTGTGATATTTTTAGTGGGGTTTTTTTACTGTTTATGGTTTCGAAAATGAATGAACAGTAATGGGATATTGAGTGTCAGACGTATGAGTGAAGAAAGGAAAAAATTTTTTAAAGGTATCAGTGAATGTCCTTTCACTGAGAAGATACCAGTCACAGGAGCTAAATTTAGGCATATGTTTCTTTTTATAGGTTGTTTCTATATCAAGCTAGTTCAGCTGGATTAAGAAAATTTGTTTCTCTTCTGCGTGTCCTCTTAACCTTCAGGAACATCCAACTAACATTGTGTTTTATGTAGTGCATAAAACATAGCTTAAAATCTGCCTTGCATACTTTACATGTTTTTCTGAATTGTTAATGTATCAGTGAATTATTTACCCATGGAAGAATGGTGGGCCTTGCCCTTGCACAAGCTGTTATTCGGTAAATGAGTTAGAGCATGAACTGCCTTTTACAAAAACAAATCTGTATGTTATAGACCTCACATCTTAGAATGTAGTTACTGCATTTTTATAGCCTCCTGCCATTTCTTCGGATTCTGCTATAAAGAGCTCAAGAAATTAAAATGGTGTTGATCAGTAGAATGCTTCTTTCAATCTCTGTGTACTAATCTGCCAAATACAGACAATCATTATGTGATTACTGGTGTCTTTCAGAGTTTATTGGTCTTCCATCAGAAATACAATCTAGCTCAGAAGTGAAATAAGCAAGACCTGTGCTTTGTTCAATCCAGATCAGTATAAGTTGAGAACAATCAATTGAATCCCTATGAGGAACACGGCAGGTTTACATATTCTTTTCAATAGCATCTTGTTACTATTAATTGCCCAGAGTCTTGCCAGAAAGATGAGGTAGCAGATGAACACAGATTTCACTGATGTCTTCGGCATGCTACAGCTGCCATCCCCTCTGGGGATTGTCTTCACTTTATGACCATTTAGAAAGCTTGGCACCATAGGCTTTATTGCAACCAAAAGCATTACTTGCCAAGAGAGAGTGTGCAGGAAATTAACAATGCACAAAAGAAAGACAGGTAGTATGCATGTCTCAAAATTTCTGATACAACTGGCCCCTGTTAACATGTCTTTTCCATAGAAGAGGCTGATGGCAGTCTTAGGTATTTCAGCAAGTGTGACTGTGGAGGCTGGTATTTCTTCCTTGCAGAACAATGCTCGTCAAGACTTAGCTAGAGCATACCACAGCACGTCCTTTCAGTCCTTTCAGCCTGCATGAGAGCCCCTTCCCCAGGAGGGTGTGGGAGACTTCTGGTCCTCCCTCCAGCTGGGCTTCAGTGTCAGACCCTGGGACATGCGAGGTGCTGAGGCCTGGGACATGCCCATGGGTCCCAGGCTGTAGGAACAGCCTGTATATCCGTAATGGACAGTCATTTTCGGAGAGCAAAAACCTTCCTATGCATTGGACTTGACCCAGCCCATGTGACCTGTTTAGTCACATACACATCTGTCCAGATGCATCCTTACTTAAAAGTATTTTATTCAAGCAATATGCTTTGTTGCAGTATGGGATACAAAATGATTTTTCCCAATTGGGGGAGGGTGGAGAAGAAGTAACTTTTGTTGTCCTAGGACCTTCCCCTGAATACGTTGGCTGTATAGGGTCTAATTAAAATCAGAACAAAGTAAAAGTCAGTTGATGGTTAATAAAACTATCTGCGGGCAGAGAGCATTTTGATACCAAGATGGTAAAAGGCCCTACGTAGCTGAGGGACTGGCTGGGTGAAGGCAGGAGCGTATGTTTGACCTGCTGCTTACAGGTTCCCTAGAGAGCATAGCCAGGGCTGGCCTGGTCCTGGAGCAGCAAGAGAGTACTGATGGTGAGTCAGTCCCCTGAAACAGGACACAAAAAGACAAAGTTAAGCCTGATTGCTGTGCTGAAAATCGTTACTGTCTGCCCCATGAAGGCAAACACATTCAGATGTATCCTGAGCTATCTTTTTTTCCCATCTGTGAAGTCTCATGGGGTTTTTTGTGTTTCACAGATGATGTCTCAGATCGATTGCGCTGTTCTGCATTATAGAGAATATCTGATTAAATGAGATGAAATGACACGTGGTATTTGAAATGTAGCAGTTGACATTAAGACAGCACATTAAGATGTGAAAAAAAAAGAATTCTCTGTTTTTAAATCTACCTGCACTCAAAATATATCTGCATGGCTAGTGCTTCACCGCATTCTTTGGCCAGTAAAAAGAATGGGACTTGACTTGGTGCTTTGTTTCACAGGGCATTGTGGTTTGTCCTGATGTTTGTACTACCATCACTGCTGGTGTGTGCAGTTAACGTTTTACTGTAGTGTATGGGCAAAAGACTCAAATTCAGTGCAGACAGGTTTAATGAGAATACATTTGATTTTGAAAAGCAGAGTAATAGTTGTTAAGAGAAAGCAGTTTTGAATGCAATGCTTAACACAAGTTAAAGTAAGTTTTAAATCATCTCAGTATTCTGAGTCTATTTTTGGCTGGAAAATGCCATTTTACGTAGTAAAATAAATATGACAAGAGTGACTGCACAGTTTCCAAATCAGCAAGTACCACTTAAGAAGACAGATCCAATCTTCCAATTTTTTTTTTTAGGAAATAGGTATTGCTTCAAAGAAAGAAGTGTTGACATGATGTTATTTATTGTGACAGAAACTGAGATATGAATTTATTCGATTTTTGTATGAACCTATATTCATTCTAGTGCAAGTCTATTCCACTTGCTTACAGAAACATTGAGTCAAAATCCAGAATATCCAATCCACAGAAATTCTAATATTCTTGCAATTTTTTTTTTCCTTTGAATCCCTTTTGAGCACTTTCTGAAGTCACTTTTCAATATATTGCTTACAATATTTCTATCAGAATTTGCTTTTGGACAGCTGAAATATTTAGTCTTGGTTGGAATTCTTGTCTTCGCTGTATTTTGTTTTATTATTTTGATGTGTTTTGCTGCCTGGTTATAATTTTTATGTTTTGAATTATTACTATTTGTATATTATAGTAACATCAATTGATGTTTGGTATTACAGATGGTGTTTCAGTAATTGAAATGATAATTGGATTTTGGCTTGCTCAGAGGCAACTGGTATTTAATTGATATGTTAGGTTACATTTTTCAAAGTGTCAAGTAATTACAGAATAAAAAGCTAGGATATTCCAGTCCAGATAAGGTCAGATTTATTTTCTAAACAAAATTTTTGACCGCAACTCTTGACTTTGGGACGTTTGGTTTTTTTTCCTAACAAATTGACAGTTTTTTCATAGAGGAACATTCTACTGAGTATGTTTTATCAGCTTTTTGATTTCTATTGTGTCTATCAGTTTTCAGGACAAGGTATTTTTTTTCACTGCTATTTTCATACTGTGGCAAGCAAAGGAACTTTTTAATTTTTTTTTTTTCAAATTACTCTTCAGAATGCATGTGGTTCTAATACTATTAAAAGTCCAGTTGTTACAATAAAGTAAATCAAAGTAGATACTAAAACAAACAAAAAGAGAAAAGTGGCAAACACAACAAAAATGCAAGCAACCCCAGCAGAATTCAGTGACCTGTGATGGTGATAAACAACACTGATTGCAGCTTGCTGGGTGAACTGAAGGAGAACATATTTACATACAGTTGTTAGGCAATTATCTCAGTAGCCTGAAAGATACAGCAGCATATATGCACTATAGAATACGTTTTCTTTTTGTAGAGCGGAATTAAATAATGAATTGCTAGACAGAAAAAAGAAAAAAAAAACAAAAACAAACAAACCAAAAAAACAAGACATAAATTAGTCAAATTAGGGATCTTGGGGAAAAAAGTTCCATTTATTCACCTGGGCTCATGACTTGCATAGGCAGTACCTTGTGTCTGGCACAGTGCCCCTGCAACGTGCCCATGACAATCATCAGTAAGTCAACAGCAACCAAAAAGAGCTTTATATTCGTTTGGCTAAGCTTTTCTCTTCACTTATGCCTAAGGAAGAGAAGTGGTTTTTCAGACTCATGTCGACCATTAAAGTAGGATTATTATGACTCTCTCCAAGACATTTTCATGACTTCAGGTTGTTAACTCACATCTCTATGAGCACTATGGGAGTTTTTCAGTCCTGCTAGATAATCACTATTGAATGCTACCTTGTTATGATTTTAATAAACCACCTTTGAATCTATAAAAACAACCCTTTGATGATGGGCCTATGGTAAGCATGATCTTTTTATTCATTAGGACTTTGACAGATTTAAACACCAGCTCTGGATGGAGTTACACCACGGGTAATGCAACCAATTTTGTAGGGGAGAATAGGCTATTCCGGCCTAAAGTACATTTGCAAGTGTAAGCCCATGTTCCCCTGGAGTCTACAGCTCTTTAACTGATCATTTCTAAATCGGCATAGATAAAACTGCATGAACCCAGTGTGTACACAAGCTCCTTCTTCATGGAGTCCTGGTTCTAGTTAAGACATACCTTTGATCATAGTTAAAAACGCAGATCCTAACACAGAGAATGAGAGGCACAGAATGATGCTACTCTCCTCCCATTGAAGGAGAGTAATTGAAAAAAAGATGCAGTAACAAGTAATGCACCTTTGTGAAGATTTGTTTTGCTGGTACAAAAGGGCTGTACAGTGATGCTCTTACATAAGTGATAAACATGAGACCTAGAAGGCAACTGAAGTGGAAAAAGATGCAACATACAAATGAGAGAAATGTAGGATTGTTTCCTGAAACCTTTGCTTGCCACAGGGAGCTTGAGTGGGTGGGTTAGGAGTGATATCCCTGATTCACTGGAAAATTGCCCAAGGAGAAGACATGTGACAGGGATGCAGAGCCCATCTACAAGTATCTTAGGGCAAATTAACTTAGAAGGGAACAAAACTAGAAACATCATGTTGCCACTGTAAATTCTTGTGGAAGACACAGCCTGAACATCATGGTGCTACTTCTTGAAATTCTCTTAATGTGCATTTCAGGTCTTCATTTCTTGAAAAAGGAAAGGAACAGAGAAGGGAGCGACCAGGGATGATTGGAGATGTACAAGAGCTTATTGGTGGGGAGCAACAGTGTAAACCAGGTCTCCTAAGCTTGGGAATAGAAACAATAAAGGAGATATGATAGAGCTCTGTAGTATTCATAAGGAACAAAGAGGTAAAGGGAAGTGGTCATTCATGATCCCTTTCAATACAAAACTTCGGGGATGACATGTTTCAGACAAAGAAAAAGCTATTCCTTCACAGGCTGTATATTTAAGGTCTGTGGTTTCTTTCTATGGAGAAAATATATATCCTATAAATTTTTGTAAATTCAGAAGCCAACTGGACAAAATTTTTGATAGAAAATGGGTACAACGTCACATTTGGGGAACAGTTTCTGAAGCTACTTTGGGTCATGAAAATCTTGCCATATGTCCAGTATTTGGGAGGGAGTGAGGGGAAGACCATGCAAGGACTCAGAAAACTGACCGTATGTAACTTGTCAAGACGCAGTGTTAGTCTTTCTCTCCAGCCAGTCCAGTTCCTGGGAAGTTCTATAACTAGTAGCTTTTCTGTTTGCTTATTTAAAGGTTTGCAGTTGTGGGGTTTTTTTACATCTGATGTAGTCAGGAGTGTTTCAACATTTTCAAAGCTGTACTTGAAGCATAATCTGGTCTTAGATATGATTTCATGAATCATTTGTGACCAATGGCAAGGGATTTGATACTGTGTTGGAGAGGTTTTATTTAAACTTCTGAAAAATGTTTTAATGTGGGAATCCTAATGCTGTTATAACATTTTCCCCAAGGTGTAGAGAAAGATAGCCATGCTTTTCTGGAAGGGTTTGTTATCTAAGTAGAGCATAGGGTGGGAAAAGATGGGAACTGCCTTTAGACTGTGCTTTCAGGCATGTGTACAGAGGGCAGCAGGTAAATTTTTCTCTCATGCTCATTCATTTCCACCTAGGATTCAGAGCAAGCAGAAGAGTCCATCATGGCATCAAACATAGTTGTCTGTCTGCTAAGTCTCAGATGAATCTGGGTTTGCATTAGGAGCCTTTTAGTTTTATGTTACTTGCCCTTTCTGAGCTTCCCCTTATCAAGGCTAACTTCAAAACGTGAAAAAAACTGAAGCTGTCTGCAGAGTATCATTGACTTTAGTGGGAAATACGTCAATTTGCACAAAGTGAGGAAAGGGTACTTAGCTTTTTAAGGTGGACAAATTAGCTCACTTTCTCTTTTAGCTTACTTTTCTTTTAGTTGAATATGGAATTTTCCTGTTTATATAGTGCACCTTAAAGCCTAATTTTCTACTCTCTGCCCATGCTTCCAGAGTGCTTCCTTATAACCTTCCTTATCTGTGCATTGATGACTGCAGGGTTTCCAGAGCTACTTTACTCTTTATGGCCCTACATAACTGTGCAGCTGAGATTTTCTTCCTCACTTCTTGCTCTGTGCTCCCCTGCCCTTGCTCTTCTCTGAAAAGTGCCTTGAAGAGAAGGGGTCTGCCTCAATAGGCTCCTAAGGCCTCCACATAGGGCTGAAACAGAATTCAAAAAAACACATAAAAGAGAGAAATAGCTGAAGTAATTTGTCTCCAGCATAAGCACTGACATTCTGGTGATACCAAACCAAAAGGGTTTACTGCACCTGCCAGCAGCAGTTTGTTATCTCAGAGAAGGTCTACAATGCGGGTCAGGGCAGTTGAGGCTAATTAAGCACTGTTAGCTAATGGATTGTTTATACAGCTTTGCAACTCTTCATTGCATTATTATTGCTTATTCATGTTCATATTATCTCTGGCTAGAGACAGACACATCAAGAAAGAACCTATAAATATATGCCTGTAACCCAAAGTAGTACAGGATGGAAACAGAACTAGGGCTGACCCAACCCTGAAAGTTGCTACAGGGGGGTGCCTCCCCAGGTGGAGAGGTGTCTCAGTCCTGACACAGTATAATTTGGATACAGGGCCTTGCTGACCTCAGTTCTGGTGCTAGAGCCATCTCCACCAGTACCAGAGCCACTGGGCTATGCTCAGTCAAATAGCACAGGTGTGCTGGATGAGGTCTACTGTGTTCAGGTGTTGCTCCATGCAGGCTTGTGGGGTGCACGCCACCTGCTAGCCAGGGCCAAGGCATGGCCAAAGCAGATGCCTCATCAGATGCCCTGGCAGAGTGACTCGTGAATAGTGCACGATGTGGTCGTTCATTACTGTAGCATATGATGAGCCAACAAAATAGATATCACCGTCACATAAACCTTTGCATGCAGTCACACTGTTAATGTTTTCTACTTTGAGTAGTTTCTCCCTCCTTTTTCTTCTTTATGTTTGATTTTATTGCTTCCTGACTTGCAAGTATTTTAATAGTCTTCTTAATGTTCTCACATGCAGGTTTTATCTGTAGCGTTATATATTCTTTAGTGTCATAAGTATGCTACCACTTCATAAGAGGCAAAATATGCTCAATAGAAATGCTGCTTCAGAAAAATTTGTAATAAAAATTTGTAATAGCTAGAAGCAATCAAAGTTAGCCAGAAGCAGGATAGAGGCTGCTTTTCCCTGCTGGAAAACTGCACAGCTGAGATGTGTTGATAGGAAAGGGGTGAAGGTATTTCTCTTAGATGAACCTGCAAGCTCAGAAGCCTCTATCGAGGAGAAAAGGTCAGCAAGAAGAGCAGCTCTTCATGGAGACAAGAAAAAAAAGATAGAAATATAGGTAAGGAAGAGAAAGGCATGTGAAGACTTGAAAATACAGAGGAGTTTTGCTGCATGCAGGAGGGCAAAACAGCTGAGTGATACATATAATACTTGAAGGCTCAAATCTCATTCATCTTCAAAACACTAAACTTCTACTTCCCCACTCTTAAATACTTGTTTTGCAGCCAGCCGGGTATGGGTGACTGAGCTCTGTCCTGAAGCCACTCCTCCAGGGTGAACGGTTGGCTGTGGCTACTGGCCAGTATTCAAGTCTTTCACTTGCATTTGCACTGCAACTAAAATGGTGCTTGTGGTCCATTACATTGAGGCAGGAGAAACTACTGGGTTTTGTAGCATCTATACTACCTATCAGAGCATGCTGGTGTGCTCATACCCAGCTACTGAGCCTACCAAGTCACTTAAAAATGACTATGCTGCACGTACAGTCAGGCCATGTAGCCAGGTATTCCACAACACTGGGATTTTGGTGTCAGCAACTATATGGCCAAGCCTGAAGACAGGAGAAAAACTCCACCAAACATATTTAATTGAAAACCTAGCCTGCAGTGTACTGCTGGAGAACATCTTTCTTTCTTGATATTTTGTGTGAGTGTCATCATGCCGCAAAAAGTAACTGAGGTTAACTTTAACATCTGCTCTTCAGAGATGTCTGCGCTGTTTTCTCAAATCTCTGACCACCAAACCCCAGGTTTCATGAGCAGTGTGAGTTATTTCTAGGAAGAATAGGGGGAGTTTACTCTGAAGTCTGCTTACTGACAAAGGTTCACCAAGTTTTCATCTCCCATGAGCTGCATGTGCTATTCCCAATTGCTTTACATTTTTGCAGACTTCTAGTTTAACAGAAGAAACGTACATAGAAAAACAAGATTTGGTCACTGGAACAAAATCTGAAATGATAATTAAATAAGGACACTTGCATCTTTATCCTGTACATGGTTCTCTTGAAAATAATGGAAATTCACTCTCCTAGTGAAGACTCTTATTCAGAAATCTTTGTTCTTCTTATATGAAAAAAATAACTGCAGAGGGAAGGAGAGTGGGGTGAAGAACTCCCAAATATATCAAATATATTGTTGACACACCTTTGGTATAAACTCTGGTAATTTTTGAGCGCAAGTTTTAAATATGTCCAAAGAGTAATCTGTTTTCAATAATTTTCAATAATGCTGGCACATTCTTCCTCATGTAGTTTGGTGTTAAAATTTTATAGTACCTCTCTTTAGTGGAAGAAACAAAGGTTGCATATAACTAGAGTCAGGTTGTTGACTGAACATAATTTTGGATGTGATCAATCTGCAAATTTTGCAGTTTTTAAGAATAATGATCTGGCTGCATTATTATTTATTTTGATGTCTGAAAAGAAGTGCTGCACATAGAGTTTAGGAAGCTGAGTCACAGCTGCACAAGTGGTTATAGACTGTTTTCCGAATGCAAAGAAGCAATTCACTTGAACCTCAGAGAAATGTAGCAGTCAGTTTGTTTGGAACCAGTTCCTAAAATTGATCATTCGTGACCAAATGAAAGCACAGCCTTACTAGATCTAGCTAGTAAGTATGGGCCTGTGCCAGGTTCATGTTTAGCGTTGGTAGTAAAAATTACTGACTCCACTGTAAGGTTCAGAGGGATGGTTGTTTTAAATGATAAGACAACCAGGGGTGATGCTAAAAGGAAACGGTTATGGTTAGTTTTTTTATACCTTAAGGATAATTGCACAATATTTTGAGCATCATGAGTTTCTAGTGACTGCACAAGAAGTCAAGAGCTCATTTTACAGCTGGGACTTAGCTTCTAGATGTTGGAAGCCCCTTATGGCTAAGCTATATGGCTAACATGGTCAAAAAAAAGGGTTGTCCAGGCATGCGCATTATCATTCTGCCCATGTGGATTACTACCCTACCTTTCTCAAGATTAATTGACTAAATAAGGTAACTGGCATTTAATGTGATTTCAACAGTCTTTAGAAACAGCTGGCAGTTACATTAGTCCTGTGATCAGGAGTTGTGTGAGCAGTTGCTGCAGGGGAGTCCTCATCCCTTCACACTTCCTGCAGGAGATCAGCTCTGGTGAAGTGCAGTAAAGTCAGGTAGCGAGCATGCAGCTTCGATTCTGAATGCGCAAAACCATCTTAAATGAGAGCACTTTGCACAGCATTTCCTCACATGTGCAACCCCTCTGTTTTCACAATTTGCTTACAGAAGTGGCTGCTCTCTTCCCCTTGGTAGTATATTATGGATTGAAGTGTATTGAGATTTCAGAGGTTCAAAACCTCTTCCAGGACCTGGAGGTTCACATAGATTGACTTTCAGTGGAACTGGAAGAGCAGAGTCATTAAGGCATTCTTGGACATTTCGGTGAGGGATCCTGTCACAAAAAAGAGCAATCTAATCAATGTTATCTATTGATTTTGAGTGACTGCAACTTACAATGTGCTTGCAATATCCAGATTTCCATTTTTTAGGGTCTGCTTTTCCATCTGCTTCTCAGTTTGCCCATTTATATCTGTTTAGGGGTTTTAATTTGTTTTTTAAAACAAAGAGTGTTTACTGATAAAAGAAGCAAGAGTCACGATTAAATTAAGTGTAAAACAGTAGCATAGAATTATCATTCAGCTTTGTTGCCTGGAAGAGATTTCTAAAGGTTTTCACCAGAGTATGCTGAGAGTAATTCAAATTGAAGTTGGAGCAATTGCATCAATGTGAAAGTAAGTAAGTCAGAATCAGCATGTTTTTTACCACAAGATAGTAATTTCTTTCTAAGACTGTACAATAGACACATAGGAAATTTCAACTTTGTATTTCCTTTTGGGAAAGTAAAGCCTGTTTTTCATCACCATTTCTATTTAAAAATTGGCTATATGACAAATTTGAGAATGTTTGGTGTGGAAGACAATTTCCAGTGTTGTAGGCAATATTTCACAAGACTGGTGAAAGTGGAATTGTTTTTCAAGCTTAAGGTCATGTTATTGTTGCTTATAGACTTACTGTTTTTCTCAAAACAGACCTTTATTTTTTCTTTAAAAGCTAGTTACCACCTGAAATGTAGCATCTTTTCTGTATGATGAGACTTCCTAACACTTGTGAATGCTCAGAAGAAACTATTATTGCCAAGTTTTAGTCTGTCAATCAGGAAATTGTCATTTAGTAACCTCTATGATAGTTATCTCATTAACATCATCCTATGTGAGCTGTGTGGGTTTTTTGAAGGAATGGAAGGCAATTCCTCTGGCAGGCCAGTAATGCAGTAAACCATGACTGTGTATTAATTTAAATATCTATTAGTGTGGCCGACTCTGACATCTGCAGCACAGCAACAAAGATGTTCAAATTTTTCATTTTCATAGAAAACTCATGTTTTCATAGTTGGTTTTTTTTTCTTTAAGAAGGCTGTTACAGTTCCATTTAAAACCATGGTAATTTTTATATTTTAGTTATTCCATGCTGGTCTCTTGTATCTAATGGAACTAATTCTTACTCCTGTCAGGTATAAGTTTATCTATTCATGGGGCTGAAAAGCGTGCACAAATCTGTCAGAAGAGAACTGCATCAAGCTACCCAGCGTCACAGCATCCTCCTGTGGTTGGGCATCTTTCACTTCCACAAGTCAGAAGGTCAATAAAAATGGAAGCTTCATCTTCTGGATCTAGTATTTCAGCAGTCACTGGTGGAAAAGCAAAAACCCATCAGACAGGTAACAGATTTGCCTTGACACCTTTTTCAGTTCCATTTCTTGTGTGATGTGCCATGATGCTGTGAAGTTGGTATTAACAGCATCAGATCATGCCCTGCATGGAGATCAACCTACTGATCGTCAGAGCTATCCATTGATGTTTTCTCTACATTTGTTATTTTTTTGTCAGTTATAGGTTACAGGGAGTAACAACAGTTGGGGGATCTGAAAGTGTGAAATAAAAACATAAGTTTAATAATAAAAAACCATACAACATATAGTGGTATCCAAAATGTTAATGCAGAGAGAGCTTTGGGCTATTGTTTTTTACTGCTGCTCATCTTACAGATGTGTAATTTTGATAAGCCCTGAGCTAATGGCAACGCTCTAGAGGCTACAGGCATCCCCCATGGAACTCAGTAATTGACACTAATGTTGGTTTTGAACAAAGACATAATCCAGGGCATAGGTCAAAGTTTTGCTGCTAGAATGCAAACAAAAACTTTAGATATTTTACAACGATATTTTACAACATATGTTAACTGGTTAACAAAGTGAAACTTTTAAAAAGAAAGCCAGAATCTCCTGGGAACCATCAAATTCTAATTGACATTATGAGTTCATCCCTTGTTATGTTAATTGCCAGAGCTATTTTAGAAGAATCTTTTCTTATAACAGGAGAATACAGCTGTGCTGGCCATGTTCAGTCATTTTTCACAGTAAAAATTAAACTCGAACTTTCTATGCTGAGTAAAGCAAATTAAGGCTGCCCATAAAGTCAGTTTTGTAGCTTTTATGTTGAAGTGTTCCAGCATTGCTGTCCAGGAAAGGGCATGATGCACGCCGTATGCAGCTATTAGGGTGTATTTGTGTGAGACAGACAGTTCTGCCTGCAAGCCCTTAGTGTGCTTCCATTGCCTTGCAAATCTAGTAAATGGCTTAATTTTTGTACAAGTTGAAAATTTAGATTATTTGTTGTGGGTTGCTGTGCAAGTCTACTGCCATGAGTTTCATGCACCCATACTATTTAGTCACCATAATCTTTGTCAACGTAGATTAATTAAGAATTTACAGTGACTCATAACCATATGCTTTGTTTATTTCAGTTCCTCTGTTCACTTGTTTGTCCTATTTTTTCAGCTTCTGTTTTTTTTTTTCTTTGAAGTATAGAAATTACTACTACAGAAATGTTGTTCTTGCTAAAGATACATATAATCATGACTGTAGCATGTTAAAAGATTGACAAAACCCCCCTGCATCACAGTTTGTGAAAAAAGTATCTTGAACATGCACAGTAACTGAGTTCATTTTGAGCTGCTACACATTGTGCATCCATGTGTTGATACATATGGCCTGTGCTTTAATACTAAATAATGTACAAGCAACATATACTGACTTCTGATTGAGAAAAAGATCCCTTTTTAGGTAGACCCCAGACATTTCCTAAAACAGAGCTCATTAGTGAGCATCATGTGGATGATAATTCTCTGAGGAATTTAGCTTTCACTACAGTCATATGAGATTAGTTTTATCTATCATATTCTGCTTTTTAGACACTAACAGCATCTGTGACCTACAGAGAACATGCTTGGCAGCTTGGTTCAAGGAAGGATTTAGTATTATGACCCAGGTTACAGATCTTACACAGCCATTTTCCAAGCTATCCTCCTGCTGTTGCCTATGGTAAATCACTCAGGCTTTGTTCAGTCTAATTTTAAATAGCTCAAACAATTTGGGTTCTTCCTGCTACTGGAGTGCAGTTATCACAATCAAGTAGTTCTTGCTATTGGAGTAGTATACATTATATTCAGTCTGAGATTTCCTTTGTCCAGTTAACAAATACTCCGAACATGAAGACAGTCTGGCATAACAGATTGGACAAAAAGGTATTCTGAGGACTTAAAATGACATTTTTAATTCTTTTCAATCCGAGAGGCTAGAAGCATGGAAAGAAAAGATCCTTGATAAAATGAGAGTTATGATTGAGTGTATTTTTTTCCTTCTAACAGCACACTGCTTCTGTTTTCTGCATACCGCTTTGTTTTCCTTGCTCATTTTTCTTCTTTCTAGGATGACACTTTTTATTATTTATCATTAATTCTTTTTAATTGACAGCTGTTTCCTTTGACTGAAGTTCATTGGTAGCTACAGGGTAAGGAGGAACAACTATAGATACTGCTCAGTTACAGCACTCATTTTCAGTTTGCTTCCCTGCCCATTTCATTTGTAGCTGGTAAGGAGCCTGTGGCTGAAGACTTCTACTGTTCCTCTGGGTGTTGGAGTGGCTAGCAAGCAGAGTTGTCTGTAATGTGCCTTAATTTAAAAAAAAATGGCTTGTGCAAGCTTGCAAAGAAGTACTGCTCAGCCACAAGCAGAACTGCAACTTCTGAGCCCTGATCAGAAGGTATCAAGTAACTGAAACAAAACACAGAGGAAAATGGAGAAATGGGTGGAAGAGAATGGTTATTAATGGTGAAGACACCTGATACCTCTGCAGGTGTGCCTGGATGAGGAAAATTCCTCTTAGAAAGGAGAATAGCAAAGACGAGTAAAGCAATCAGATGGTAAATTTAGATGCAATGATATTAAGGTAAATTTGCATTCCTTCCAGAATCATTCACGACAGTATTTTTAGTTTTGAGAGACCTCCAGTTACCGTCTTCCAGTTAGGTGAGCAGTTGTAGTACATTGTGGGTACTGGGCTATTGAAGTACAGGGCTCAAAGCACTTGGGGCAAATATTTGGCTGGTATAAATTGTTACAACTCTTCTGAAAATGGTTTATGTTCAATGTGTCTGTGTTGCACACAGGAGTCTTATTTTGAAAGTGATGGTAATGAACATTTAGGCTGTCTGTAAGAGTGACAGAGCCAAGCACTGAACAAGCTTAGAGGAGGTTAAAATATTCCAATCCGTTCCCTCCACGTCAGGGTTAGGCAAATCTGGGGACAATAAAAATGCTTGCCTCACTTCTGATGGCATTGCACTTTTGCAGGACTTCAGTTTCTGTGTTTCTGTTTGCTCTTTCCATTGATACTTTTTATTCCAAATCAGGGCAGTGTTATCTTCTGCTGGTGACGAGTTCCTTTATTCTCAGATTCTGCAGAACTTGTCAAACCTAGTTTCTATAGGAGTCATTAAATTTGCTGGCTGTGGAAAAAATGCCTTATTTAGTAAGTCTAAGCAGCAGTAAAGTTAATTATTCCATTGTATGAAACTGGAATCTTCATAGGTGTTCTCTAGGTGCAATGCTTGCTGACAATTATTACCCATTTTCTAAAAACAGGGATTCAAAGGTTCCCCAGCAAGATTTCCTTTCTCTGTGCTTCCTGTAAAGGCCTCTGGTTAAAGCTTAATGTGTTTTGAGGTTTATATAGAAGTGTATATATAATAATGTAGATATTTATTTAAATCACATGTACAGATTCTGATCTGCAGGCCATCTACACATCCAACAGGAAGGGTTGTCTCTGAAATAATTTCTTTCCAGAATTTATTAAATGTGTTACATAAAGAGTCTTCACTCCAGAAAACACATTAAAATATTTTAGAAATTTCTGCTGTCAGTAGTTAACTGTTCAGAAAGATCTCTTTCAAAGCCAAAGAACAGTACATTTTGGAATGGAGATTCCTTGCTACCTGAAATGATATAGGCATATCCATGATATTTGGAAGAACTTTATGTTCAGTGGCAGGGAAACACTTACTTGAAAGCACTGGCTTCTGGCATTATGGTGGAAGTTTAGTGGAGTCATTGGAATTCAGTGAGAATCTTTTTTTTGTCAGTCTTTTGACTTTTATGACAAATAGTAACTGATAGTTATGTTCTAAATGTTAAAGGAAGATGTGTTTGCCTTAGGCATGCTTTTCTTGACTTTTGGATCCTCTTTTTTTATTGCTCATCAAACTGCAGCATTTTTATTGATGCCTGTAGTTATTGGACCTGAAAATAAGAAAGAAGATCTAGTGGTGTTGGCCAACAGAACAACTAATTTAAGAGACAAGGAAAAATACATGGCTCTTGAAACTGTGACAATCAAAATTAAAGCAAAAAAGGAAAGGTACATTTAATGAGCTTAGAGAAAACCTAATGAACTTTGAATCATCAAAGAAGCTAGAACTGAGTCCTTCAAAAATGATAATTTACTGTGCAAAAGATAAATTTTTTTCATCACAAAATATACACATGCTTGTCAGCGGTCACATTTGGTTATGGAGATCTGTGTTAGAAGGGATTTGTTGTTACATCACATTCTCTTTTCTTTGCTGATTGGCAGGACGTGTGGCATACATCTCTCAGACTAAAAGAATAAACTCCTGCAAATAATTCTGCCAGAAAGGCTTGTCATGCAAATATTTCTTGGCAGCAAATGCAAGCGTGGTGTGGGAATGGCTGTTGTAAACTGAAAATTTGAATTCACACCAACAGTAGTGCTGTTATCTTATTTGTCTAACATTATTAGTGGAGCAGCCTTTTCCACTGTGCCTTCTGCTGGGTGTATATAGAACTTCCTCCCATGTAGAATGAAGCATGGAAGAAGCAAGCAGATTTCAAAAAAAGTTTATCCCCTTCATTAGGCCAATTTTCTTATTAAATTAAAAAAAAAAAAAAAAAAAGCGCTTATAAGAAATGTCCCTATGCAGAAGGGACATTAATGTCAGAGGAACCAGTCTGCATACTTGTTTTCTCTTTTATCCACAGCCTGTGTTCAATACAATTCAAGTTTGATGCACCAAGCAAAATTTCTATCATCTCTGTAGCACAGGCATGAGCTGGACATACATCCCTGCTGAACACAGAGACAGTTCATTGTCCTGACCATTGGTGCTCTGGAGCCTCTGCAAAGGTCCTAAGGAGAACAGTTTGCCTCAATTACAATGAGGACCTTTCTTTTGTCACTGAACTGAGTGACAGGTTGTCACATGGTGATTTATGTGGTACTTTGAATTAAGAGCTGAACTAGCTAGCAGATGATGCAGAGCCTGAAATCTTCTATCACTTTGCTTAGTCATTCAGCCCATTTCATTCATCACTTTACTTCTCTAGGGCAAAATCCACTTCTTTGAAAATTCCTGTTCCTAAGCTAAAGTCTCCTAAAATGTTTATTCTGGCAGTTTGGAGAACAGTTTTGCAAACAGCATGTTACAAAGGAAAAAAAAGCTAGAGGATAAAGCACTGTCTTTCAATGCTAACTGTCTTGTTTAATTTAAAATATTTGATTTAGGCAGAATTTGAATCCCTTTGTATCAATTTGTGCTGCACGTGACACATACAAGTACTGATCCTACCTGGGATCTGTGCAGACCCTCAATAAGAGGCTTCAAAAATAATACTAATAATTTTCAGTGGTGGATTAGAGGGTGTTCTACTTACCTGGGGAGTATATAATTTTAAACTCATCTCTTTCCAAAGACTTCTTTTTTTCCCCTTCCTGCATTGATAGGTCTCCTTTTTGCTGGTGTCATCCACTCTTGTAATCAATTATGTATGGTTACTTTAATATTAGTACAGTTTACCCTCAGATTTTGACTCCAATAGCTGTTGTTAGTTTTCAATGTGTAGTCACCTCATGAAGGCTGCAAAATGCCTCACTGTGGATGTTCTCGATTTGTTCCACCCTCAGAGAGTTTAGTCTCAAGGGGAAACTTGTCCATAATAGGAACAGGCATCCAGATGTGGCTTGGCATCAAGCAGGGAATATCGCTGATCCCAAGGCAAGGTTGTAATGTCCTGTCTTAAAACAATTAAAATCCTATTGTCTTAAAACAATTAAGAAAATTCTTGACCACCCTAGCTTTTGCTAAAGAAAATAGACTATATATAAAATTTTACAATATTTCTGAGAAATTAATGATCAATTTTATTTTAAAAATAACCTATGATTCAAGAAGCAATGAGAGAGACTTTGAATAACCAGTTATTATGTTCCTGTAATGCTTGACTGAAAAATGTGTCTTTTTCTTAGCTTTGTAGTTCTTGTTTAAAGAGGTTATTATGTAAGCCTCTATTTCGAATGTAAAATATGTTTCATATATTCCAAGGAAAGATTCTTGCAGGTAGACTGTCAAAAGATGGAACAAACTAGCTCCTGCTTTGGGAGAGATGCTTTTAAGATTAGAAAAGACATTTGACTGTAACAGGGATGCACAGCAATTCTGATTCCCACAAGATGTTTGTTCCAGTCCAAAAGTAGCAAGACCTCTGTCCTAACACCAAGCCTTCTGGTTTATTCTGAAATCTCAAAAATAAGTTATAATTTTCTTTGTAAATAAATTAAAAAAAAAAAAAAAAAAAAAA
>NW_020799092.1:5452400-5611098 GCF_003259725.1 Athene cunicularia | reverse complement strand
AAAAAGGGGGGGGTGGGGGGGTGGATTACTCTTTGACTGAGTAGATATGATACAGTTAAGTGCATCTAGGCATCAGAACCCACTAGAAATTCCAAGCAATACAATGTACTGTGGTTGCAAAAAAAGCCCCAAAGGCCGAAAGAATTGGGTAAAACTCAACATCACAGCTTACAGCAGGCATGAGGGCAGCAGTGAAGCAGAGGTGGCATCATTTTTGATCTGTAACTTTTTTTTCAGAACATAACTCCCTTTGGGTCATGCAGAATGCTGTGCTTCCCTGTACCATGAGTGGCTGGATCTTTTAGGAAAGCAGATTTGTTCTCTGCATACTGGATAATTCCACAGAGGCACAATATTTGCTAGTCACACCCTTGTGGTATGCAGTTCTGTACCATGCTATGCTTCAGAGGCCCAGTGGAGCACAGAGCATATGCATTTTGTGTGTCTTCATTACTGATAACATTCAGGGCACTTAAAATAGAAAAAGGAAGATAGCACTGCAGTTCAGTACTTTATTTAGACCTTGCTTTAGGAACACATCTAGCACCAGAAAGGAATTCAGCACCTGTTAGACTGCTGCCATAAAGAAGTAACCTGTACTTCAATGAGACTGGAAGGTTTTAAGGGTCATCAAGACTGCATATATTTTCAAGGCCCTTTGTGCTGCCAGAATGCCTGAAAATTATGACCCTTGCTATTCAGATGCTCTCCCACTACTTGTGAAGGAGAGTCTGCTTAATGCCAATTACTGAAAATAATGTCGTTTGGATAGGCATCCTGTGTGAATAGCCCAAAACTAGTCCATGCATTTTAATGGCAAAGTGCTCTATTTCTTCCTTGTGGGTCTTGATAATTATAGTATGTTGCAGGGCTTTATAAGAAGGACCAACTGTACCAGTATTCGGGGCAGGATTCCTGCTGCTTGTGAGGTACTCTCAAAGAAAAATCGAAAATCTGAGTGAGAATATTTTTACACAATCAATATATAAATATTGCCTTCATTTTTCAGCTCCAGTTTGTAACTGAATGATGATATTTATCTTAACCTTGCCCTAATTAGGTCTCCACACACCCAGACTGGTAGGCTGGAACCATATCCTCTCCCTTTGGTAGAGTAGGGTGGGATTCACTGCTCCATGTTTAGCTTCTGTACAGGAAGGCATATTTCATGGGGTCAGCATAATAGCTGTTTTCTGAGACTAAAGTAAGAAAGGCTTTGTGGTGTCAGTGAATTTCTGGGCTTCATGGCCCTAGCCTGGATGTGAGGACTTACATGACACTAACTGAGCAGCAGACCCACTAGCTCACAAAGGCTGGAAACAAGGTAATTAACAGGGGGAGGGAGGAATGTGATGGCTACCTGTTAGATCACAAGTGCCAGTGAGTATAAAAGGAACAGATTTGTAGAGCAAAGGGGCATTGGTCACCATGAATCACTATCATCTTGATGAAACCTTCTAGTCCAGAAGTCTCTAAATTTCTGCAAGCTGGAAGGGATAGACTGAATAAGACTGGATGTGCTTGCCTTATTTATATTCCCTTTGCCTAAGCATCTGCTGTCAGAAATAGGATCCTGCGCTGGATTAGACCTCTATCCTGTCTTTAGGATAACCATTTTCATATTCCTATGCTATGTTCATTCCTCAGGGGTCTGAGGACAGCTGAAGTTCCCAGAATGGTTTAGCTGCTGGTACTTTCTGCAGCAATGAATTACCAGGATGTGTTTAGACTGTGAAGCAGTGATAGGCTATGGTATGACATGAGTCTGTATAATTGGTTATTACATTAAAATCCACCTGGAAGAGACATCTGGTATCTTGTAAAAGCTGTCTTGATGTATCATGTTATAATGAAGTAAATCTTTGGTGCACTGAAGTTATCTGCTAGGTCATGCCTCTTATCCCCTTGCAGCCAGCTTTTCTGCTTGTCTCATCAGTAAACTGCTGACTGTAGAACTGGGCAAGCATTTTGCAATAAACAGTTTATTCAGCAAATGTTTTCTTCCTATCCTCTTTATGAATTGCCTGCTAACAACTCCTAATATTGTTAAAGGTAGATGGCAATTAAGGGATTTATCATTCACGAATAGTTTTTCAAACATGGACAAATGTTTGAACATGTGTAATAGTGATCTTTGATAGCTATGTTTTTATATGTGCACTCACAGCGTAAGAGGAAAGAACTAAAAGACAATTATTATTACTGTTATTTTTATATAAATGAGTAATGTAAAATGGGCTGAATTGTTTGGTCCATTTAGATCTCAGGCTTCTTTCTAGATTCTCATTTGGAACATGCAACTGTGCAGAAGTGTCTCTGCTTAGTTATACATTGTGGCTTTGTAATGTTTTCAGACTGTCCTGTGGATTCCTATTCCAGGCATTGTGGCACCTGAAAAGGATAGCTTTGCTCCCAGTAGGAAATCACACACTTGGATGCCCTGTCTCTTTGTATTATCAGTTGAAGTGCTTCTAGGGGTTAATTCCAAAGAATTGTGCAACACTGTCCCTCTACTAATTGAGTAAGGATCTGCACAGGGCCCATGTAGAGCCATGTAATTAGAAATATTAGGCATAGGAATATGTGACATGCTATGCTTGGGGGTTCTGTGTGGACATGTGCATCCTTTCAACTCTCAGAACACTGATGCATCCTTTGAGCATAGATGGGAAATTAAGAAAGAGGTTGTGTGCTTTTGCACAGCAGTCCAATGGTTTGGGTGCTTGTCCACGTGGGAGACTTGTATTATCAGCTCTCCTCAGCTGTTGTCCCATTTGAACTCCCTGCTTAAGAGATGCCTCCCTCTTGATAAGAGCACTGCTTTGGTGGGTTTGATTGTTGCCATGCCCATAGTTCATTCTGGGCAGTGACTGAATTAGAAATGCAAGAACTGAGGGCTAGCAGGGCTCTGTCCCCATAGCCTGGTGTTCTGGCTATTTTGACAGTAAAGGAGATTTTCAGGGTATGGCTTTGCACCAGGGGCTATCCATCCATTTTGTCTGCAGTTGTCTGTGAAAAAGGCATAGACAGTATGGGAGAGAGAGAAGGAACAAGGACTCCTCATTTCTCTGTAGTTAATTGGCTGAGTGGACTTCTCTGTGTCTGATACCAGCTGGGGTTTAATGGAGGGGAGAATGGGCACTGTATGTCTTCAAAATACTTTAGTCTGTGATAAATTAGTAGTATTAGGTGTTTAGAAATCTCCACTACTGCTGCTTCTGGAAGATAAGAAAAATGTTTGTATTAACATAATTAAACATATGTCATGCCTTACAGTGTATTGCAATAGAGGGAAACTATTTTTAAATTGCCTTTCAAAAAATAATTCCAGTATTGTCATTACCATACCCTTGACATGACCATCCATAGAGACAGTTATGGCAAAGGTTCTTCCTGCTAAACAGAATGATTGGGGGTTTTAATTTTTTTTCCCCCTAACATTCATTGGAATTTCTTATGGAAAAATGAAGATTATATTTATTCCAATAACTTTCAAAACTATCAAGGCATTTTTGTGCTTTTACACTCTGTTTTTGATTCTCGGACACTAAGATGCAGAAACATTATTTTATCCATAATCACTAAGAAAAACATTAAGGTAAGTGCTGTTTTCTGTAATAGTGGAAGATTTTATTAACTATGCTGAATAGTGACAGAGAATACACTTTTTAAGGTAATTGGTAAACCAATTAAGAATATCAAGAGTTATTTCCAAGTCCTTATGGCAGTCTACCAGGTCAGAGGTTTTTCAAAGGTCTGCAAATATTTCCACAGGTACCCAATCTTTTCAGTCTTGGAAGCACATTGTGTACTAATGCTATTATGATGGAGTGCTTTGACTTAGATCAGAAGTCTCTAAAGGCCTCTCTTTCAACGTATATCATTAGCTATTATTTATAATTCTTCCAAAATTGTGGATGTGCTTTGTAGATAGATGGGGACAAATCCTGTGACCTACACAGGTAAAAGTAAATACTTTAGATTGGGGAAAACTGGGGCTTTTTAGATACTCCCAGTTTGTCACTATGGGTACATATGTGCTGGCACTGCCATACCATACAGAAACTACTGCAGATGTGGCACATATCTGGTCTTACCCTGATTTCTTGCACTATCTTAAATATACAGATATGTCAAGAAGATCGTAGAAAAAGAGCATTAAACACATGACTTTTCCTGTCCTTATCCCCCCTGCCATCTTCAGAAGGAACCCAAGACTGGAAACAAGCATCAAAATGAAAGAAAAAGGGAACTTGTCACACACACACCCTTGTAGAAATCTGAAATTGTGTTGAAGCTGTAATGTAGAGGAAGCTTAGTGCTACTGGTAAGGAGCAAGGACAGAGGGAAAGCTTCTGAATAATGGTCTTGTTCCAGAAAGGAGTCAGGTGCTGGGCTGATGAGCCAGAAAGTTGCAGGTGGAAAATGGAGCCTTTTTCTGTGTGGAGAAAGGGCAGCTCTAGGCAGGACACGGGATATGTTTCTGCATTGTGTGCTGAGAAGATACTTGTTAAAGAAGACATGCAGCCTTTACCCTGACTTAGGTGAGGCTTTTGATGGGAAAGGGAGTCGGTTTGAGGGAATTGCCCTCTTGTGTGGGTGCATCTGCAGTCACCTTGTTGGTATGCAGTGGTTCAGCTGAGAGCAAGGCCTCAGTGAATGAGTAGAGTTCATGTGGAGAGTGAGGACCACAGGAGAAGGGTAAGCATGTCTCCCAGCGTTACTGCCCTCTGCACTGGTGGCTTGCAGATCATCAGTGTTAACCTGACCTCCCAAAAGACATTTTGACATTTACAAAGATTCTTGTTTCCCTGTGGGGAGGGGAAAAACAGATCTTGAAAAATGCTGATAATTGCATTTTTTCATATCTGTTCGAGAGGAAGACGAACACTGAAAGACAGTTATCCTTCATGATGCAAAACTTATTTATGTGGACTCAGCCTGTACTTTCAGGAACTGTTTTAGCTGTACATGGAGAGGACAAACGCTTCCACCTAGACAAAAGAGTTGTAAGGAACCTCTGAAACGTCCTCTTCTTTGTTCCCTCTTTTTTATTTCCATTGAGGAAGGTAATATCTACACTAGAGTTAGTCAATTTTATATTTAATATGAAACTGACCAGGATGAAATCAAATGATCCTGCTGATATTAAAATTTGGACCTTCATAATTAAGTCCCATAAATTATAATTGATTATATTTTCAAAATGTGGCTACTGACCACATGTATTTTAAACATACCTAATTTTTCCTTCTCCTACAACTATTTCTTTATTCCTTTGTTTATTCTCTTTAACTGTTAGATGATAATTTATCTTATCAACAATACTTTCCCAGTGTGGAACTCTGCACTATTGTATGTGACAGTTTTAAGAGCAGCAAGAAGAAATACAATAATTTTAATATATGAAAATATATCTAATATAATCACTGCAGTAAGATTGATGCACAGAGTAGCACTGGCATACAGTGTTATTCTGCAGGAGAGAAAAATGCTTAGGCAGAAAGAATATTGCAATATTTTGCTGGTTGGTGAGGAACAAAAGAGAATATGATACAGGATTTCTTATGGAAAACAGTCCAAGTTTCTCTCTGTCCAGTGTAGCAAAAGCAGGTCTCTGTTAAAGACTTGCTATGAGACACGCCAGCCTTTCATTTCATGGTACATAACTGGCCATCTCTGAGCCACTGCTTTCAGGGCAACTTCATCTTGCTATGAAAACACGTCTATGTTAATATGTACTTGCATGGATTGTACGAATCAGAGAATAGATTATTTTTTTTTCTGATGCAATAATTGGACCAATATGGTTTTTATGTATTAAAGTGCATTGTCCAGTACAGTCGTGCATGGATGCTGGGAAGACCCAGTGTGGTATACATTTTGTTTCACCCCTATCACAGAAAATACAATGCCAGAGCTGAGATCAGTAAAACTTTTGATTTTATTTGTGTATAGCTCTGACTAACACATACAAATAATGCTTTAAATAATTTCCATTTGCAACTGTGCTTTTGCTGTAGATGACCTGCCTAGCACTCACAGTGAGAAGCCAGTAGAAAATGTACTTGTGCAAGGGTGATCCTTCACCTTGTGTTGACTTTGGGTTGCCTTTAGTCTAAAGGACACCATGTGCAGCAGCTTTCTGCTTGCTTTAAAGAAGAGACTCTGGTGAGAAGGAGCAACTTCTCTGTAGAAACTGCAGGCAGTACTTAATATAGGAAAACAAAACTGCTCATATTAGAATTATATTTGCTCTTGCTAAATATTGCACTGTTAGAGTTAGATGGCCCTGTGATAGGAGCATCTACCCACATGGCATAGTAGTTATTTGCTACTTGTATTTAATATCCATGCTGAAGTAAAACCATTGTGAAAGTACATGTTTGCTGCCAAAATGATTTTAAAAGAAAAAAAAAATCAGCTCATTATACTGATAGAAATTCCTAGCTAGGTGCCATTTCAGGAAGACCTTCTGAAGCTGTAGATTTTTCTTTACAGAAGCATCTATATCTGTAGACAAAACACTTTTTTTGCACTTGTTTGTACTTGTAATTAATTGGAAATGAGGGAGGGTAAAGAAGAGAGACTGTGATTTCAGAAAGCAACTAAGTCAAGTATTTCTGTTCTGACCAATGAGCAGAACTTAAGTGGTTAAACTCTTCAAGAAGCCCCGTCTGCCTCAGTGAATTACAAAGATCCAGCTCTGTTCTCACATGTCCATTGAAAAATATAGAGTAAATATGAGCTCCTTACTGCACACTGAGAAACAGCAGCACTTGTTCCATCAGCTTGATTTTATATTCTTTATTTTGGTGCCAAATACTGAAACTATGCATATTTTTCTGTCACCCAAGCGCTTATGTTCAGTTTCAGACTGCAGTGTGAGACTACCCATCTGCAAATATGATTTGCACATCACAGAGCATGTATGAAAACGTGCAGGCTTTCAAAATCTGTCTCCAGATGTTAACTGTAAAAAAAAAAAAAAAAAAAAAATTCCAAAATTTTTGCTTGTAAAGTTCATGTCTAAAAAGCTGATTGTGGTAATCAACTAGATATTAGATACATGTAACAAGGCCTCGTCTAAAAAAGAACCTGAGTATGTTCTTAATTTTAAGCAGACACAAAATCTCACTGCAGTGGGAATGACCTTGTTTAACATTAGTAGCATATTAACTGCCTTGCTCCGTAATTTGTTAATCTGATACATGTGATCTTTTTATATTTAATATTTAGAAGTATGTTAATATTTAGAAGAACATTAAAATACTGGGTTAGAGAAAGCTATTCCATTCAGTCTCTAATAATTAAATGCCTTTTTAAAATTTCATTTGTTTTCCTAACTTAATTAGTAGAGACACTTCAAAACAAAGGAAAAAGTATGTTATTTTTGTGCACTACTTTATGTATCAGTGAGTAAATCAGAGTCGATGCCATGAGCTAATTTAAAATATTACTTCAGTTGAAGTAAAACATCTCAGTAAGCTGAGGAAAAATCTCAGATGGATCTTCTAATAAAAACACATAAAATCAGATAAGTCACTTCGCTTTTATTTGTGTTTGTTTATTTCTCATGTTTTTATGGAAATAGAGTCTTTCTCTCCTTATCTCCCAGGCAATATTGCTTAGAGTTTACTCAGTGGGACCCGTCACTGATAAAGCATAAATCAGCAGCTCCTAAAGCAAGAAACAGATGCTAAAGCCAGGCTAGTGATCCCTCAGTAGCAACAGTGACACGAGATACTGTCTTGGTTTGTTGTATGGGAGATGTGTGGTAAGATAAAGAAAAAAAATCTCTTTTGGACATGGGAGAGAACACTGTGGCCTTTCCCAAAGGGCTGCTGGGCTAAAATCTTTGACTGCCAACAAATGAGCAATCATTAGGTTGGCTGGTCCACAGCCTGTCACATAGGGGTTGTTTCTCTCAGCTAAAAGATGCAGTGCTCCCTCCTGCAAAGTGGGTGCTGAGAGGGAGGGAGGAGGGTAGAATCAAATGTGCCCTGATTCCGATCTGTTTATTGACACCATGAAGAACATGGGAAAAATAAAGTGTTGCTGCAAGCACTTATTTAGAAGCTATGATGTCTGCAGATGCATTTCTTTTTGTCCTTGTATTGTTGAAGGCAAGTTTTGATTAGCCATGCATTAAATCACAAATGACTGGCAGAAGATGATGCCTACAATTTTGAGTGAAAACAGAGGACGATGTTCTTGGTCTGATACTTGTGCAGTGAGGCCAGATGTTAAGACTACTGTGAATCAGAGAAACATATGAGACTGTCATTTGTGTAGCTTACTGGAAGCTCCCTGTACTGCCGATGAGTCAAATACAGGAGAGGAGATTTGAATGCAGCAGAACTTGTCTCAGCTTCGTAGGCTGTGTTAGGCTGAACAACAGTCAGGTTTAGGCTGGACATTTTCTGTCCATTTTCTAGACAGTATTTTTCATTAATTCAAAAGTAGTTTGAAATTGAATATGTACATTCTCCAACAGCTTAATTTTATTAGTAAGCTTGTGGTTAGATAGTCCATTTGTTATCAGCACTTCAGGACAGTCATTGCTGGCTGGCTGTCACTTCCTCTCTCCCCAGCCCAATTAGTTCTGATCTACTGGAGATGCTGCAGGGATCCTGCTACCTTCCTGTGTTCTGGGAGCAGTGATTGAGTGTAACAAGGATGGAGGGCTTTGGGGAAGAGGGGATATTTTATATTTGTCAGTATTGTCGTTATGTTGCTCCAACTGTCGTTGAAATGGAGAAGGAAGGCTGGTGGATTTCAGGATGCAAATATGTAATGATATGTGTTAAAGGTGATAGCTGAGTATTGAAACAGAATAATATCGCCTGCAAAGCTGCTTAACTGAAATGCTGTCCATTACTTACCTCTCTGCCCCCATCCTCTTGTTTATGTCTTTTCCAGCAGCTGCAGTTTTGGTTTTTTTTTTTGTCCCTAGAATTCTCTTCTGGGGCAAATTGTAGCCTCCTACCTCTGGGGCCATCTGCAGATTTCCCTAGGCTGCTATTACATGAATAATGAGATGTCTCACTTAAGAAATTCTCTTCATTCTACATCATTAAATACTGACTCCTGCTGCTGCTATGACAGATCACTTTACAGGAATCTACAAGGGGAGCTGTCTTTGATGCTAACAGTGGGTCTTTGCTGTGGAACAAAAGAATATGCTGGGGCAAGCATGAAACAGAATTTATAATATTTTAACACTGGGAAATAAAAGAGGCTGAAGCTGGTGTATGTATACCTATTTTGACATCTGTACTTTTAAAAAGTGAAGAAGGGTCTTTAAAACAGGGTTGAGCAATTTTGTGTCCAAGAATATAAGTTGTAGCTCTCATCAAGGCAGTGGTGAGACAGTAGTTTGGCAAGGGGAGGGGGAAGATACAGTGAGCTAGGAGGGAATACAAAACAAGACCAGCTTGTTATAGGCAGACTGTAGAAAAGAGGAAAATGCTTACATCTGAAGCATGAGTGATAGCATTTAGTAAAGGTACAGTAATGGACTAAATGACCTGAAGGTTTCTTCTTCCACCATAGCCTTTTTGTTATGAAGTTCTTTCCCACATATCTCCCTGACCTCTGCAGCTCACTGCTAACTCTGTGTATTGGTTACTCAAGAGCATCACCTCTAACAGATAACTTTGTGAAATGTTTTGCTGCCACTCTTCATAAACCAGACATATGCCCAGTAGCTCCCTCTTTGCCTCTGGCTGTATCCAAGTGCCCCGTAGTCAGCAGCTTAAACTGATTTTCCGGTACCTTTTCCTGTCTACTCTTGATGTGCATGGTAATGGTATGTTTTCAAAACTTCCCGCTTTCTTTGTGCATGTTAAAAGAACACTTAAATGGATAAATCTTATGCCTATTTACATGTGCAAATAGGTTTGAAACCGTGACTACTCGCTAGCCTCTGTTTTTATTCTGCAGTGCTTTTAAACAGCAGCCATTACATAGCAGTGCGACCTCCTTCGAAACAGACTGCAGTACTAGAGTGCTTCCTAGACCATGGCATGCCATCAGTTTGGCATGTGAAAACTTATGGTGTCCTGTGGCTGAAACATGCTCTTTTTGTCCTAACTGTTGTTTTCTGTCTTGAGACAAAATGCATCCTTTGTGTGTTAGTGTGTTTTATTTTAGCCTGGTTGTTCCAGTAGTGCTGTATCATTTGTAACAACACCTCTTGTCTGTTTTCACGTTTTGTAGATGGTATGGTGAGGGGATGCTCATGGCATGGCACCATGTGTTCACCTAAATGAGGGACTTACCAGTGGTGACTCTGCCTCATTGCTGATAGCAGAGAATGTTGTTGTTTCAAAAAAAAAAAAAAAAAAAAAAAGATTCCACTAGAGGGGAAAAAAAATTAAGTAGCTTTATTCAATGTGTATATTCCCTCACCTGAAAGCCCCTTGGCTAGCTTTTCTACCACACTGTCACAAACCCCATCAATGTCTTTAATTTCTTCAGAAGGAAGAAAGGATTTGCAGGTTAACCGGCTGGAAACGCAAATATGGATAAAACCAGACATACAGAAGACAGATGTGGACTTTTCAGAAATTCTTAATGCAATACAAGAAAGTAAGTTATTCCTTGGATGCAAAATCGGGTTTATGGTAGAAGAATCAATTGGGATGCACTGAAATTTTAACTGAAGGAACATACAAAGTGATGAACTGAATTATAAGTGAGTATGCATTACTAAAATCTCTGAGAAAGTTCAGTGGGTTATTGAAGGCCAGTAAGAAATCTTTTACTATCAGAGAAGTTGTAGTAAGATTTAAATTACTGCGTGCCTAAGGATTCCAGCAATACATGTTTCCTATGCAGAAGTAATCAGAAATACTATGACTCCTGTTACTTTAATCCATTCTTTACACTCTTGAATGGATGTGTGAACTAATAATGCCATCCAAGTGGTGCAGTCTGGGATCTAAGACTGGATTTGAAGTTCCAGCTGTTTCAAAGTGTGCAGATATATTCATGTTTTTGCAGTTGGTAATTTTTGGGAGCGTGATGAGCTTGTCACAATAACTGAAGGTCTGTATATCTTAGATACTGCATGAAACCATCTTTTTTCACATGTAATGTGCTGTGGACTAAGAATTGATTTGTCCACCCTTCTTAAATCCAACTGCAGAATGATCTTAAGATCTGTGCTAGAAGAAATACTATTCTTATTAACAGCAGCAGACCTCCCCCTACCCAAAACTGATGCAACTCTGGAATCCAAAAGAATCTGGAATTTCAGTGGAAATTTTCCATAATAGTTTAAAAACACTTATGCAGGCCAAGAATCAAGATGCATGGCATGGCTTCCGGTTTGTTTCTTTTCCAGTTATATTTTAAACTGGCTATTTTGTGTAGAAATTTTCTAAAGTGAGAAAGAGCAACTTACATTCTTGAATGACAAAAGATGTATAAGAATGTGTAAAACCCTGCACTCTACCTGATTTTTGCCATATGCCACCATACAGTGGTAGTAGGATCAGGTCGTTTAGTTGGTGGTATTAGTTTGGGGGTGGAAGGAAAACTCTCAGGTTAGCATGATGACAGGTAATGATTTGAGAGTGAAGCACCTCATTATGTAAGGTGTGGGTTTAGGATGAGCCCTGTGTTTTGTAACTTAAAAAGCTTTTCCCGTCAGGAAATCTTAATATGAGATTTTGCTTTCTTCCCTCTTTTCTGCACCTGCATGGCCCAGATATAGGCCTGGGGGCAGTTGGGTGGTGGACTGGAGAGGCTGAAAAGGCACTGTAGTCTTTCAGAGGCTGACTAGACAAGATAGATAAACAAGGATAAGCAAATTCAAGTTGGGAAGAGACCATATTGGAATACAAGAAACAATTATCTTCTCCATTTTAAGCACATGGCTGAGGAGAATGAAAATGGATTATTTCTTTAAAACAATTAGATATCAAGATTAGATTTATTAAGTGTCCAAAGCAGCTTCTTATTAAAATGGTCATATCTCAACTTCCCTTGGTACCGTGTCATATTTTAATATCATACTCTCTGATTATATCTCTGTGCTGAATAACTCAAAATTTTCATTCAGCAGGGCACAGGTTTGCTTATAACCTCAAATGTTAAACCCTAGTTTCTTTTAAAAGTATACCATTTCTCTGTGACCATAAAGAAGGCATTCATCTGACTTGAACAGAGGGGTTTCCAGTGAAGGTCTCGAGATCTGAGTTCATTGTCTAAGTTCCCTTGGCAATCAACAGCATATAACTAGCATGTCAACAGCTCAGTTGGTCTCATTTTCAAGTGGGTGTCTAATATAGATTAGATGACCTGCAACTTGGAAGTGGCTATTTGCCTGTTGCCTGCAAATGGAATTTAGAGAGATAACTTGAATCCCTACCACAGCTTAGACACAAAAATCTGCACTGTGGTTATATCATAGAAATCATAGAACAGTTTGGGTTGGAAGACACCTTAAAGATCATCTAGTTCCAGCCTCCCTCCCATGATCAGGGACACCTTTTACTAGATCAGGTTGCTCAAAAGTGTAAATGTATGTGAATCCTACCTTAAGTAAAACAAATATTTACAAGTGATTAATGAATGTAAATTGACTAGAAGTAGGCTCCCAGATTTTTTCTAGCAATTTGATTATAATTTCAAAACAAAATAGCATTAAACCAAGAGTCTTTTAAGAATTACCATTTTGATGTATAGATTATTTTTTAGTCATTTGAGAAGGATGCATCTTTTACAGCCTTGAAGCAAGTGTTTTTTCTTTATCCAGATCCATTTGCTATTGAGAAGTTAATCCTTACGCCCTTCAGCTACACTTTCTTCTGGAAGGACAAAAGTATTGCTATGACTGTATGACCCAGTTTGCAGAGGCTTGTTATGTGTCCAGGGGAGTGTCTTTGTCACCTGCAGTCTTCTGTGAATATCAAATAATTAGGATAAACATGCCTAAATAGTCTTTCTAGAGTGGTTGCTCTGAATGGTCATTGTTACTTTTATTCCCAGTTGTTAGCATTGAATGAAAATTTTAAAAGGCTAATGATGCTTTTAAAGGCCACTTTTTTCTTTTTTTTTTTTCCTTGATAACATGAGTTTCCTGAGTATTTTCCTATTCAGGAGGTGCCTTATGCAACTTTAGCTAGCTGGTATATCTGCCTGTGTGGTAGACTGCCAAGAGTGATCATTCAGTAGCAGAGATTTTTTTTGTTTTAATTTAGTTACTTAAAACAAGTATTTTGCTCTAAGACTTCCTTTTTTTTTTTTTTTTCCTTTTACCCTACTGAATATCTTAGACTGCAGTTGAAGATAAAGATTTACCATCTCGTTATTTATTTTTATGTGAATATACTATTTTAGGAGACTTAAAAGTAATTTCAACTTCATCAGAGCTAAATTCTGCATTTAAGTACCATAGTTCATGGTAGAGTCTTAAACACGTTTTTCTAAAGATTTCTGGTATGTCTTTTATAAAACAGTTTCTTCTTGAGCTCGTGATATTCAGAAATGATCAGTAGTCTATCAGAGACAGTCCAGAAACAATAATTGCTAATCTGAAAATGGCTTTAGGCATACACTATACAATAAGGGATTGAAAAACAGAGTGTTTCATCTGACCTAAACCAAATCTGTAAACTAGACAGAAGAGGTGTCAAGGATTTGCATGAACTATTTGTCAGATATAAAACAGAATTTTCTGTTGTTGCCTACTTACAGCCTGTACCCATGCCACAGCCCCAGCCAGGAGCAGATGGTGGGGCATGGGAGCAGCCCCAGCCCTGGTCATCAGGTACCTTCCTGGTGCAGGGGGTCTGTGGCCGGGCAGGGCAGGACTGTGGGGAGCTGGAGACCAGCCCTGCTGTGGCATCACTAGGGCAGGGGCTGACAGCCCTAGGGGGCTGAAATGGGGTCCTGGAACCTGGGCAGGGTGAGGGGAACCCCAGGGGTCCCAGCAGGGACAGTCAGGGCTGGGAGTGCCTTCTGCACCATGGCAAAAGCTAGCAAAGGCTTTCAAGGTTTTTTTCTAGTTATTACACTGAGAGGATGGACTTCTGTAGAAAAGCAGTAGAAAGTTTTATTTTAAAAAGGTGCCTCAGATTTCAAGCTTTTTTTCATTAATTCCTATAGTTTGTTTCAGTGTCTGAAACTTACTTTCATTGCCACTGCAGCAAAGTCAAAATTAAAAGAAATCTCTTCTTAGAATATTTTTCAAAATCCAGTTTACATTGACTTTCACTAGATTTAATAAAAATTAGTTTGATTCTCTCATTTTAGTTCTCATAATCTGGGAGCCAGAAATCAGTGAGTTTCCTGAAACAGGGTTGCTGATCCACTGTGTAGTTACTGAATTTAGCATTTAACGTGATAAAAAGTTCTGGGCTGTGTGGTATCTGTGGGATGGCCTCCTTGAAGCAAAGGTTTGTATATATTGTACCTGTGTGCAAGGTTTAATCCTTGCTGGGATCAGGGAGCACGTTGCCGTTGCCCCTCCCCAACCCGCGCTAGTCGGGCTGGAAGTTAAACACAGACCCCGGCTAAAATAACAAGAAATTTAATACAACAGAGTGATAGAACAATCTGAACAACAACAGTATCAATGGTCACAACAATAAACAGCAATAACAATGAACAAGGCAAAAGATATACAGAGAAATACCGCTAAATGATCACGGAGCAAACCCGCCAAGTGTATGGCAAAAACCAACACCAGAAGCGAAAGTGAAAAGGCTCCGCACCTGGACCTGATGCCAGCATGGTATGAATAACCCGGCTGGAGATCCCTTACCTTTCTCTCTGCTGGGGAAAACTTTACTCTAGCCTGACTGAACCAGGACATACCTGTTAGCCTTACTGAGTGCAGAAAAATGTTCCTATACAAAAATCTAGATAGATGCTAAAATCCATAACAGCTAGTACAACAGGATGCAGACAGATTGTTTGTTTTTCATATGTGAACTTTTCTGCTTTTCAAGTCTCTGCTAAACAGGTATTCTCTATTCAGCATTTTTTTTAAGGATTATTCTCCAGTATTGGTACTTTTAAACACAATCATTTTTTCCACCACCATTAACATTTGGAAATGCTCTACACCTATTATAAACATTGCTAGTAAGAATTTTTAAGGAACTTCACCTTTCAATGTTACTGAGAGGCCTAAAACTCCAAAGAGCAGTTTCTGGAATATTGATCTTTGGCTTACATTATCCAAAGCTAGAATATACTCAATGGTTTGATGTGACAATTGGTAATAAAATGACAACTAATTAACAGAAACATGATCTCTGAGCATGCTTCCATCCTTCCACACAAAAACATAGTCATGTAACATTTTTTAATGAAAATTCTTGGGTTTGGGCATCTCAGTTTTTGAGCATCCATATTCAGAAAGTTAAAGGAGTTACTTCCTTATCTTTGAGTGCTACCTAAATCAGCCCCTTGGTCCAAAGTGGTTTGTGGACCCACTGAGATTGTGCACGGATTCTCAATCAGAATTTCCCAGCATTCAGTTTTCAGAATATGTGGTTCTAATATATTTGGGATGAAAATATTTCTATATCCACATTTTTAAAAAAAAATCCTTAAGGGATTCTGAATTAACAAGTCATTTTGATTTTTTTCCACAAAATGGAACATGAGGGGGGAGAAAAGAGCTTGCATATTTATGCTGATATAAAACCAGAGGGGGATTTCTTAATATCTCCTGTAGCAATGTTCATGCTGCTCTGTATTCATGTTAAATTTCACTGCTTGAAAAGACATGACTGCACTAGCATCAGTCTGTCTCCTAAATATATATGATACAATTGTTATATATCATTCTGTTAAGGTGATTTGTGGATATATGCATGTCATGGTGATGGAGCCCTGATTATGCCTTTAGCAACATTTGTTGTTCATGTCCATTGGAATGGAGTTGCTGAGCTAGCTACAGGCAGCAGGAGAGGTGTCTTTGAAGTAGCATCATCATTATTAAAGCAAACAGATTTGCTTTTTATATTATTTAGTTTTGTGAAATTTTTTTTAAGTATCCGATAAGACTTGGAGCAGAAAAAATGGTCTCAGCAGATATTAGGGCCCCATGTTTAGTGACAGTGACTGAAATACTAAAAGTGCATTTTCAAAAACTTACACAGCAAGGCAACTGCAGTGTAAAGAGCTCCACTTTTTCACCAGCAGCACACCTTTACTGCAGCTGGAAAAAGGTAACAGACACCTTTTGTGCTGATGAGGTAGTTCAGCTCCTCTCTTCACTACTTATCCTATTTGCTGGTTACTAACCAGTATGCCAGTTATCTGTGTATTTCTGATATAAGCAATTTTCTGCTATAGGCAATGTGGACAGAGAGCTAATTTCCCTAACCAACTAAGATTGACTGCTTCCAGAACTTCCAATCACTGCTGAGATGGGCTGGATTTTGAAGTGACCTTGAAATAAGATTTTTCTGCTCTTCACAAGTCTTCAGAATAAGCCAGCAGTTCTCTGCTTGAAACCACAAAACATGTTCTCTCTCTTACACACCATGTTGTGTATCTCAAAACACACACTTAAAAACCATATATTTTGCAACCCAAAGTATTACTAGCACTTTGGGAAGCAGCAATTCTAGTACCTCAAAGGCTCATCTTTTATACGATGGCAGGAAAAAGCTGGTTTGAATTCCCTCGAGCATAGCATATAGGCAAAACTTTCATTTTTACACCTTTCATTGCCTCTATCCGCAGTAGACATATATCTTGCATAATCTTCAGAAAGCTTCACTATTTAAATTATTTTTGTATTTTCCACTGTTGTTTTCAGACTCTATTGAGATGTTGATCGTATATACAGGTCCATGTGTCGCTCTCATGGAGGCATTCTGCTGGGTTTCAGTTCAGTGAAGTTTCAAGTCATTCAAAACGTTTTCTGTTTCAGCAGTTCTTTCTGTTGAGTATTTAGATGAATTCTTTTCATATAAACATGTATGCAAGAGCTGGTCATGGTCTATGTCCAGATTATTATCTGATAGGGTGGAATGTTTCCAGTCTTCTCTTTTGAAACAGTAGGGACAGTGAAGAGCAGGTAGGTAGACTGTGCTGTCTTGTGGCAGTTCCTCTGTCTTTTATAAGCATCTCTAGTATGATTTTTGTGGATTGAAGTAGATCAAGGTGGCAAATAATTCTTTAATATTACTGCTGTATGTACTACAAATTGGAGTCTGGTTTTTGCCTGCCAAGTCTCCTAAAACCTCTGTATTTTGTCCTAGGAGAGGTTGGATACAACCATTGTGACACTGAGGAGCTGCATGCTCTCCTCATCTGAAATGCTGGGGTTTTAACCCCAAGCCCCAAATTAAGGTTGACATATGGGTGATTCCCAGAGCCCTTCACAAAGGGGTGGTGAGTTTGCCTTTAGGCTTCCCTCTAGGGTGTGGCTGGCCTTGCAGGGAGAGCCATTGGGTAAATGAGCCCCAGGTGTCCCAAATTAAGTAAACAAAGGTCAGGTGTCCCACTTAGGGATGGGGGCTGGGACCACCTGCAGGAAGGGGCAGTGTCTGTCTGTGAGGTGGATGCACTTTGCAGAGTTTCCTGATGGGGAAGGACCTCCTGCCTCCCTGGGACTGGGCTCCAGTCAGGTCTGGCTTTTGTAAACATGGGCTGTGTAGAGATGCAGTTTGTGGCTTTCTTGGTCTTATGTATTTGGTTTGTTGACTCAGTTGTCTCCTGTCTCTTCTATGGGAGACTGCATTTCACCGTTTATTCCACCCACTGTTGGTTGTGCAGTGTTGTTGTTGGGGTCATTGGGATTGATGTCATTTATGTACAATCTGACTGACTTGACCCCCAGCACTCACCCATGTACCGACCCTTTTGTATCAAATACAATTTGGTTATTAGTTCATCTTTATGCTGGCTGTGTCCTTTATGCTAGGCCTAATAATTGGCAAAACATCATCACTTAAACCAAAGCAACACCAGGATGCTCTTTTCCAACACTGTCAGGAAGCTCACCCTTAGCAGGAAACAGGATGGTGTGAGGCTAAGTCTAGTTTTAAAGTGAAAAACTCCATCCTGAATATTTGTCTCTAATAGTATCCTGCCACTTTTAAAAAAGCAGGATATGTAAAATAAATGGAGTGATAGTAAAAACAGACTTAAAATGACGAGGGAGACTTAATATCTGCAAGAACAAGAGGTTTTATATCTCCGAATCAGACTGTGATGATACGTACAATATAAAAGAGAGTGAAGTAAGAATATAAAAGTGAAGCTATTACTTCAAAAATCTCTATAAAAGCTGGTTGTGATCCTGCAGAACTGAGGGTGCTCTCTAAAACTGATGAATTATGATGCAAGTGTAAGTATGGATTAAATATTGTGCAATATTAATATTGGGATACAAAGAATGATAGCTAGGTTAGTTGGTATGCAATCCCAAAAATTGCTAAACTTGAGAAGTAATATGTTATTCTAAAACTTCTTAATCTGGCACAGAATTCCTTACAGTTATGCTGTGTACATGAAAAAAAAAAATACTGTTACAAGCATTAAAAACTCAGAATCTCTATTAAAAATCATGCTGCTTCAGTTAGTTTATTAGCCTAGTATCTAGAGTGGATTAATTTGGACTGAAGACTTTTCTGTTTCTAAAATATTTAGTGGCTTTCTAAGCAAAAGTATTGTAATTGAAAATACAATGTATATCATTAACTTTGTCCATATTTTATACATGAAAATTAAGAAGGAGGTTCTTGAATATTTTGATAGGGTTTTCTTTTTTATCTACTTACAGCTGTAATAACAGACTTTAGATACTGTGAAAGACATGTACAAAAAGGGAGCAATCTCTTCCCCATGTTCATAATTGATAGGAAAAGAATAATACATTTGAATTGCAACATAGGTGCATATTCAGGGTGAATATTATGAAGAAAACTGTTTCCTGCTTGTGATAATGAAAAACAGGCCACCTGCAGAGACTATGGAGTTGGTAGCATTGGAGGGTTTTTTAAAAGCTTTCTAAAACTGGGCTATAGCTCTTGAAGAAGGGAAAGGTGAAAAGGAGGTCACAAAATGCTCATGATGGCTGGGAACAGTTAATGGCCTTTAATTTCTGGCAGATATTCAGTCTCTCCACAGTGTGGGAATGGATTTTTACACCTGCTGCCGGTAGTTAGCCATGGAACTAAGTTGCTGCCAGCAATTAGAGATTTTTGTCTGTTCCCTCTTAATATAAATTCTCATCAACGGGAATTACAACTGCCTGTCACTAAGTTAGGGGAGTTGTAGAGAAGAAAAACAATCAGAAGTTTATTGCACAAAAGAAGAAAGATTCCATAAGTTAGTCAAATTTGCAAAAAAGTGTGAGGAATAGTGAGTTAGACAAATTTCTGTAAAAAAGTAACAAATATCTGATCCTGCTTTAGTCAGGGGAAGAGGCTCAGTAGCTGACCCGTGGGGGGGTGTCTCTTCTAACAGTTACAACTCTACTATCGTAATTCTGGATTCTGCTTCTGAAACATGAGGTTGGAGAGATGAAATCTATCCACAGCTGAAGCTTGACCCTCAGCCAAGGCATTTTTCTTCTCCCCACATACCTCTCTTTATCACCCTTTCACCCCAGGCCTGCAGCGCATGGGGTGTAAAGGTGGGCGTTACTGCCTGCAGACCCACCAGCCGCTCAGTCAGCAGGTCAGTGGCCCTTTTGTGGGACTGTAGGCTGGCACAGTAGCTCTGCTCACAGCTTCTCATCACCTCCTCGCTCAGCAGAGCAGGGAACATCACTCTGAAGCTAACACTGCTCTAATCTTGAGTATGGTGCCATTCCTTCTAGTGTTTGGGTTGATTGTTTTAATTAGAGTAAAATTATCACAAGACATGGCATTGCATGAAAGGTGGAGGAAATTCAACCCATTTGCTCAAGCAGGTACCTCCCTTCAGCGCCCAGCTGGGGCCGGGGGTTCCCGTGGTGGGCGGCAGGGCAGGGCCTGGCGGTCTGGGTCTGTCCCACCATCTGAGCTGGGGGACGGGGAGGGAACAGGCCCAGGCTACCAGGCCCTGCCCTGGAGGGCAACAGGCCAGGATGTCAGGCCATGGGTTGACATCAGGATCAGGCCTGATAGCAGAGCCAGGGCTAGATGCAACCCTGGGATGGCCAGGCAAACCTCTCTGCAGTGCTCTCTGGGAGTCTCTCCCCACAGACACCAGAGGAAAGGGGCTGCCTCTGGACGTGCTAACTCTGTCTTGGCCCTGAGCCCCACTGCCAGATCGCCAGGATGGAGGAATGTGCTCCAGACCCTTCTATCTCTTCACTTTTTTATCAGGGTTGGGTTTACTACAGCATCCTGTAGATTTAAGCTATTGCTTCATGTGTGTCTGACGGCTGTGCAGTAAGTAGAGCTGAATGTGCCAGATTTGTATGTATCAAAACATGCCAAATTATATAAAGACAAACTTCTATCCAGGCTCATTTATTCAGTGCCTTTCAAGTAACAGTATCTATTTGAAGTCTTCTGCCTCTGACTGCCTTGCAGGTCTGTACAACTTTTAACTTGATACTTTATGTAGTAGGTTAAAAATCTGTTTCTTTATACTAAGTAGTTTTCAGAGACCATACTAGTTCAGAAGGTAATTGTTTAAGCCACTTACCCCAAGAGAAGCTGAGGATATAATTATTTTATGCTTTATTGTGACAGAAGATTGCTTATTTGTCATCAGAGAGATATTGTGATATCTTAAATCTTTATGTGGCTCATTGATGAAAAAAGCACTCCAATATGCATTGGATTTTGAACATAGTATATGCTTGTATCAGAACTAAAAAGTGGCATTCTTAAGAATGTTTTATACTCATTTAGTTCAATGGTGATTTGAAGGTATATTTTTATTTTTGTTTTTAGTAGCTAAGGATGTCAACATTTTTTTTGATGAGTTAGAAGGTGTGAACAGCCCTTCCAAGGATGATGACTCCCTGCTTCACCATGGTAACTTGACCAGTACTTCTGATGATGCCAGCAGGCTGGAAGTTGCAGGAGAGGTAAGAACACACAGAATTATTATGATAATTATTCATGACCATTATAAAAAGGGAATAAATGTAATTTGATTTAAAATCTCATTCTCTGCAAGTCAACTAGTGTCTGACCTTTCCCATAGGGACTGGCTTTCCATTCTAAGATTATAATGCTAAAATATAAAATATCTGAAGTTAAAAGGTTCTATTGATTTCATGCAGCCCCATTCAAAAGTCTATACAGACTTTCATTGTCTGCTTGTTTTCTGAACCATCCGAGTCTAATGTTTCACTGCTTCTGAAAATAATGAAGTTTTCCCTGTATTAATTCTTTGGGGGGAAGGAGAGAGGAGGAGAATTTATCATAAATCTCTCATAAGAAGCATTGGGTATCAGGTATGTGATGCATTCCATTCCACTGAAGAACAAGTTACCTGATGGTGCATAAAGGTGATTCAGAGAACATACCAGGGAGGAATCATTTAGCACATAGTCCCTTTAAAATTATGTTTTAAAGCAGGCAAAGCATCATGAACCCATGATGAAAATTTGGGCCAAAATTCCTTTTTGTGTCTTTTGTGTAGAAAGGAACATGATAACCCTTTAACTTTGCCTCCAACTGCCCTACAAGCCATGGATGTTTGGGCTATCAGTTTAGGGAGTAAAGAGGAGAGCCCAGGGACTTGTCTTCTTTCCCTCAGCTCAGGAATGCAGCTGCATCCAGACTACTTACTGAAATGGTCTGATGTTACCTGCAAGCTGTGCCTGAGGATTTTTTGGCAGAGGGCTGACTGGCATAGATCAGAACTGGCAGGGACCGTAGTAACAATTAAAAAGCATGGAAAACCATGGGATAGTGCTGAAGCCCTGGCCCTGACCCTGCTTTGTTTACTGGTTTAAATAAAGTTTAGACAATATACAGATTATGTCTTTTTCAAGAAATAGAGGGTTTTGTGGTGCAAGTTCTTTTGTGAAACTGCTGAGGAGTCAGAGATTTTCCCTGTGCTAGCAATTCAGCCCATAGAGAGCTGCACTCCTGGAATGTTTAGACAGATAATTAAAGCGACAAAATTCAGGGCACTCAGGGATATGTTTGACCTTGCTCAAAATGTCATCTTACCCTTCACTCATTGCTCTTCCCATACAACTTAAAGGGCCCTTTTTACCTGCTTGCACTGTAATAGGTTAATCTGACATGATAGTCCTGTGTTACATTTTGGGTTCATGTACCATATGGTCTCTAACAAAAAAGCACAGGTGGACAGCTTTGATTTTTGCGAATTGAAGAGAAAAAATTAACAGAAAATGGTGAGAAGGACAGAGGATGATATAGAGCAACATATGCTGCTGTTAATTTAACGATGCAGCAAAAAACAATACTGCAAGATTTTTTTTCCTCTTTGATGTATTTGTTGTTTTTTAAAGGGAAAGAGAAAATGTCTGAGGAATATCTTCCCAGTTGAACAGATTATCTTCCTTTTTTTGCATAACCTTAGTTAGAGAAAAATAGCAATTTAAGTCATGTTATATGTATAAGAGGGGAAAACAGAAAGTTAAAGGTCCTAATGGGAGCTGAGGGATGCTCTAAACTACAAAAAAAAGTTTCAAGGATTTGTCCTCTGCTTAATTCCAGAAGGAAAAGATACACTGTTTAGATGTTGTAGTTTTTAGGGAGCACAACTATATGGTGGTGGGGTGAACTTTGAAGCTTCAAGGTTCCTTTCAGTCGTTTAGTTTAGTAACTAAGAGAGCCTGTAGATCCCCCTTAATATCATCAGGACAAGGAATCTGGCACCAATGAATCCCTCTGTACAGATGTTTGTTTGGTTTAGTTTTGAAGCTAACATTGCAGAAAAATAATGTTTTCTGGCTGAATTCATCAAAAAGAACTTACAATCAAAAAAAATTACAAGGACATACCAAAGGCTTCTTACCATTTTTGTTTAACTGACAAGTTGAGATATTTTATGCTTCAACTCTTAGTTATTTGTGCTCAAACAGAAGATCCAGTGAAGACTTTACAGATGAAGCATTATCAACAGTTCCTTAACAGATGCAGGGCCAGACTGCGATTCAGCTTGTCCTTCGGCTAAACATGTTTTTTTCTTCTTTGTTTTGTTTCATTCAAACACAGCTACAGTTTGAGCAAATTGAAAATCGTATTTCCCTTTGTGTGCATTGACTGAAATACTTTTTACATATACCAATATAACAATTAGGTATACGCTTTACAATTTAAATCCAGGAACATATTATCACTAAAATATTGTGTTACTTCTACTGAAGTTTCATTTTCTGAGAACTGTACTAGCAGCGAAAAGGAAGAATTGTTTAGTACCTGTATTCTGGGTATGCATTCACTCTGCCTCTCTTGCTATGGAGTAATAAATCTGTCTTTATCCAAACAAGGGAAAGTGGTGGAACTTGAGCAAAAGTTGACTTCTACTTAAGTAAGTTTATATGGCCTATTCTTGACATTCCAGCTAATGTAGATAGTTCTGAAATTTCAAATTGTAAGAGTCATTCCTACAGTCTTCACTTTAAGCATCAAAGTCTTGATATTTGGGGGGGACAGTGTTATTAACACTGTGCAGAATAGAGTTTGTTTTAACAATTGCTTTTATAAATTAGAACTTGCACTGAAGATTATGGCAGAGAAAAGGTATTCATATTGCAAAATAAGAATTCTGATGTTCTTTATGGCTCTTATGATAGCTTGTGCAATTTCAGTTAAGTTTTCTTGTGTGCATTTACCAGAATACAAGCTGATTACATAATTTTTTCCCACCAAATCCCTGTTGTCTTCAATGATCAGGATGGATATAGAAAGAGATTATCTAAGCTTTTGGAGAAAACTACAGATCTGTTACTTCATAACCTTTGAGCACTTGATTTTGCAGACTAGATGATTTCATTTTTAGAAAAGATCCATGTAATTAAATGTGTTGTGGTGTCAAGAAGAATAAGTTGCAGCTTCCACAAAATATAATCTAAATGGGCAAAAGGATATTAATAAAAAAGAACACACAGAGAAAATTTACTTGTTCTTTGATTAAAATGGTGCCTTAAACTGGGTGTTTCTGCATAAGTTCATAAATTATCACTGTTAGTGGTGCAGGTATTAACCCCCTTCACCAGCTGTGAAGTTGCATGCAGGGAACTCCACTAGCCACAAACAACAGGAAAAGACAATCTCTTTAGAATTCAAAGATCCTATGTTCCATGAGCTTCCAGCATCCATTCTGATAATAACCAGGAACCAAAATAATTAGGAATGAAGAAAGAATCTAATCTATCATTAAAGTAAACAGTGGAGTCCCTTCTGATGTATTTTTTTAGACCTGCAGGTAAAGTTTCAAATTTCCTTGGTTTTCCTAACTGCATTTTCATTTAAATGTTCCATTTAATGTCTCTATAGCTGTTAGGGTTACAAATACTCTCATTTTGGATAGTGAAGCATTTAGGTAAGCCATTTAGCCTAAAGCTATCGTTGCATGTATGTATGAGTCATATGTCTGTGTATGCTGATGACTCCCAATTGTGGGTCTAAAAATATGAAAACTACTTCATTCCTTGGAAAAGAATTCCCAATTATACAAGTTCAGATATGACTATTACAAATAAAGCTGCAAAGATAGACAGAAATGCTAAACTTATTGCTAGAGTATGAAGATATAACACAGAGAAAGAAGATGCAATGTGTGGAGAAGGGTCAGCAAAGTTCAAGGTAGGAGAAAAGTCTGTCTAGAATAGTATGAGCCTGGAATACTGTCAACAGTGCAAAAGCCCTGCAGTTGCTATTTTCTGACACTGCTGGGTCAGCCCTCACTTTCTCCTTACCAGGTTAGATCCTCAGTTCTTGTAGGTCTAGGCTCAGTCTTTTAAGCCTCCTTACAGGCTATAACAGAGCAACAGAAAGGGTTCCTTCTCACAGACCCTACCAGTCTAGTAGGTTTTATCAGTCTGGATTTGACATACTGTGTTCCTAAAATGAAAAGGACCTCTGAGTACAGATAAGGGTGTCCAAGCTGCTCTTCTGAGCAAAAATTTACAATACTGTAGTCAGTGTTTCACAAGTCCAAGAGAAAAAGTAGTTGTCTTAGGAAGGCATTTTTATAGGGGAGTCTAAATCTCATGGTCTTTCTTTAATATAAGGTTCTACATGCACTGATAAGTCAGTGTAGGGCAAACCAATTTTTAACTTTTTAGTTCAATCAGGAGTGTACATTTGAAGTGAATCTCTCAATTGCCCCTACCCATGCTTTCTTTGCATTCCAAAGCAGTGTTGGACTTCAAACATGGATTCCTTCTGGATACAAATTGCGAGATATCCAGAAGACTCACTGGAGTACCAGACTATAGGGGTGTCACGTTCTGCTCCAACGAGGGGGACAATTCTCAGCTCTCACAAGGGGGCCCAAAGTGGGCCCTCAAGCCTACATAGTAGACAGCAGATCATCAGCATAGATTGTTTTGCTTTACATATTCTTTCCTATTTCACTGCTTTACTTGCTAAAATAGACATAGTGACTCTGGGACCTACAGAACAGGAAGGATGGCTTGTCAGGAAGCTTAGAAATCAGAGCAGGGCCACTAAGCTGACCCTCTAAATCACCTGCTGCACCCTTTCTTTATTCAAATAACCTTAAATAGCCTTTTGAGTTCTGTTACATCTTCTCGACATGGGTTTTTTATGGAAAAAAAAAAATAAACTGTGCTTCCTGAGCTGTTTTCATATTTAATGCTCTGTGAAAACTACTTCTGATATCTTGATAACATCATTTGTCAGCATGATATGCAGTATAGATATAAATGATTTGTTACTGTTATTTCCTTAGGGCTTAAATCTTTTTTCTTGCCTTCTTTTTCAGCTCAAAGAACTTTTCCACTATATCAAGTCTGCATTAAGCTGTGTCAGGAGCCAGGCGCTGTAATAAAAAAATCTTAGAAAAATTCCCCTTTCTGCTTTCAGTAAACTAAATGTCCCATCCCCTTAGTACATTTGGGATGCTTTCATTGTTTTTTCCATTTAATCAAAAATGTGTGCTGAAAGTCAGGAAGATAGTTTACACTAAACTCTTTGATTGGGAATATTGGGCTTTTTTTTGTCTGTAAGGTTAATTTTTCCTATTACTATGATCACTTTTTTGTGATTAAAATTCAGCAGCAGTCCTCCTATGTAGAAAATACTATGAAAATTCTCTACTTTTCCCAGATGTGAAGGGCAAAATACTCATTTTCTTGAGAGATTTGATCATATTCTATAGGGCATGACTATTTCTGGAAGTAATGGTTGAGCAAATTCTGGAAAAACAGGAAGAAATTAGCCTAAACCTCCCTTCAGCTTGGGGCTGGACTGATATTGAGGTCACTAAAAGTCCCTGTTCATTATACTGCTCTGAGGGAGTGCTGTTTGTTCTCATATATCATTTACAGTGTACATTTTTTGTACAAAACACTCCAACCTGCAAACTGCCACAAAATTTCAACTTGTCTGAAAGTGAAAGCTTAACCCCTAGGCAGGATTTGTATTACATGGAAGTAGTGTTAAATTGCGAGGAGGATCTGTAGAGAGTTTCATCTCCTGAATTTCTGCAAAAAAAACAGCAGTTTGATTTTTCAGCTCTCAGGAGAGGGACCTGCTTGACCTCTTATTAACAGTGAAATCAGTTTGTTTCTTTCTGTCAGAGCAAACATTTAAGCAGGTATGTTCTTTGCAGGAAATAGCCAAGAAACAGTATTTATTGAATTTAGGTACTGCTAGACTAAACACCAGGAACTATTTTCAAATAAATCCACTGGGTTTCCTCAGCTGTTTCTTAAGGAAAGAATATTTTATAGTTAGTCTGATCAGGCATGGTGAGGTAGGTACAGAACCTTCATATTGTTGACTGTGTCCTATGAGACAGAGGTACTAGAGTCATTGCAAAGCAATGAGAATCTCTGCACCATGTTTCAGTTGTTCTTGCTGCAGTAAATGCTCATGTCACTGTTTATTCTTCTCACATGTACAGACATTCTACCATACTAAGTTCTTAATTTTAAATTTACACTTCACTAACACTATTCTCTGCTTTATTTTATATGTAAGAAGTTATTCCTAATTTTGTGGAGGGTGGTGGGGGAGGAAAGTTGGCTTGTGTTCTCTATTCTCTCCTATCCCATGCATATATGATCAAACACCTGCCTAAGATGACCTCCTGGTTTTGAGGTGGGGAAGTCTGTACTACTTTCAGGTAACCTCAGAGCCACTGTACGTAAAGCAGCTAAAAACTTGAACAGCTTGTTCTGATTCCTTATCTTTCCTGTTGAGTATTACTGAAAACTGATGATGCAAACAGCAATGCAGCAATTACCAAGGCAAATTAATGTTACTAAAATGTTTGGCTTTCTCTTTACAGGAAGTACGTGATAAGAGCAAAACCAATGGACTATATTTTAGAGATGGGAAATGTCGGATTGACTACATCCTGGTGTATAGAAAATCCAATCCACAGACAGAAAAGAGGGAAGTATTTGAGAGAAATATCAGAGCAGAAGGACTTCAAATGGAAAAAGAGGTAAGAGCTTCCGTGAAAAAAACTTTCAACATATAAAGCTGTGTAGTCTGAGGGTATGTTTTGTTTACTCTGAAACCCCTTTACTCTGTAACAGTGGAAAAATGCTTTTAAATATACCTAAATATAGGGTCTTTACTGCCCGAGCAGTGGGAAAGTGTAGCCCAAAGAAAAATCAGATGCATGGATTGAAGGCCAAAACAGTCCATTACAGTCATCTTTTTCAACCTTATGCACAAGTAGGCCACAATTTCATCCACTGTGCTGTGCAGTAGAGAAAACAAGTGCTGGCTTTGGATGGCCTTAATTCTACTGAGTGCGATCCACATTTCCTCTTAGCTGCCTGCTCTACTCTTTGCTGAGGCTCTTGGTACTCTTTCCAGAGACCTAACTAGACCCCGCCTTCATTTTCCTGCCAGCTTAGGCATAGGGATGTGAGCGGTATTTTGGTAGTTTGAAAACAGCCTGAAGTCTCTCCTGTATTAGTCCTAAACATTGAAATAGTTGGACAGTATATATGAATCATTTATACCAATGTTATTTCCAACAAAATGTCCTAAAACAGTGAATCTTCTCTGGACAGGAATGCGAAAATTAATGTACAGTCTCTAAAAATGTATTTATGTGATATGTAGCGGGAGCAAGGCTTAGAGACGTCTCTCTTGCCTAGGCTATGTTCTTAAACTTTCACAAGTGTACTTAAACAGGGATTAAATCTCACTTCTGTGCGGAATAGATATTGCTGGACATCTAGCTTTACTTATGCTTGCTCATATGGTAATATGCATTGTCATGCTGCCACTGATGGAAATGATAGAGGGATTTTTCAGGTTACAGGTTTTGGTCGGTTATGTAGGTTACGTGCCTCTGTGCTTGAAAGGCACACTTCTTTGGAGAATACTGGGGAGGAAAAAGTGGGAGATGTTTCTCTCTAGAATAATGAAAATGTTTCCTTTCTTTACATGTTTTTGAATTAACACAGGTACTGGTGGATGTCAGTGTATAAGAGTATATCACTGGTTACATCAGCCAGTTACCATAAACTATTCCTTCAAATAACCTGAAAGATAGCATCTTTAGTGCTGCAGCAGTTGATACATGTTTTCAGTGACAGCTGTTTTTCATTTATTACATGTTTCCTGTAAACATACCACTGTCTATAGGAGTTGTATGCCAACATCCAAGAACATGAGAGTGTTGCTGCAGCAATTCAGCTTCACATCCTAGAATTCTGCCCTGCTTCCACCAGGAGAGATGCTGAAGAAGTCTCTGAAGTTTAGGCAGTGTAGGAAATGAATGTGGAATTAATCCTCTCTATTGATATATCTGCCCAGTGGTTTCGAACCAATCTTTTCCTACTTTGTGATTTTTTGCAGATTTATTACTGTGCTAAAGTCAGCAGTGAAAGCTATGAAATCACTTAATATTTTAAATATTATGAAACTTATTGCAACATTATTCACAGAAAACTTTCCAAATTGTTGATTTAAGTGCTTACTATAGAATTTTCTTGTGGCTTTCAAGCCCATTTATTTGGACTTTGCTGCTTACACTGCATGAATGTTCTACCAATTTGATTATTCATTTCAGTTTCTATTATGCTACTGACATGCAGTGTTATTTCTTATTAATCTCATTTGGCCTTGGTGTGACTTCTTGCCAGCATCAGTAATTGCACATTTTCTATCACAGCTGGATAAGGTGTAAACACATCTCAGAATGATCAAAATGTGGTTGTGTTACATGACTCAGGCTAATGTTTTTAAAATCTAGGGTAGCAATCTTTTTTAACATGACTCTGACCTAAAATGAAACCCTAGCATGTTTATTTTATGATCATGTTAGTTTCTAAATTGAATTATAATCCTGAAGGAAACCAAGTACATTCTTGGTACACTCCTTCCCTGTCCCTGCAGAATAGCAGCTCTACTGCATAACACTTAGGTTTAAACTGAGTGGTGTGATTGGTTAATGACTAGATTTCTTATTATTTTTACTTCTCCTTTGGGTGAGGCTACACATCATTCTTGGTTTCAATTCTGGAAGATTTTAACAGCAGGTCTGTTTTCTAGTTGTTCGTATATATCTTGCTTCCACTGGGGAAAGTTTGCTCCCAGATAAAATGAGAGAATTGGCTGTGGCTTTGGCCACAGAACTTAATACAGAGTCACCAGGCTGTAACAGATGGACTGAAAGAAACTTCCTACCTTCCATGACTTTTGTGTGATTGCTGGTTCATTCTCCTTTGACTACTCACTGTTCATATATTGACATTCAATTGTATTAGTCTTGTCTTTTTAATGTGAAATCGGTGTCAGAAAGGAAAACTTATAGAGCTGTTCACAGTGCAGTTTCAAAACCATATTCCTTGGTAACACTGCAGAGAGAGGAAAAAGGCACTGCAGTGGCTCGCTGACAAGTGTAGCACAGCAAAATACCCAGGAAATGGAGAGTGCAGGGAGCGAAGTGCTCACTTAACAGTATGAAATGAGAAAGCGAATCTGAAATGAATTCATAAATGTTGATATAACTTCAGGCACAATGTCAAGATCATGTAGCTGAGAAAGGTCTGAACAGGTGTATGTTTCTGACTCTAGAAAAAGGTGGTAACGTTTTGCAGATATTCCCCAGTGAATTCACACTCATGTTCTTTGGCTATACCACACCACTCTCCCATGGAAGTTCTGCCAAATTTGGTGCTCTGTATATCCAGTAGTAAACAATGAGGGGATCCCAGACCAAAGAACACTTGCTACTACTGTCCACATTCTGAGGGCATGTTTCATATTTATCCAAATACAAGATAAACAAGAGACTAAGATCAGCCCACCAACACTCAGAAAAAGGTAACTTATTACTTTTATGTAAAGAGAAAATACAGATAGTGTCTGTCATTCCAAATACAGTGTTCATCCCTCTGGGACAGTAAAAACCCAGCATTTTGCTTGAAAACCTATCTTTTTAAGAGGGAATGAAGAGTCAGAATTACATTGGGCCTGTGGTATTTTTCACAAGAATAAAGATTTATATATTCAATCTCTTGGCCAAAATCCAGCTAAATTCCCTTATCCCAAATTATTCCTGCAGCTTCCATTAATGTATTTAATCCCTGTCCTAAAAGGCCAGGTAGAACTAAGTTGCTGTAAACAGTAACTACACAGTGCTGGTACATGGATATGGTATTACAGACATCTTTCAGTAAGGTGCTTTAACTTGTACTACTTTAGAAGCATGCAGAGGTAGCCAGCGTGAAGCAGCTAACATACATAACTTGTTCACTTGCAACCCATTTAAGCTGGACTGTAATGCAGTGCAAATGTAGGGTAGAGGTAAGGTAGTTCAGAGAAATCTGTGCTGGATGAACAAACAGAGAACCCTTGGATTTGTAATTTGTAAAAGAAAAGAAGGTGTTAGATCTATGTAAATACTGTGTGACCATAATGGATCTGATGTTGTGTAGGATCTGGTCATGTAGCCCTAGGAATAGACTTCATTTAGTTTGAACTTGGTATGGGTTTGGGGTTTTTTTGCTTCTTATGACTACATTAACCTAATTCATACAGAGTGTTTCTGCTACTAATGTGCTTGATACATTTTGCTTAATGATTGTGTCCCAAGTTTTTAATTTGTAAGTTCATTTGATACAGTATATCTGAAAAGACATTTGACATACCAGTAGAAATTGGTAGATAGAACTGTAGTAAAGAGGAACTAATCATATAAATAGTGAAAGTAGTATTCAGACCCTTTATATATTTTGCATTTTTATGTATAGTAATGTTTCAGTATAAAAGCAATGAACTGCTTTAAAGCAGTAACATCCCTTACTGCCTTAAAAAGCAGGTCTTCTCACAGCTGCTGGATGCAGAATATGTTTCAGGAACTAGTTTTAGGTATTTTTAAAATATCAGTCCATTTGAACTTCTGCCCACACACTGATCTTTGCATCTCCCAGATAAAAATGTAGTGTAGTGTACTGGTCCAGATTTCAGGAACTATCTAAATTGAGTGGGTTTTGTGTTACATGCCCGATTAAAAATTTAAACATTGTCACCATAAGTGTCAAGCTGTCACCAGGGCATCTCTAATTGCATTTGCTACCTGCCTCAAGCAGCAGCTGACATTTCTGGGACAACATCTGGCAGTTGATATGCAGCTGGTGTATACAGTAGGCAGTAGAAATATACAGTAAGTGTTCTCTGGAGGGGGGGGGGGGAAGCACAGTATAAACTTCACTTTTAGTTTATGAACAAGTATCTACTAGCAGGTATAAACTTAGTCTGAAAGTTATGTTAATCTAAATCTGAAAGTTACGTTTAGAGATCTATTTCAGTAGTTGATGCAATATAATAGCAGGATACTATTATTTCATGATTTTTTCGAGTTTGCAAGCAGATGTAGATAAATTCATGGCAAGGTATTAGGAGTTCTACACAGCAGTTTTTCTTTATGTGCCTGTACTTTTTGTAACTAATGGCACAGGACTTTAGAGGCTTGAAATGCATATTCAGTAAGAGACTTGTATTTAGCAGCAACTTGGAGCCTGGTTTACAATGATGAAAGTTGAGAGGAATTACAGGTGACGGAAAGAGCACACAGTATAGTATCTCTGTGACTCTTAGCTCATCCCTGAGTGTAAAACCAAAATAGACTTATGACCATGTCAAAGTGAGATAAAAGAAATAAAGAATAAGTATGAGAAAAACAAGAACATCAGAGTTGGAAACCTTAAATATAGTTGTGATCAGAAAGTGATGATGTGAAAGAGACATTATAATCCACAGCTATTGCTCCTGAGCATAGTCAAATATTATAATCTACTACTTCTTGGTGGTGTTAATACTGCAGAGCCAAAACAGTTATGTGAGACTCATCTGCTTTTTTTTCTGGTTTGTGCGTCATCACTGCAATTGTTCATGAGACTTTTGTTATGTAAACATTATTGCTGATTGTGATTCATGGGCAGCAATGAATTAAGCTGACTTCCATACCTCAAGTGGCATTTGCAGATCTGAGTGAGGAAAGATGTTTTATAAACTTAGTTTATGTAAATTGGTTCTCTGAGAAGCAGTGCACAATAAAATCTCAGTGCCTTTAGAGTTGACTCTAAGTTTCTTTTTCAGTTATGCCTTCGATTTATTCAGCTATTGAAAGAACAATAACTTGTTTGTAATTTATTGCTGCTATAGATGTTAATTTACTCAACCAGGCATACAGTTTATAACAGTGCTCAGCCTGTGTCCCACTATTTGCAGCTTATCAGGAGAGTTTGTGCGGTGACCAGAACCAAACTGCAGGTCATCTGGGGAATCTTTTTTTGGCTGCTAGTTCTCCTTTGATGCTCATATACCTTCCCTGTCATGCTGAGCTTACTCTGCATATACCAAAATCCCCTATCCACTAGAGAAAAAGGTGGCTAGGGAAGCTTCCACTACCAAAATGGCATCTGCTGTCCTCTGAGCTTTTTTTTTTTTTACAGAGGGAAAAATAACTGTGAGCATGCACTGTGAGATACTGTGCATGTGATGATCATCCATACCGTGCAGGCATGGTAGGTCACATGGAAGATGTCACCTATGGGCTAACATGCTTCTCTTTAGGACAAACTGGCATTCGGACAAAACTAGGCTTTTTAGTCTTTGGAGAAGATCAAATGTTGTATTGGGTTTGCATGGCAAGGTTTTGGTAGTGGGGGGAGCTACAGGGGTGGCTTCTGTGAGGAGCTGTTAGAAGCTTTCCCTGTGTCCAATAAAGACAATGCCAGCCAGCTATAAGACGGACCCACCTCTGGCCTATCAGTGACAGTGGTAGCACTTCTGTGATGATGTATTTAAGAAGGGAAAAAACCTGCTGCATAACAGCAGTCACAAGAGAGGAGTGAGAATATGTGAGAGAAACAACTGTGCAGACACCAAGGTCAGTGAAGGAGGGGGAGGAGATGCCCCAGGCACCAGAGCAAAGATTCTCCTGCAGCCCATGGTGAAGCCCATGGTGAGGCAGGCTCTCCCCCTGAAGCCCATGGAAGTTCACAGTGTAGCAGATTCCACTGCAGTCTGTGGAGGACCCCATGCTGGAGCAGGTGGATGCCCAAAGGAGACTGTGACCCCATGGAGAGCCTGTGCTGGAGCAGACCCCAGTGGCAGGACATGCGGACTCATGGAGAGATGAGCCCACACTGGAGATTTGCTGGCAAGACTTGTGGCTCTGCAGGGGACCCACACTGGAGCAGTCTGTTCTGAAAGACTGCAACCATATGGAAAGGAGCAGTTCATGAAGAACTGTAGCCTGTGGTAAGGACTTGTGTTGGAAAAATTCATGGAGGACTGTCTCCCATGGGAAGGACCCCACATTGGAGCAGGGGAAGAAATCAAGGAGGAAGTAACAGCAGAGACATGTGATGAACTGACTGCAACCCCATACCCTGTCCCCCTGAGCCACTGGTGGGAAGGAGCTGGAGAAAATCAGGAATGAAGTTGAGCCTGAGAAGAAGGGGGCGGGGGGGAGGGGGAGGTGTTTTTAAGATTTGGTTTTATTTCTCATTACCCTACTCTGATTTGATTGGTAATAAATTAAACTAATTTCCCCAAGTTGAGTTTGGTTTGCATGTTATGGTAATCGGTGGGTGATCTCCTTGTCCTTAGCCTTTCATTATATTTTCTCTTTCCTGTCCAGCTGAGAAGGGAGAGTGATAGAGCAGCTTTGGTGGACACCTGGCATCCAGCCAGGGTCAACCCACCACAGGTGTAGTTTGATGTTAATTTACTACTGTAACTAGTATCAAGCATTCAGTAGTTTTCATGCACTCTAGTAAGTTATTTCAGTCTCTTATTTTCTGATCCTACTGTTCAATATGTAAATATCTACAGCTAATGAACTTACAGTACAAATTATGCAGCCTGCAGGAGCTGTGGTTTCATGAACAGCATAATATGCTATTATTAGCAGGTGCAGTTTGTTATTGACTGTTTAGGTACTGTGTCTGATTGCATCCACAAATCGTGGATGGAGACATCAAAGTGACATAAACTATGCCTGCAAAAAGGGATCAAGACTGAAATGCAAGACCACCACATGCATTATAAGTGAAAGTGCTTCCAAGCTATTTAATTTAAATCATTGGGCTGTTCATTTCATTCAAATTCACCCAGAGCAAGTTAGAAACAGACTGGTCTTACAAAGATTTATTGTTAGTTCATTATCTAAAGCAAATAGCAAGTGGAGTCTCTTTTCACCAGTGTTTTACAGAAAAATGTATGGGTACAAACAGAACAACGTCCTTTTCGAGAGAGTGCTCTGTACCTAAAAGCACTGTCACTAATAAGTGGAGGAGTTTCTGGCAGCCAGGGATTCTGAGAGAAAATGTTTTAGATTTCAGATACTTTGTCCACTGTACAGCGCAATGGCAATTTAGAAGAGAAATTTGAGGAGGTACATGGAAGTCTGGATGAGTCTGAACTCAAATTTCAGTGTGCAGTTTTAAAAAGTACCTTTTTTGATTCTCTGAGGGAGCCCAGAAATTGATGGTTTTGAGTTGACAAATTCCAGCCTTTAATAGGACTTTGTAAAGCTAGTAAACTATGGAACTGTTGTGGAAAAAGTTACATTTGAAAAAAGTACGGCTTTTTAATGGATATTTCTGTAATACAGAAAATATTTAGATAACTGAAAAAGAGATAAAAAGACCCATGAGATACTTCTTTTTCTTCAGAAATGTTGAGTAGGATTTTCTTTTTGAAGATTTTCCTGTCATCAGTCTTCACAAATCAGAATGTCAAAAACCTTTTGAAAAACACTAGGCTCACAAAAAAAAACCAAACCCCAACAACCAGGCAATAGATTAAAAAAACCAAGGTTACAATGAGATGTCCCCTATATGTCAAAAGTCACCTTTCCCTTTCCAATAATTGGCCTTAAACTGCAATTATTTTTGTGATGTTGTTTGCCTGCTAGTGACATCAAGAAAAGTGTAATGCACAGTCACTTAATGCACAGTGAGAGTTTTCATTGCCCAAAGGTGACATGACTGGTTTGCTGCAACACTCCCTGATAGTGTTGGCTTAATGAGCAGAAATGTAGAGCTGTCTGTAGGGAACAGAAAGACAGAGTATATAGAAACACCAGCAGTAAATTTTATATTCTCATTTCATGTTGATGATTTTAGTGTTGAACCTGTTTTGAAAAGATGGCATTTTATGTACAGTATTATGTTTCTGAACAAATAGTAATAATGATTTCAAATGCCTGCAGTGCCTTCTTGGTCTAGGGGACATTTGCATCTTCCTCTGCAGCATGAAGTGGTGGGGGGCTGCCCTCCCTGGAAGTAGTCCCAGGAGGGAAGCATGAATCTGGAAAGGGCAATTTCTGTTCTCACGAGGTCCCCAGGCCCTCTCATCATCTGAGTACTTCTTTGTTATACCAGGTTAATTCAGTCATGGAACGTGTGAAACATTGGCATTGTGTGCCTTGGTTTAACTGTATTTTAATCGTGGTAAGAGCCACACAAACAGAGCTAGTCCAGTTACCTCAGTGCTCAGACTTATGGAAAAAGACATTTCAGTTTATGGTGCTCTCAGCCCAAATTAAATGCAGCATTGTCCTATCCACTGATATTTATATATTTGTTTCTTGCTGTTTGAGTGGTAATGATGTTGTAAATGAAGTTTAATAAAGTCTACCTGAGGGAAAAATGTTCCTGCAATAGCCACATCAGCTGAAACCTCTGTTAGCCAATTAGTCATGTCCCCTTGTTTAAAGTTTTGTCTGGTTTATGAATTTCCCTTTTGGGCACAAATATCTTTCGTGTAAGCTTTTAAATATCTTTGTGTAAGCTTTTAAAAGAATCTCTAAAAGTACCTTTTAGGCAAGAGTGTAAAGACCCTTTTCTTTCCTCCTGGAGATCTTCACCATATAGTATTCACTACTTTTCTTAAATACAGCTGCTTGTTGTTTCTGTTAATAGACTCAAATGGATCTTTTAATTTATAACATAGGATTGAATCCCTTTTCTGAAGTCTCCACTGTCAGTCACTAATGTAAGAATGTTCTTAACTTTTTTAACCACCATCTCTTCCACCTTTTTAAATTTCAAAACTTCCCATAAAGAAGAAAACCTCCACAGTGAAAATGTAGATAGAAGAACCAAGTAGACATACGTAAATCTGGAAAACATGACTCTATAATTTCTCTTACAATATGCAAAATTCATGTTATTTTTAATGACTGGTACATTTGGAGACATTTCATCTTCATTTCCAATGTGTTTATTTGACGTTTTTCTTTCCGTTTAGTTTATAAATGTCATGTTTTGAAAAGCTGCCATTGTAGGCTAGTAATAACAGTAGAATATTCATGTGTTTTCACCTTCACATACTTCTTTATAATAAAATCTAGATGTATATGGGTTTCCTATATATTTCTGAATCTGTAATAAGATATCTAGCATTGAGTTTATGCAGTTTCATTATGTAGAAATTTAAGGGTTTGAATTTAGGTATTAGATAGGTTTTTTTAATTAAATTGGTTGGAAAATTATCTCCCACAATAAGCAGTTACAAACAATCCATCTATTTTTAGTGTATTCTTTTTACATTTTTAGTTTAATTGGCTTAGTTTCAGAAGCAGAAAGTGTTTTTTGAAAGAAGTGTATCAGCAAGCTTACTTGCTTGACTGGTAGTTGCTAAATTCTGATTAATATATTTTTCTCCACTTTTATCATTCTCCTGTTTTTTTGGTGAGGAAAATTGCATAAAGTCTTTTTAATCAATCTACTAAAACATCTTTTATTGAGGTCATTCCCTTTAAAATGGCACCTTAAATGAGACACTTATAACATTCTCATGATTTCACTAGTTGTACAAATCCAATTTACTCAATTACCAAACATCAATAACGATAAAGTTCTGTAATACAGTTTTTCATTTCTTTAAAATAGAGCTATAAAGAAGTTACACTCTTTTAGGAGAAAGCTATTCAGACATGTTTACTTGCATCACTTTTTCTGATTTGCTTGTAATGCAGGCATATAAGATAATTTTGGATATAGACTTCAATTTGATGGTCTGAAGAGGATTTAGCATCTCTGGAATTATTTTTCTTGAATGTACAGATAAGGTCTAAAATCTCATTCACCAAGTAACACCAAGCATGCTTCTGTTCAGAATCCTTCACATATTTTGACTCGGGAGTGAAAAGCAATAGGAGGAGGGTTTTTTTTTTCTTCATTTCAATACAGTTTGTTAAAAAAGAATGTATAGCATTTCTGTAGAGACTGGAAAATCACATGAAAGATACTTGTTCATAATACTGGGCACTTGTCAGTGGGCTCAAAATCGAAAGAGTGTCTCTATAAAGGTTATAAAGGATCCCTTTTTCACCAGGTCGATTTATTCAGAGTTTTTCTTCTTCCAGTGTATGCACATTGACTAGGTAGGCAGTAAAATCACCATCTCTTAAGTTAGTGAGCAAATCAGAAAGCACTCTTGTCTAGTCCAGAGGATTCCCCTGCCCTTTTATAGAATCATAGGATAATTTGGGCTGGAAAAGATCTCAGCAGGTCTGTAGTCCAAATTCCTGCTCAAAACAGGGTCAACTGTGAGATCAAGACTGTGTTGCTCAGGAATTTCATGTGCCTTTTTCCAGGTGAATGCAGCTATTAATTTTTTATGTCTGCTTTTTTTTTTTTTTTCCCCCAATCTTTCCATTCCATATAGGAGCCCAGGTGCTTTTCATATTTATTTTAAATGAAAGGCAGATGTTGCTCTCGGTTTTCATATGGGTGAGCCTAACCTCCAGTAATTCCAGTAACTCAGAGTTTCACTGCACTGCTCTTTATATGCTCTCCTCCACTCAGAAACTTTTCTTTCCCTACCTATATTTCTGTGCCTTTCTGTGCCCTGTAAATCAATAATCTGATCTGTGACCTCATTTTCTGGAGAATCTGGAGAAGCTCAAGCATCCCTACCATCATAGGAGTGCTGGTGGCAAGGCATGTCTTAAAGGGATCTTCCTGAAGCAGAACTGTCACCAATGCTATGTCAGGATGGCCATGGCTTTTTTCTTCCTTTTCTTCCCTTACAGTTCAGTGTAGACTGCAGCCTGGCCCTTCATTGCCAGAGTTCTTGAGTTTATACTGTGAGTGCTGTTGCTGTTGGAAACTGTGGCTTTCTGAGACAAGATGGGATTAAATGTCCTGAAACAGCAGTTGAGTGGATGGTAGCTCTGGTATGCAGAAAATCCGGGGTCAACAGTCTTGTGCAAATTTATGGATTTTATCATTTGCTTAAGAAATCACAGGAGAGAAGAATTCAAATAATAAAATACAGAAAATAGTGACCAAAATCAAGAAGCCTTTTAAGTGCAGAGGACACTAGTTGGAGGCTTTGTTACTTACAAATCTGTATTTCGGTATGTGTTCTCTGAGGACAGAATGAATAAAGTGAGATGGGGGAAATGGATAGCAGCCAAGGCCTTGTAAGACGTTCTCAATCACTGTGTCCCAGACATCTAAGCAGTGAACTCGAGCCACCCAGGAAGGTGCAATTATAGGAAGTAATATGTCTACGCTACTGCAGAAGTTGGGGTGGGTAGGGAGGAAGGTAACAGGAGTCCATGGAAAATAAGGTGGCTATGCTTCAGAGCCCCAAGAGGGGAAAGAACCATCATATTGACTGTAGCTGTTTGCAATGTAGACATCTGTCTGACAAGGAACAAACCCTTCTGGGTAGCCATTCATCTCAATCTGAGGCAAACAGCACAGATGAATTGTACCGTGAAGGCTCTCCATTGTTGCTCTCCATTGCAGGCAGCTAAACATAGTTGCCCTGAATCACACCTGTGATGTCTGCTCCTTGGGAGTAAGTCTTAAGGCATCTTGTCAGTATAAGTGGGCTTAGAGCCATGATAGTGCTAGTGTTTTTATACAAATATAGCAGCCTGACAGTGTCCAGAAGGGCAAACTGGGTCAGATATATGGCACACACTATATCTATAAACTACTAAAGATAAGCATTGTTCTTTGTCCTGTGCCCAAGTGATAGCTATGGACTTACATGAGTAGACCTGTGGATTTCAGGATCAACCCCAGTACTGGTGGAATGTAAAGCAAACAGCTAACAGAATTGTGTGACAATTGTAAAATTCAATTCTAAAACCCCCAAGCTATGAAATAGAATAGACTAATGATTCTGCAGATTTTCCATTATTTTACGTCTTCTGTTCTTTGCTGTTTTGACTATGAATTGATGAGTGCTTGCCATGCCAATTTACATTTCCATCTTGGCCTGTTTTTTGTCTATGTTGTGAAAGGAAAAAGAATTAATGTATCTTACTAGTGCGTTATTCCAGCGAGAAGGCACAATGTAAAAATGATATGGGGAGGGTGAGCACAGTGGAGTTTTGGGAAAGGGGGAGAAGGATGATGGTAAAAAGTATTAAGAGGAAGCTGGTATCAAGATGTGGAGGCATATCCATATTAAATCACAGCAGACCTGTAAGAAAAGATGCCTTCTCACTGTATAACCCCCCCTATAAAATCTGAGTGTCAAATCTCTTTAGAAATAAAACACATCTTAAAAAAAATATTTTGTATTTACAGAGGATGACTTAGCAGAAGGCAGGGAAAGAGAAAGGCAAGGAATTAATAGTCATTAATATAGATTAGACTCAGCAGTTTTAGCTAAGGAAAGAGGGAAACATTTTGAAAATATGTATACATTTAATTTAGACAGATTCAAAATTAAATACCTGATGCTAAAATGGCCTGATAGTTGATAAGAAAGGCTTAGCTTTACAAAAGAGAAAACAGAAAGAAAAAAAAAAAAAAGAGAAAATGTTTAGAAGTGATTATACAATCCAATAATACATCAAAACATGCTATTTTGTGTGGACAATGTTTAAACTGAAATTTTTCACGTGTTTAACTCCAGATTTTTAGAAACCTTGTTCATACACTTTATTCAGTTTGGTGTTGAAAGAAAATGTATTTCTCTCTTAAATGACATCACAGCTGACCACTGAAATCTTCATATAGGACTAACTATGCCTAGCTAGCAAAAGTCATTATTTACTGATTCTGTTCTTAATTTATTTCATAGACTACCTATAAGGCATTAGGGTTATTTTCCATCAGACACTGTGTAACATAAAAGAAAACCTCATTTCCTAAATTCGTTTCTAGATTCCTGATGCAGAAATGAGCTGACAGCAGCCAGGTTCACTGCACAATCATTTTACTTGCTGTTGGCTACAGGAAAGTCAAATTAGATCAGTAGCCTGGGTCATGGTGCCAGGCCCACAGTTTGATTCAGATCTCATCAAGATATACATGGAAATGAATGGATTTCTTGCATTTACATTTGTTAGCCAATGTTCAGAGAGTATCACACTTAGCTCCTAAGTGGGAGCAGTGGGAATGTGAGTATGTTTAATGTTTTCTTGAAAACCTAGAATTTGTATTTCCTAAAAAGTACGTATACACCTCTATAAATGCCGGACGTTCTCCCTTACTCAATCAGTAAAGCCTCCAAGCACTGTCAACAAGTTACTGCCAATATCCAAAAGCACTGATCTGTTTCATTGTGTTATTCCTGAATACGGAGCCTCTTGTAAATGGAATTGTTCCAAGTTAAGTGTATACCTTTAACAAAGGGAAGACATGTTTCTAATGTCCTTAACCACTTAATTTTGATCTTGAAGCCTATAGAACCTGAAGATCTCAGAAATTCATTTTAAGTAAAATAATAATATATTCCACACTAAGTGCTGCGTACAAATACTGTTCAAAATATCCTGAAATTATCTCTGAAGTAAATTGGATGGGTTTGGAGAAACTTATGCTTTAAATACTATTTTTGCTTGGATCTCTTAAAAAGAATGCATGCTTCTTAATCTCCAAATGAAAATAATATTGTCTGTTAAGCAAAGATCTTCATTGCAGTTGGCTTCCATGGTGCAAGTGAATTTGGAGAGGGGGATTCTTTGCCAGTGTGTATGTTACTTGAGGCCTTAGTTTCACAGCATCATAGGGATCTCATATTTCAATATTATAAAGCAAACAATTTTAGGATTAGTTCCATCACTTGCAACATAGACAGTCACATCAAAACTAACATTACCTTATTTGATGGTGATATTTGCCTTTAAGGTTGTTTACTTTAGCTCCACTCATTTAATCTTCGTGTAAGAGCTCTGAACTAGGAGAGCAGATCATCTTTGTCCTCTGTCACATTTGTCTGAACCATTAAAATATTGAGCTCCATCTGGTGCTTCTTTGCTCTTCTGTGTCATACAGGAGGTGTTTTCATCCAGCACCTTATGTCAATAGGCACACTGGGAATAGCAATAATTGATCAATAGTAGAGCTCATGTTTAGGTGTCTGCCTTGTCAGTACATTGTACCATGTATGGATGTTGCTTTATTACAACAAATTAGAACAGTCCAAAGTAAAATCATAATTTTCCCTTGTCATACACTGACCCTGTTTCATTTAAAGAACATCTAACAAATGAAGAATTCATACAGAAGGTGCACAAAGAATCCAGTGTTCTTCCTTCTTAGTTCAGACATATTACTAGGTATGTCAGTTTCATTTTGTCTCCAGTTAGACTCTAATTACTCTTACCTTTCCTTAAGAAACTTTTATTTTTCTTCCGTTTCTGAAGTATAATTTTTTAACATCAGATGATCTGTTTATATACATAAGTCAAACTACTTTGAGCTTAACTGAGTAGAAACAGATGAAAAATCACATAGACCACCAATTATCAGGAATTCTTCTCTGCACTAGACCATAACATTTCTTTTCACGATCAACCTGAAACTGTGACTTGGTGAAGTCACATGGATGTGCCTTATCCCCCGTTGTTTTGCATATTAATTTTTTTGTGGGAAGTCTTACAGAGTAAGAATGTAGTTTGGGATTTGGTAAAAGATAAATCTATGTAATTACATTAATCTGAGTTGTGAGCTGAACTGTGGTAATAAAACCTATTCTCACCATCATATTTTGCTTTGAAAAGCACTTCTCTTTTGTGGAGTAATGGTGTCATATCTGGAGAGATGACTGCTCTGTCATATGCCTTGACACATTTCCAAGAAAACTTCCCTTGTAATATTGTTTACTTCTTTTCAATGCATCAAATCACTAGAGTACCTTTAGTAAGATTACAGAATGCAGTCACTCAAAAATTCACTATGGCCATCTTATTAAAGGAATATAACAACTATTTGCATAATAGCAAAGAGGAAAGGGAAAATGGCTCAGTCATGTTTCTGCTTACAAATGAGCCAGAAGAGTTTTGGAGCACTGAGTTGAACAATATGAAATGAATTATTAGAAGATGGCTCCTCATACTCTTTCTAGTTCTAATAATCCTAGCAGTAAGCTAAATAAAGCACAGAAAACTGAGATGTAAACCAGGGGAACAGGCATTTGAATTACTCAGACTCTCAGAGTATATGGGGAGCTATAACTGGTAGAGTTATAAGTGATTCACATTCTTCACATGCATCTTTCTCCTTCATTTAACTGGGTCTTGTGTTTTCTCTGGTGCCTTTCCTTTCCTGGAAAATGGTGACCTGAATTTAAGTCTGAGAAAGTGCTTTCAGAGTGGTCTTCTGTGGCTTTCCCTTTCTTGCAGAGCAGAGCAAAATGTGTGTCCTGCAGAGCCAGGTATGGTGCAGAGACCCCACCCCCAGGTGCTGCTGAGTGACTTACCTTGGGAATTGCAGATATTATTGTCACATCAGCATGAGATAGCACCCAGCCTAATCAGCCGTGCTATCGTATGCATGCACTAAACCCACTACTCCTTCTACAGCCAGGGCTACAATCTCTGCCTGTAATTCCTCACATTGTGGATGTGTAGCTGACTTGAAGAACTCAGAGCTCCACTGTGCTGTGTGGACTGAACTAAAGCCTGTCTTCTGATAGTGTCGTTTGGAGCAGGCTCTTCCTTAGGTGTGATCTTGAATTCACTGGCATCAATCTTTAGAAAGAATTTTGCATTACACTGTCAAATACAGAGGTATACAGACTGTAACAGAGGGACAGTTCACTACATCCTGGAAAGTGTCGACACTTAAAAGAATTCAAAGTCTAGGTTGATACTCATATAAGTATTTGTCTTCCTTCCAAGACTCTGAAGAGGGAGTTGAACAACCAGATAGCTTTACCTTGCTGGATCATAGGCAGGTGCTCAGAACCTGGGCAGCTGCAAACACTTCTGTGTCCATATGGGATGTCTGTTGTGGCCTTTCTGTCCAGACATGCTATGGTGCCCCGAGAGATTGTGAGGTCTCCATCTACAGAGATATTCAAGACCACACAAACTGCTCTAGTTGTCCTGGCTTTCAGCAGAGGTTTGGACTACATGACCTCTGGATGTCCCTTCCAACCTCTATTATTCAGTGATGCTATGATAAGCAGCTTGTTCAGTTCCTCTAGGTTATTTGTATGCAAAAGCTATAATAAGCCTGCCTGCATGTTTTGGGTGTTTGATTGATTATTAAGTTTGTGAAATTAACTGCTGGACAAAAAATAAATTGCCTTTTTCTTTGCCAAAGCAATGTTTCTACAATAAGCCTCTGAAAGCAAACATGAATATTTAACAGACAATTCATTAAATGTAAGTATTTTCCACTTCAAAAAATTATTAATGAGACATAAATCTGTACTGGAAAAATATTTGGTTTATATTTTACACTTGGAATAAATTACAAAGGAAGCTGCTTGATAAAATGTAGTTCAGTTGTACAATGTATTTTTAGTGACCTGTGATGCCAAAAGTAAAACATTGTACATGTTTGATGATCTCAACTAGAACTGATGCTGCATGTAAAGATACTTAATAAGTAAAAACATATTATTCTGCTCAGAGGTTTTAGCTATCTGCATTTTTAATCTGCCAATAATTAATTTCACATGTTTATATTATCTGCCAGTCCAGATGAATTAAAAGACGCATCCTATTTGTCAGATTAAATACATATGATTAGCTATTTCAATTGTCGCAGAAATCTTACCCAGATGGGTCAAAACTGTATTAATTCAATATTTACTAATGGGATTATCAAGATAAGTTTTATTGATGCTTCACATTTAGATCAACCCCTTCCATTAAGATGGTCATGCTGCAGGTATTTCTGGTCTTTTTCTCTAGAAAGTGGAGCTCAAGTCAGATGACGTTGTTTCCATGGTAGATTTAGTACATCTGACTTACCTTACTGTTAGATGCGTCCTGTCCGTCACAAGTGAATTCAGATGACGTTAGAATTAAAGACATCCTTTCTTATGTTGTTACTTCTCTCAAAGGAATTTGTATCTCTCTGTTGCAGACCATAAGCTTACTGTTGCACAGTAAACTTGAGCAATGAGTTAGTAATTGCATTTATTTCTACTCAGGTAACCTATCCTGTTCTTTTAAGTTGCCCTCCCACTCACACATTTTTGTCTGCATGAAAGGACATTTGCAAACATTTTCCCTTGTTACTAACTCTGTTCTGTTCCAGCATTGAGATCCTGTCAGCTGCTGCCAGAAATTAAGGACTGTAACAATGACACCTGCTCTGAGCTGGATTAGATGACACATTGCCTGAATGCTGGCAATAGCCAGTCACCTGCCTGCATTACTAACTCCACTGGAGCTGAACCTCTGGAAGTGTTTTGCAAAATAAAGACAAAGCTTTACCCCATCATCAAATTTTGTCATGAGATTTCATAGAAAAATAATTTAAAATTGTAATCATGTGACTCTGTCTCCTTATGTCAAGTGTTCTATATTTTATGTGTCAGTGTCTTCTTATGTCAAAATTATTTAATTAACAACTTCCTAATGGTTAGTTAGGGCTTTCATTTTTACTCTTATTTTCATCCTTACTGCTTTTGCCCCTTACAAGTTTCTTAAAATCCTAATTGAATGTGAGCAGTATATTCCCCTTTTTTACTAAGCCTGTACTTTGATTGAAAGTATATATATGAAAGATATTGACACTATTATTTACTAGATTCCTCTAATCCATGAATGTGGAGGTTAATACTTGTGTATATATATAATATTTTCCCTGAAACTGGGCATATATTGACAGTATTTAAGTAGATATTTACCCAGTGGTAATGTATGCACTTCTGAAAAATATTGGCAGCATATTACTGCTGTGTTTCCAATTCTGTGGAATTACCCTTGTGAATCTACATTTGCTTTGGTTTTGCAGAGGAATAACAGTTTAATCAATTAAAATTTGCTCGATTTTGGTTTTCCTCTAAATTCATTCCACATGGCAAATCAGTCTGTGCTGTTAACAGAGTAATTCTCAAAAACAGTGAAACCTGTAGCAGTTACTATTTGCTACTCTGCATTCAGACGTCATACAGAGCTTCATTATAGGGAGAATTGTTACTAGAGGAAGGATGTTGATTTTCCTCTCCTTTCCTGGCTTTTCCTGCATTATGGTCTTAACAGCAATGAGCTACATTTGCCAGAAATTTGAGCAGTGTCCCCACTCTGGCTTTTTAACTTGCCTTTCAGTGTCTTACTAAAGTAGGCAAGGTTTAATTCTGGTTGCTGGATCTGTATCAAAATCTTATTTATCTACTTTTACTTTTATGAGGAAGGCTTTAAAAGGTGAGAAGAGTCCCAGTCTTGCATATTTTTCTCTTAAATAATGATAGGGAAAACACCTTAATGGTAAATTCTGATTTCTTTTCCCTATTGATATGCATACATAAATGAGAGCATTGTTTTTTACAGTTGCCTGCCTAGTAGCCTCAAGACAAATAATTAGCACCGTTCAGTTGGAGACACTGTAATTTTATCCTTCTTCAAGGTTATATGCTGTGAATCTCTTCTCAACTTTCTTAACTTTTAGACTCAAGCAATACTTGTATTAATGTCCTACAGTTGTTTTTGTCTTATAGTGACTTGACAATATTATTGATAATGAACCAAAAAAGATCTTTGTTGGAGGAGAATATTCAAGAGGGTATTTGACAAAAAGATGCTAATCTCCAGCCTTGATCCTGGAAGACAGCCTGCAAATACAGCAAAATGTGGGCTTTTCAAGAGGCGTTCAATGTCAGCATAACTTTTCTTCCATTCAGACTAACAATGGTAACTTCAGAACAAGCAGAGTCAGGTCAATAGTGAATATATATATTTAAATCCTGCCATCAGAAGGATTTAAAATGTCTGCAGGAGTACATGTGAGTTTAGTAGCCAGGACTTAAATTAAACAACAGTTAACACAACTCTGCCAGCTTTCAGAAGGAGAATGAGAACCTGCCCTTTACAAGTTTTCCTTGACCTAGCTGATGACTAACTCACCAAAGCAGATATTTATGCTTTTGGAGTTATGGAAATGGCCCCTACTTTAGTCTTTTCCACTCCTTATGTAGTGATACTGGAGAATAATATGGAGCTTTGTTTTTTAAACATATTTATGGTTGATTTCTTTTCTTTAGGAAATGCAATGTCTGTAAAAACTTAATGGTAAAAGAGAAACGTCATCTTGTCAGAAGGGCAAGTCTACAAGATGTGGGTGTGTGGTACTACCTGTATTCAAGTATTGGCAGCAATGATAAGGTACTGAAGTGATTTGTCAGTGAAGCCAGAAAGGTTGGTAATTAATCATAGAATGGTTTGGGCTGGAAGGGACCTTAAAGATCACCTAGTTCCAACCCCCCTGCCATGGGCAGGGACACTTTCCACTAGACCAGGTTGCTCAGAGCCCGGTTCAATTTGGCCTTGAACACTTACAGGCAGGGGGTATCCACAACTTCCCTGGGCAACCTGTTCCAGTGTCTCACCACCCTCACAGTAAAGAATTTCTTCTTATAGCTAATCAAAATCTACCCTCTTTCATTTTAAAACTGTTACCTCTCATCCTATCCCTACACACCCTGATAAAGAGTCCCTCCCCATCTTTACTGTAGGCCCCCTTTAATTACTGGAAGGCCGCTATAAGGTCTCCCTAGAGCCTTCACTTCTCTAGGCTGGGCAACCCCAACTCTCAGGCTGTCCTCATAAGGGAGGTGCTCCAGCCCCCTGATCATCTTTGTGGACCTCATCTGGACCAGCTTGAGCCTGTCCATGTCTTTCTTATATTGAGGGCCCCAGAGCTGAACACAGCACTGCAGGTGGGATCTCACAAGAACAGAGCAGAGGGGGAGAATCACCTCTCTTGACCTGCTGGTTACACTTCTCTTGATGCAGCCCAGGACATGGTTGGCATTCTGGGCTGTGAGAGCACATTGCTGGCTCATAGTCAGTTTTCCATACACTGCTACTCTCAAGTTCTTCTCCACAGGGCTGCTCTCAATCCACTCTTCGCCCAGCCTGTATTTGTGCATGAGATCTCTGATACGTGCAGTGAGTACCTGTGATACAGAGATATGGCCTATAGGAACTTGTGATTATCAAATACTGGTCTGGTATTCTCAGGAATTATGGAATATGATTTCCAGCTGTAAAAGGGGGTTGGGGAGTAGAAAGAAGGAGGAGGGGAAAATTACAGCTTGTGAAAAATAGTAGATTAATGGCACTGAACATAGAAACGCATTTTATGTTGATGGTCTGTAACCCAGGCTCTGGTGATGTGAATTCTACCATACAAACCTGTTTTGAAAATCAGGGTTTCATTAAACTAAATACACCTTGCTATTGCTTCTCAATCAGAATAATAATTTTTTTTAAAGTTCCTGTAAGAAATAAATTGTTTTATAAAGAATGCCATCTTTGCACTTTTGAATGTTCATGAATTTTCATGTCTAGAAACTTGTAGTTTTCAACCAACATTTCTCTGAAGTACAGTTCTTCCATGGGAAATATTATTTTTTTCAGCCAGTTTCAGTAAGTGGATTGACCAGAGGCTGTGAAATCTCTGCCTAGGAGATATTCAGGACTCAGTGGAACAAGCCCCTGAGCAACCTGATCTATTTTGGCCCTGCTTTATCTAGAGAGTTAGCCCAGATGACCCCTACAGGTCCTTTCCAACCTAAATTAGTCTGCAATTCTCTGGTTCTGTCTCTTGTCACACTGGGTTTGCACTTCTCTGAAGACCAGTAAGAAAGTTATTACTGACCAGAAGAAAATTAGTTTTGCTATGGATGTTCCTCCTCAAGAAATCAGTTTGAAACAAACAATTTATTTGAATGTTAGGGGCCTCACAATTATCATACAATGATAACTCTGTAGGCACTGGTGCCACAGGTCAATTCCAAACACTCCATTTTTGTGTTTTCTCATTGCTGTCCCATTGATTCCTCTGGTTTTCTTTCTTCATAATCTAGACATCACTTTCTAGCAAATTGCTCATGTCAATAGTAATTTTATTTAAATTTCCAAGGGGACCAATGTTACATTGATTTTTGTTTGCATGTTCCCATAATATATTGAGTTTACTTCTTCAAACCATTTAAGGTGCCAGTCCTTGAAAGTCAGTTACAACAGAAGAATGCTCCTCTCCTCTCAATGAAACATTTAGAAGCTGAAGGATACTGTGTCTAAATACTAACCTAACAGAGAGAGTTTAGCAAATTCCATCTGCTGAAGTATTTTCTAACTAGGATGGTGCTCATGATATTTTTTTAGGGTATTTTGATTACCTGTTTTCTCCTTAGATTAAGTGAATGTGACATTTCATTCAATTACTCCTCCATCTGGATTTGTTTTTCTCTTTCCAATCTTGTTTTTCTCAGGCTTTCTTATCGCTTTCCTTTACAAACACTTAATATGAGCAAACCCAAGAGAAATGGATTTCCATATTAACAATTTAGAATGATTATCTCTTTCTTCTGAAAATAACTGAACCTCACAAAGGTGTTTTAATTAGATCTTTTGTTCACAAAGCTGATAAAGTAACATTACAAGGTACTGAGTAAAAAATATTCTTTAAACATCTGTATTTATATTTGTGACAACTATATGGAAGTTTTTCGTGTTTCTGTGTGAAAATATGTAACACATAAGAAATTAAATTTGCATGGAGATAGTGTTCACTTGTGAAACAACATCTCCACAAGTCATGTTACTGTGGCTGCTATATGTAGTATGTATTAAACTACAGTGCGCTGGAAAATGTTTGTAAGCTTCATGTTTAACAGCCATCACTAAATTAACAAGCTGTTTCTAATACATTTCCTGCATTTTACAGATTTTATTGGTGTGACAGTACCAGAGTTTCCTTCTTTATATTTGGTTTATTAGACAGTTCTTTTGAATTTTGATGGGGGTTTTTTTTGTTTGTTGTTTTTTTTTTTTTAATCTGAGCTGTTTATGACAAAATTGCCAGTCCACTGCTGGCTTACCCTCATTTTTGAGAGAGTAGTTTGCAGGAAATTTTCAGCATAGCAGAATCTAGTCTTGGTTTTGTGGTATTACTTGCTAAAGTCTCATGGGAAAATAAATGATAATTTGTGAAATGTACCTATAAAGAAAAACATTGAGGCCTGATACAGAATCCATAAAAGTCAATGAAAAGAGTACAACTGAATTCACTGTCTGAAACAAGTCTCTTGGGGGCATCTTGTTGCTATTGTATCATTTCATGTTGAAATATTTTTTCAGAAAGTCATCAGTGAAAGAACAGCAAGGGGTTTTTTCTTCAGTTTTTAGTACCAGAAAGTCACTTGTTCAATTACGCACTCAAACCCGTTTTTTTCATGCAGCCCAATAGTACTTTGGATACAAATATTTTTATGTGTCCATTGCTGAGGATTCCAATATTCTGTTTGTTTAATAAAGTGTTAACTCTGTAGTGACGGTTGGGGTTTTTTCTTTTTTTTTTCCTGTGAGCTAAAGAAAATCATACATATGTATCTTAACTGTTGGAGCTTTCATTTCTATCACGTCACAAGCTAGTAATAATGTTTTAGCTACTCTAAGGACATGAACACTCTATAGCCGTTTCAGTGATTTCAGCATCTGTCAGAATAGTGGTGGGAAGAATCAAATAGGCATCAAAAGTATAAATGTCAGCCTCCCACCCATATAATCACTGTAGATTCCAGATGAACAACTGGAATATTTAAGAACTCCTAGTAAGTTGTGTTAATCAAGAACATTGAATACAGTACAATGTCTAAAAAGCTATGAATCATCGCTACAGTTAACTAACAAATTTCTTGCCTGGTTTTCTCAGTCTTCACACTTTCCTTTTCTCATACCCTGTATACCTTACCCATTTCCTGGGTATTCCTCAAGCTCAGCCTGTAGTAGTTGGCACTGTTAATGGGATCCATTCAGTTGTCTAAAGCTGTATTGTATGCAATTTTATGAGAATTTCATTTATTTTCATTATAATCTGAACAGTTTATTTTCCAGTATTAACATGTGGCTGTCTATGTTCTCATGTCATCTTCAGCTGACCCTGCTGTAGCTTTCTTGTAAAGCACTGTTTTTCCTCCTGAGTGCAGAGCTGAATTTCTCCCCTTCTTCTCTTTACTGCATTTCTCCGTTCTTTGCCAGAGAGCCTTCTGTTAGGTAACAGGTGTTCTGGTGTGCATACCCTACATAAAGCTCTCTTCATGCTACATACAACCCATAGAAAAGAAGATGGTAGCACTGTGAAGAGATCTTGCTGGCATAATCATGGCCCTCAATGTTCCTGGGCCACAAATCTGTACAATATTATGTTGTGGGTGGCATCAGATTTCCTTTTTCCTGCTGGCTTTAGTTCTAATATTCAGAATTCATGTGACCAAGCAGGAAGCTGGAGTAAGGGAAGGTGGGGACCATGGCTCTGTAGCTGGAACTTCATTATTTGTGCATGTAGGGCAACAGTGGTAAGACCACACTGTCATGCAAACTTTTCTTGACTGCTAGATGTGTCTCCACACATTTCCACTTCTGTGTGAGTGCAGAAAACCAGGTCAATTGGCAAAATCAGTTCCTGACTTGCCACTTTAGTTTTGATTGAAGTTCAGGACCAAACTTCCAGACCCAGATTTACTCACCAACCTTATTTCCACCCCACACTTGGATAGCCCACAACTCCATGTCAGCCTCCCTTCCAAGTCCTCTTTTCCACGCAAAGGAAATGCACATGCAGACCAGAAAGGAGTCACAGCATGGCTTTCAGGAAACCAGAAGGAAAAGGAGTTGCCAAAATACTTCTAGAACTACATGTGCTTGAGGAAGAATGAGAAAGTGGGAGGGGTGACAGAGGACCAGAAAACCAGGTATTCACCACTGACCATGGATTCTTTCTTTTTTACTTGAAAAAGTAAGCCGTGGTGGCTGTTTTGTTTTTCTTTTTCAGTCATCTCTAACAAACAGTGACATCATCTTTGTGAAGTTGCATGCCCCTTGGGAGGTCCTGGGCAAATATGCTGAACTAATGAATGTAAGAATGCCTTTCAGGTAGGTGTAGTTGTATTTTGTCTTAACCTCCAAAGTCACACTATACTGTAAAACTAATGTAATAACACCAAAATGCACATAGAAGAGCTCTTCTATAAGAACCGCATCTTTAGAAAATATAAATGGAGTACTTAGATGCCGTATTCATTGCTCTTTCTTGTTAATGCCTGCTATTGCGGTACTATACTGGTTTGAAATTAAGGTGAGCTGTAGCAGTGCAGCTGTTTTCATGGGGTATTCTATCCTTAGGCCCTTTAGCCCCTTCAATGCTGGAGCCCCGTGCATACTTGTGCGCTGCTGTTTTTTAAATGGACATTTCATTGAAATCAATGGGAGGTCAAGAAGATCCAGGTACGTAAGGCAGCACAGAAGGTGCATGTCTGCTGGACGTATCTGGTATGTTCAGCACCTGTACATTACTTGTATAGTGTGTAATTATTGAAATACAGATTATAAATAAGTATCCCATCAAACAGGAGAACAATTCAGACTATAAATGTTTTTTTCTGTGGAGAAAATAAAGAATTTACATTAAATGCTACTGATAACCAAATTCATTCCACATGGTCATTCAGATTATTTTTATAATTTATTTGATATTATTTGCATGTTGGGCTATGAAATTTTCTATGTAGCATATTGATTTTACTCTACTGGTTATCAGAAGTGTTAAAATAGCATAAAGACTTCCACTGGAACTGACCAAAACCCATGAACTGAGAGGTCTTGATTCTTCTTTCAATTAGCAGAGTTTATAGATGTGTAACTCCATTGATTTTAATGGAATTACTCCTGAGCAAGAAAAGGATCAGACCCAGAATATGCAGCTAGTGAGTTGGTGTCCTTTGCAGGATTTCTTCTGTTTTCTTCTCACTTCACTTAAGGATGAAAAATGTCTCCAGTATAAGACAAGCTGTAACAGTAGGAAATACAAGCTGTAACTTGCTAGGAAAAACTGATGTGAATTAAGGACAAAATTGCAATCTTATTCTGTATGTATTTAGGTTTTCATTTTCAAGGCAAATCTTCAACTGTTCTTACCTGTGATTTTAGTGATAAAGAGAAAAATATAAAAGCTATCACAAGTCATTGCAAGATATGAATATTCTTTCAATAACGTGTTCTAACCATACAGACAGTGAGCTAGGCCAAAAGTGTACCTTCTTTGACTTCTGTGGCATTCCTTGGGATGAACCTACCCTAGTAGAGGACAAGGTCTCATGATTACATACACCAGGAACACAGATTTTAGTCACTGTGAGGAGCTTGTTATTTCCTGATCTGAAGTCTCTTTTTTGAAATGTGTCTTTTGGCAGATAGCAAAGTAATTGCCATACAGGTTATGTAGAAAACGTTGAAAATACTAAAGGTTTCTTGACCTACTTAAGGACCACAACTTCATTCTTTCCACATCCAAAGAGAGAGAATTATTACAGTATTGTTAAGAGGGAATCATGGTGATTTACTAATGTATTCTGGGCAGGGTCTAAAATTTTAAGAGCAACAGTAGTGTTTACCATTTAAAACCAAGGACCAGCATTTTACAAAATGTCCACTAGTCTAGACTGCCTGTTTCCAGGTGCCCTTGTTTAACCCCTTGTTTTAAGGGTGGCTGATTGCTTACAGCTTATGATATTTCAGGTTGGAAGTATCCAAGGTCCATGCATCAGTGAATAAAATCCTTGCTGTTTCAAAGCAGACATGCCAAAACAGTAGATAACTCTAATATTGGAAGCAAAATTCAGAAGCACTTAGCTTTGACCCTTCTCCTGCTGAGTCGAGCAAGGTAAATAATGCTATCTTGTGTAGGAGTTGGCCAAAGGAGGCTGGCCAACATGAAATTGTTCGAAAAATTTCACTTCATTAGCACAATATGGGCACTGATATAAAAATTAATGTCAAAATATTATGCATTACTTAAATTCTAAGTCCTGAAAATTAACTTGGAATACTAACCATTTTTTTTTTCTATAGTTTATAAAGCATCAGTGCTGTCTTATTTTAGAAATCTCCCAACCATGCTTGCTTCCAAGGCACTAACAGCATTCCTACAGTACATTTAATATACACAAATATTCAGAATATGCGTGGTGCGAGCCCTGCATTTTTCAGAAGTGGTACAATTCAGTGTTACACAGTGGAACCTCTCAGAATACACAGAAACCACCTTGATTTAGCGCTGACCTTCCGCAGATGACAAAGTCAGGCTCTGGAGGAGGTAGTCAGACTTCAGGCAGGCACCCCGATATTCCAGTAAGGGGTATCAATCCCAAACCCACGCCAAAAAGCCCTCAGATTTTCTTAACTCTCATGAAGATGTGATCCCTCTGCTGAAGGTGATGGGTCAAATCCTGACAGCTGTGGTGGTATAGGCATTTATGAGGAGAACAAGAGCTGCCAGCAGCAGAGTGGGTCAGGAGGTGAACTCCCCATTCTGCATCTCCACAGGATGGTTAGAGGGCCGCTCTGCCCTGCAGGGCTGGTTGGGAAGCAAACCAAGATTGTGGTCAGCATGTGTCTGCTTGTGCACCCTTGTCCACTCATTGCCCATGCGCACTCCCACACAGCTTATTGCACTGACAACAAAAATCAGCTGTGCTTGTATGAGGGGCAGAGGGAGTGGCTGCATACTTGGGGGTGGGTGCAGAGCACATGCTCATTTGCTTGTGTAGTCTATGTTCTGTTTCAAGGGATGTTAGCCCAATAGCAAGCCCTGGTCTCTAATGGTACTGCATGTGTTACGGTACATTGCAGCATCAGGTACTGCTTTCTTGGCTTTTCTAAATGATTTCCTCCTTGTGTTTCACCAAATGCAGCTTTATTTATTCGCTAGTGGATGTGAGATAATTTATCCATATTTGTATCAGTCCTATAGAATTCCTGCAACAGTTTATGGACTTCTTTGAAATAGAAGCATCTTTGGGTCCCGTCTTCACATATGACAAATAGCAGAAAAGAAGACAGTGGGAAAATGATGACCACCTAGCAATTCAAATGTCACCAGAGTCTCTGTGGCTTCCTGTCACAGTTCTGTTAATCTCTCTTTTAGTCTCTTCCTCCACCTCTTACAGGCTTCTGTCTTCAATCTCCTTTCCTTCCTTGCTAGTTCATACTGTAACTGACGATGGGTTTTCTTCTCGACTGGCTTCATTTTTGCTGTTCTTCCAGGAGAAAAATCTATTACCTGCACCGCCGATACAAGTTCATGAATAGGTGAGTACAGTTCTTACACCGGTCTAGTTTATGTTCAGTTGGACACAATAACAAAAGTAATGGTTAAGGTTAAGCTGGAAGGAAAAGCGTATTAGCTGTGTTTGATGGAAGGGTGGAGGGAATGATTACACACTAGGACATCTACAAAAACAAATACAGAAATTGCATTTTTAAGGAACTTTCAATGTGAAAGAGGTAATTAATTTTCTCAGTGTTGCCTTTTTTAGGAATAAAGAAATATTTTTCAATTGATGAAGTCTTTTAAAGAAGAACAAGTGTGTTAGCGCAAACACTGTTATCTCTTTTCATGCAGCTCATTAGGGAGTTTCTTTGGGTTAAAATACCACAGTTACAGCTTTTTTTTCATTTCCATGTACCTTGCTTACTTATAATAGTGATGGCATTAGTAATTTAATGCTTGCTCTGTGGGGATACTTAGTACTTTGTTAGTAGATAGGAACACAATGAACCAAGTTCATCTCTGGTGTAATGTTACTGAGCTTGAGAGATGAGTATTTTTCAAGAATCTTTGAAGTGCCTTCACTCAATTATTAAATGTTTTCAGGATTATGTTTGATGCATGGTTTATATCTGACAATGCAATGAAAAACTTCCAATTCTGCAGTTTGCATTTTAAATATTTTTGATACCTTGGACAATTAAATGAAAATGTCTCCAAAAAGCCTAAAAAATACACAGGCTTGGCAAAGACCAGATCATATGTTGGCATTTAGTTCCACAGTGCTCTTGATACAGTTTTCAGAAGGCTCTGTGTCACTCTGAGGTCAGTGGAAATATTCCCATGAACCTCTGAGAGAGCAGAATTAAATTTGAAAAATCTGCATTTTGGAGTAAACAGCATTATGACTTTGCAGATAACGTCAGTAGATGAACATCCATGGGAAAATAAATCACATATTATCACTCTGCTGTATAAGTGTATTAAAAAGCATTTTTTTATATTAAATTCCATCCTGGTGTGCTGGTGACTTGAGAGTACCAGCATTGATCTCACATTATAGTATTTGCTTCTTTATATTAGTAAGCACCAAATGGGCACTTTGTGGAGTTAAGGCATTTTACCTAGTTGGCACAGGCTAATAGACGCACACAATTCTTCTAAATCTTGTTGATGCTCCCCCACTTTCCATCCACACGCTACAATAAATACAATAGTAGCTGTTAACTTTGAAATTTGTCTTGATTTTAATTAAGACATGACTGCTTTGACTAAAGCAATAGATAGGAGGGAGTAGGTGAAGATTCTAGCATTTATATGTGGTGTATGAAATTTTGCTTTACATTAATTTTCTTATGAGTCAGGATGCCACCTGAAGTCAATATGGGAAGAGGTATGATCTTTTTCTGGTATTTTAGTTCCTGAGTGATGAGAACACTTGGCTAAATTCAATTTTTATGTTCAGGTCTATAAATGCCTACTTAAGGTAGAAAAGCTATAAAAGAGGAAAACATATTCAGCTTTATTTTCATTTATGTGAAACTCAGATATACAGCTTCATTAAAAGTATCTATTTCCTCTACTCCTAGTTCAGTGAAGATTACAAGTAGATGAAGTCTGGGTCCTTTTTTTGAGCTAAGCCAAACGTTATATTGACATTCAGGCAAAATTTATTTTGAAGAGGACTTCTGTTACAAGGCAAAGCCCAGACCAGGTCACTTGCAACTTGTCAACCTGACATGGATTTTTAATATGAAAAATTCTAGTGGTCTCAAAATTTCAAATGACAAAACTTCTCTAATGCATATTAGAGGAAAGGAGGGGTATCAGGTATCTATACAGTACCTGCACTGTGGTTAAAAACTAAACAAAGAAAATTTCTAGCACTACAGTAAGCATAAAGCTCTATCAAAGCTGACCCACAAGTGAAAATCACTCCTGATTTTAAAATTTTCCTAACTTACTCTTTCCTTTGAAAAAAATATTCTATCCCTACCCCACTTCCTAGTGAGAAAACAGTTTATTTGAAATTATTTGAGAAAACCTTTGTGTGAGATAAGCACAATATGTATCTTAAGAAAGAGATATTGAATAAAGACTAGACTTGGAGAGCAGAGGCAGGATTGAGGTACAAGAGACTCAGTCTTAGAGACACTGTGAATTAGAATGAGTTTTTTGCCTTATGAGGCTAACAAGTGTTTTTAGAGAAGGAATTTAAGAAGGATATTATCAGATCTTCCACTCTCTTCTTTCACTGTGGCTAACAGTGCCCCATCACTCCAGGCACTCTTGTTCTTGTGTAGGTTGATCTGCTTTCCAAACACCATACCCCTATTTGGCTTAGTATCTAAACTTCTCCGTAAAGGAAAGTGAGGCATGAATTAGCCTTGAAGAAGTGATAAAACACAGTAGATTTTTAACACTGTGTGTCTGTTTGTTAACACTGACACCACTCTCAGCTTTTTTCTGAGAGATGCTCCTGTAGAGTACAAAGCCTGTGCTTCTGGCTGATGTCACTAATGGAGTGAGCGGGAGGCAATTAAAAAATTTGGTCATTTTTCTTTTTCAGGAAGATAAATAGGTTTGGTTGTCAGGGTGGGGTTTTTTTTTTCCCTAGGGATGGCTGTACTGTATGTTCTGGGCCTTGCAAAAAGGCTTTGCAGCCTTCTCAGACCTGTTTGCCAGCAAGCTCACTGAGCATGACAAGTAATCTGAGCCTTGAGCATGGCAAACCAGTTGAATTCTGGGTACACTCAGTGAGAAGCCAACATGAATAATGCATTGCTCTTAAGTGGGGAAAGCACTCTGTGCCTTCCTGCATGTATGCATGGTGTGATAAACCTGCAGCTCGTGTATCTCAAATGTGCACATTGACTTGAAGGGTGAATGGGAAAGGATTTCAGATTAGCAAGGGTATTAATATCTTAGAGAATTCAAATTATTTTAGTTAACAAATAAGCATGGAACGAGATATTATAGAAAACTCTTCTGGCTGATTCCTCTTCCCTTTTCCATACCAGAGTCGCTGAGCCTGCTGAATATACAATAATGCAGAGTTTGTGGTCTTCACAGAGGAAAAACCGGAGGCCAGCAGACAGGGAATATTTCTCTAGAGAACTTCCTTTTCCCTTGTCATACACTTGTGTCTGCACAGACTAGCTCAAGGCTGTCAGTCTGGATGCTGCAACAGGAGAGTTAAAGTTGGTCAGGCCCTTGACAGCCCTGGGATCTGACATCTTGCCTGCACTCGGGCATTTGCAGACTACCTCCTCCTGTGCTCTGAACTGCAGGGCCAGTGCAAACACTGCCCATGAAGAGTTTATGATTAATTTAGTATAAGTCTTATGTTATGTTTGTATACACATTCCAGTTCTTCAAGACAGTCTTGATGGTACATATCCGCCCCCCCCCCCAATGCTATTTTGAAATCTGTCCATGTTTAAAAGTAAGCATTAGCTTTCTTATTCAAGGTAAGAATACCTGATAGGAGAAGGTTGAATATTCCAGGAAAAACTATATGTATTTTAAATGAAACTATGTCATAATTTCCCACACACTCAGCTGCGTGGGTATGGATTACCCTCCCTCAAAAGGACTGTGCAGAGCTCACAGGATTTGCTAGTCTTAGAATTAATGTGCTGGCTTCTGCTAAAAGACTTATATTAAAAGAACAGTGCTTTATCCAGAACTGAACTTAAAGTTCAAAGTATGTCAAGTCATGCCCTTTAGTTCCACTACTGCAAAGATTCATCCAGTAACTGAAGTATGTGCGTAGTCCTTAATTTTTAGCCTATGATTTTTGCAGGCAGGGATCACTGATTAGGACTTGAAGGTGTTAAGAACTTCTGAGAGAGTAGACCTCATTGTGCATTCATATATCATCTTTTTTATGTGTTTTTCATTATAACACTTTAGTTTGGATTTGAATTTGGTTTAGATTGTCTTCTCCAATCAGTTCTGATTCTTCCCCGCCCCTTCATTTCGCTGTACATATTTGCATAAGCACCCCTGCAGTTAAATCTGCTCTTTCTCCAGCTTGATCTTAGTTTGCTTTCACCTTCTAAATGCAAGAATCTGTGGCAGTCACCTGTTAATCTATACACTGAATATTCTGGTTTCATAGAGATTGTAGTATTGCAAGACACTACAATTGAACCAAATGAACAAACTAGCCTGGTTTTTATAGCTTCAGTTGTGAGGTAAGAACCATACAGAGAGCAGGGATGCAACTTGCTGAGGTTTAGCTGCCAAAGCTCTCCGTCACAGTCTCTGCTGTTCTAATGTTTATATGTCCAAAGTGTAATGTGTCAGTTAAGCCTGAAATTTAAACTAACTGAAATGCTGAGAAACAAAGGTTTAGAGATTTGACAAAAGCTTACTGGGCCTAACAAGATTTATAGCAGTGTGTACCATCAGCACTGCTTTTCTGCTGAGACAAAATAAGAGGTTCCTCCACTGAAAGCTGGTTATTAATAATCAATTTCAGCATGTATAATTTGGTCTGCCTTGAAAAATTCAAAAGACATTGCATCTTTTCTAGTTGTAAATATTAAGTGGCCTAGTTTATCAGCATTTGTTCTTTGCAAGTATTCAGGAATGTAATGAAAAAATACTATCTCAAATGCTCACAATTCTCATGTGCTGCAGGATCGAGAAACAAATAAGCAGGTTTCGAGGATGGTTACCTAGAAAGCCAATGAAACTGGACAAGGAGACACTGCCAGATCTGGAGGAGAATGACTGCTATACTGCTCCATTCAGCCAACAAAGAATCCATCAGTGAGTATTTTTTTGTGTCAATTACAAGATGAAAACATTTCTTTCTGGATTCACTTAGGAAAAAATCAATTTCTTAGTTCATGTCTTAAAGACTAGTGCCTTCAAATTAGTTCTTTGTCACAAAAAAAGGGGACAGAGAGAGAGTTCTGAGAGAAGAGCATAAAGTTTGTCTACATTTCTAATAAAGGTCTAATAAAGGTCCAGCTCAAAGCTAAAGGAAATCAATGGAAAAGTTCATTTTAATTAGCTGGAATTTCAATTACATCCCTAAAGTAGTTAAATAGCTAATTCTCTCTTAGGTCAGAATTGCAGTTGTTCTTTGTCTCTTAAAGATGTGATTAAAACTTCTTTTTTAACATTTCTATGTCCTTAGCATAATAAAAATTAGCCCTTCTAACAGTGATGCTCAAAATAAACTGATACTGTGTTTCATTCCTAGTTACCACTGTAGAACAAACAGGAAAGCAGAGAATGTAGTTTTGTTTGTATTCCTCTGGTTTTTATTTTTATGGAAACAAAGCTGCTTAAAAATGCAAGCATACCAATGGCACCAGTGTTCCACCAATGTCACTAGAGAAATCATTTGGCTCCTAGAAGAAGCCTTTATTCACTTGCAAAACACAAAACAGAAAAAGCTCCACATGACCTTCAGATCCCATGTTGAATTTCAGGGCTGTCAAATTTTGAGGAAAGAGGGTGTCTTATTGGTGGTTAGTGATATCGGAAACAATCATTGACTAACTGAGAACAAAATCACAAATAGACAGCAGTGACCAGGGTACTAACAGAAGACACAGAATGACTTCAAGACAGCTCAAAGTATAAAAATCTGAAATATTTTATTTTATCCAGGTAGAAGCCCAGTTGATGCAGTGCTCTTAAATGCCTCACTTTGAACAATTTTTCAGGGATTGGATTTATTAGCTACAATAGGAATGAATAAAATAGACCTCCTCTGCCATAAGTAGTGACTTTCCAAATACAGCAGAAAAACAAGAGCAGGTGCAGATCTCCAGGGAAATTTCAGTAGAAGTCTCCTCCTAACGCAAGTCACCAGCCAGGGTTATCTCCACTAAATGTCTGTGCCCTGAATAGTCATCAGGTTCAGAGTAGAGAGTCTTCTGATACTTGAGCAAAAAGATGGGTCAGTTATTGTGCCCTGCAAGAGGAAGAGTAGGTGCAAATTAGTTCAAAACTGAATTAACTGAGACATCTGGGTTGATAATTTTATTAATAGTAACATTAACTATTTAACTTCCCTTAAAATTACAACACATAAGAAAGGGTTTTTTGTGCCTGGAGGGAGAAATGGCATATATGAACCAGAGTATTTTTTTCATTCTTCTGCCTTGCTCATGTTTGCATTGGTAAACTGGCAGGGGGGATTTATTAAAAACTGTGTTAGTTTCATTAATACTCCTGCTGTTGTTTGGTACTTCTTTTATATCACTGCAGACTTTGAAGCTCTACTCCCTATCAGACATGACATTTTCTGCTTTGCTTTCTGTATAGTCTTCCTATCCTTTTGTTTGGTGAATGATAAAATGCTGGCTCAGCTGCCTTCCTTCTCCCAAAAGGTGCTGGCTCTGACAGGGTTCTTGTACTCCCATCAAGCTCCAGCCTGTTAGCTGTGTCTGTCTTATTCTGCTTCACTAGAATTTTGAAATACAATGTCTTGTTGAATATAATGACTTGTTCAAACTCATCTAGTGAGTTGCATGCAGGCATTTTAATTGTTCCAAAAATTTCAGCGTATGTTGGTAAGCAGAGCATTTCAGGAACATCTTTAGTATGCGCTTTTAATCTTTGATTGTGGAGTGTGAGTATTAAATAATTGGAAATGTAGAGTTAAAAACAGCGATTTTTTCAGTGTCAGTTAACAGTCAAGAAGTGTATTATGTTGGGCTTCACTTACTTTGTACAAATTGCTGCTTACTTTGTGCAAATTGCTGCTTCTTCCAAGAAGTACATAAACATTCTGTTGAAAGGCCTGTATTAAAGCCAGTAGTAAAGATACCCACCTATCCCCAAACATGGGGAAAGTATGATTAGAAATGATTTTTTTTTTTATGTTTATCCCAACACATATTAACTGATATAGCAAATAATGTGACTTGCCCCTTCTTTTGTCTGAGTGTGTTGAGGCAGATGAGGGTTTGATCACTAAGAAAATTACTTCTCTTTCACCTCTACCCACTGCTAAGTGTAGTAACCTTCACAAGGGCAGCACTGATAATTGTCACCTACTCAGAACAGTAACACAAAAATGCTCCAAAGCTGATACAACCCTGCCTCCATATTAGATTAAAGCTTCAGTTTTCAGTTGTCACTGTTGTATTACGTAAGATCTTACTTTTTAAGGAGTAAAAAAGTTACTTATTGAATATAATTTAAAAAAAAAACAAACTGTCAGGGCTTTTATTTAAATTTCTAACCCAGAGACCCACAATAATGTTTTAGGAATGTGAAGATAAATAGTTACTGAAATTCTTGAGCTGCAGAAATTAACAACTGCCATCTACAATAATGTTATGATAATTTAGCTTGCAGTTTGTCAGTGGTAAGAAAAGACCATGAATTTTCATATTTGGTGTAGTTAAGGTTTTGCTAAAGTGCTCTTCCCATACCATATTGCTATTACAATGCAGTTATAATGGATAATTTATAAATATTATAAATAATACTTGTGAAGTTCACATTGTCTCCAGGAAGTACATCATCCTGTAGACTAGAATAACAGTGACAGTGTCTTCCCTACTCCTGGCTTTTAGATGTGACTCTGCATCCCCTTTCATCACACAGTCATGCTGAAACTGATTCCAACAGAACATGCACAGGACAGAGAGGGTCCCAGTACCACATCTGTGCTCAGCTGGCTGATCTCTGTGTTGTTTAAGACTTTCAACCAACATAGGGCCATTTTTTGAGGATATAAAAAGCTTGTAATGTATTGAGTTCTTGAAGCCCTTGGAGAATAATAATAAATGTAAGGCTTTCAGTCTTTGTGCACTGTGCTAAGGTGGTAGCTGAAAAATGTCACTAGTGTCTGCTTTTTATCAGATCTTATGTATAGATTTTGATTTTCAAGTTTATAATATAAAAGATATTTTTTTCTTGCAAATCTGGTGTCCTAACTGAGAAGAAGAGATGAGTGGGAAGTACATTAAACTGTTCTTTATCAAATAGCCACAGGAGTCTAAGCCATATAATCAGTCTTTTAATTACACTAACAAGGTTTTTTCTGGCTATTGTACAAGTATTTCTGGAGAGCAGGACATGTACTTTTGCCAGTTGAATATATCAAGGATTTATGTGTTGTCATAAATCAATTATCCAAGACATGCTGAACAATTACTTCATGGCCATGTAGTAAATCATTCACAAATACAACCATCTTGGACATATACTGAGTTTTCAGATAAGTTCTCCATGTTCTCACTGTAGATTTTGCCACATACCATACCTGGACGTTGCAGAATTCTTCCTGCTTTCCTGCTGTTACATGCTTTTAATTTTCTAAAATGTTGTTCCTTAAATATTAATTTGAGCTTGTCCATGTTTGATGTTTCTCCAAATATTGAAATATTGCAGTTTGGGTCTGGAATTCCTTTCTTATTCCTTTCTTCATAGCATCAGATGTTTTTTCACCTCATCAAAGAACAGACAGTTTATCTTTTTTGATATAGCCACAGTTTTCACATCCAGATTTCCAGTCTGATAGAGCTGATGTTTGTAACGTGGTCTGAGTACAGTCTTCATTTGTGATAGCTGCTTTTAAAAACATGGAAAGACAGATGACTGACTATGCTTACCATATAGAGTCTGTGGAGGCAAATAGTTAAGACCAAAACCAGTAAGGCCTGATCAGACCTTTTTTTTAATAGGAATTAATATTTTTTAAATATTCATGTACAGTGAGCATGTAGGTCAAGTTGATGGTCATTTCCTTTCTTGAATTTTTCTTTCTTATTCAGATGGAAAAGACCCAATGTGGAGAAATGCTTGCTTTCAGGAAAAATAAGTAAAATTGTTTTAAGAGGCACAGCTAACCATCTGACTTCCCTCTGAAACAGACAAAGAAGAAAATGAAAGAATCACATTTGTAAGATGTGCCTATAACTTTTGCATCATTGCTTCAAGTTTTCTTCTAAAGGGATTATGGTATACCTTATAGGGTATATCACAAAATTGTCAGTACAAGAGAAGACCAAAATTCATCTTATTTCCTAAGTAATAGGAAATCTTCTTTTGGAGGAAAGAAGCTCTGCCTCTCTGAGACAAGCATTTTTTTGGCATTTTCTGGAATTCTGTGGAATGCAAAATGATAATTTTCAAGATCGACTTCTGAGTAGTATCTCTGTTCTGCAGTCACAGCTTGGGAATGGCTTTTTTTATGCCAAAGCATTTATTCTGAAAATTATCAGTTACAAGAATGTATAGTTCACAATATGTGAAAAATGTTTTCCATCAGACTTGATAATAATTAGTTATTTTTCTACTACATCTTAGTTATTTTATGTAGTGAGCTGCTAGTCAGTCAGGAGTCATAACAGTAGTAATTAGCTGCAGTTTCTTAGATAGTTGTATACTAGCTAGGGAAATGCTTTTAATTGCCATTTAAAGATTTCAAACTTTATATCAGGAGCTATTTTCCCCTGTTTTTTTTCTTCCAAAGGCAAGAAACTCTCTGATTAAATATTAATCTAATAAATAATTGACTAAACCCCTTAAAAATAAATATATATTACTTCAGTGAAAATTAGATTAAAAAATTACGTGACTAGGACAGTATCTGGATTAATTAAAGAAAAATGGCCCTGCATACCAGAGATTAATGAAGTTATTCTCATTTGTACTATGTTCCCTTGTGGTACAGGATGAGATGTCCTGTATCTTTGTCAGATTTGCAAGATATGCATCTCTCAGGGTGGAGCTACATTTAAAAATTTCTCTGATGCTCAGATTATCCCTAATATATCTCATCCTTACCAAGATGATCTGTGCCTGTCCCCCCCCCTGAGCTGCTTCACATCAAGATCATGGATGGGTCAGGGAGCTGCTACCACTGGAGATGAGGCACAGGGTTACATGGACACTTACTTGTTTTAAACCAGGATGGTCATTCTTGTGTTTAAATACATCTACAGTATAATATACATTTATAAATGGCTTTTTATAGCAGGGAATCACAAACATTCCTGCTCTTAAGCAAATCTTTGTGCAGCCAAACTTGGAAACACCCTGTAATGGGTTTTTTAAATTCTCTCTGCTTCTCGAAGTTTTGCCTGGCAAACTGAATGAAACAGGGTATCCCTGAAAAATACATAAAGCTCATTCTATCTCAGATTAATATTCCTGAGTGAACCAATTTAAATTAAGAAGTGATTTGGGAGGAAGAGTGATTTGGGGGGAAGGGCAAAGGAAGGTAGAGGAGAGATTCAGCACTTTCATGACTATTTAGCAGTTTTGAGGCTGTGATGTGCCAAATCTGAAACAGACAAAGCCACTAATACATTCTTCATCCCAAAGCGATCCTGTGTTAGGCACATGATGGGAGAAGTCCCTCCTAACCATTAATAAACATTTTCTTTTAGATAAACAAAAAAGCTGACGCCTTACAAGTTAGGCAAAATGAAAACAAACAGGAAGTGATAATAATATACCCATTTTCAATAAAATTAACTACATGGGTATGTGGTAATATTCTCACTGGAATACTGCAGGCTCATCTTGTTTCTATTACAAACGATGATTTTCTTTCTCTGATATTAAATGAGGTAAAAACCTGCTGTTGTCTCAGCCAACAACATCTAGCTACCTGGGAGTGCAGTCACTTGGGGATTTTTCCTGTACTAAAGAATACACTTCTCATATAGTGGTTACTACTTTGGATAATATCTGTGTTTTAGTATGTACTGCTTCCAGCAGTAGGCATTTGCTTGGAACATACCTTTTGGTATGGTGAATGTAAGACATCAAATGTTTCAGTGTCTGGGGATCCTATGGAGGAAGAGTGAGCATTGATAGGTGCATGCACACATACTCACTTTGTAGCTTTGTAACCGGACAATGGGTGTTCAGCTTGCAGCTGAACAGTACAGCAGAAAATAACCTTTTCCTGCCTTTCACTTCTCCAAAATAAGTTCAAAAGTAACCCTTTTTTTTTTTTTAAATGGGTCTTGACAAAGATTCAAGAGCTAAATTTACCCACCAAGGGTTTGTACAACCTGCAAAATTGCCAAAGAGGATGCATGAACAGGATTAATTGGCAGTTTGTTCTTGGTTGAATTTTTATTAATTTGAGGGCCTTCTTCAGACAACAGTTAGCTTTGCTGTGCTTTGTTATCCATGGAAAGATAGTTTGAAATCTCCAGTTCAGAGTTTAATTAAGAAAGCTACAAATACAATTTCAAAGCAATTAACCTTTACTGACTTTTTGTGTCACTTACAGTATGAATGTAAGAGCAATATTTTTACAATGACACTTTTAAAGGGACTTTAATTAAGGATCAACTCTGAAACCTTTCCTGCTCTCATTATCTTCATTGGGATTTTCCTTTTGAGTAAGGACAGCTCACACAAATAAGACTTACAGGACCAGGCTAATGGTTATTACTGTTGTGGAACAAATCACTGACTTGCTTATCTACCTATACATTAACTTCACAGGTAATAAAAATAATAGTATATTAATCCTTAGTTATTTTTTATCTTACAAATGAAGTAACAAAATAATCAAAACCTTCAATGAACTGTCTCCTAAATAAAGCCTAAACTCTTACTGAGCCTGAAAACAAGTTGTGTTGCTCTTATGAATATTCAAACCCTTGCGCATATTGAAATTCTAACGATGGCAATATAAACAGAACTGCTGAGAAAACTGTTCCCTCTGCAAGTAACAAGGATTAAAAAACTCTCTAGGAAGCCTCTGCCTTGTGCAGGTCATAGGTCTCTAATGTCTGATGAATGTTTATCTACACCTAGTTTGGAAATGTCTTCAGCTCTGGCCCCTGTGAACTGAAATTTGATAGGTGAGATCCTCCATAGACTGAGAAAGTCTTTCTCCTCTGAGTTCATCGCTGGATGCTGTAGACCATGAAATAGCCTTGATGGCTATTCTGTGAATATGGATTTGCCACCCACATTCAGAAAGAAGACATCCTGGAGCACAAAAATTTTGAAGGGGGAAATGTCCATAAAGCGTGGGAGGGGTGGTGGTAGAAAGGAATAAGTCCTACACTGAACTGCATGATTCTTACCTGACAAGAGCAGCTCCTGCAATTTTTGCAGTAAATTGAAACCTCCCTGGCATTGTCCTATTTTACGTCAACCTCTTACTGGGGTGTTGTAACACATAGTTACAACTACATGAGATATTCTCAACCTTTGAATGCCACTCATGTCTGCCTATTTTTGTTTCCTGTGCCAGAACTCCCTGCCTCCCTGGTTATGGTGATACTGCTCTTTCTGGGGCTACTCTACAGACAATTTCACAAATTATCTTCGTATTTGAGTTAAGCAAAAGAAAAAACCTGTGTGATTTTTATATTCAGAAATAGGTGAGGATTATTTTAAAACTTTACAACATGCAATTCCATCCCAAAACAATGATACTATTAGGGATAATCCAGGACATCCAGAGGGCCCATTTTGACACTTTTTTCACCTTTGGTGAACTCTAGCATCTCTTCTGCATCCATGTCTCCATGAGTAATGTTGGAAAACAGTGAAGAACATGTTTTTGACCTATTCTAGTCATGGTGAGTTCTCCTTCTCCTCTCCCCCCTCTGCCTTCAGATGCCTTTTACTGGCACAAGGATGGGCAGCTCTTACACTCACACATGTTTTAGGACTGCTTCAGCTAGTTCTGGAATAGGCAGAGTTCTTCATGGCAGAGTTCTTATTATACTGAGGTGTAGACATCTACTTCACAGACACATCTGTGTTGTTCCTTCTCAGCCATGTGAGATCAAAAGCTATTAACACATAGTTGCTAAGTTTACAAATGAATGCAAATGACTAAAGTGTTTGCTTAAACGAGTATTTCTTTCATACGATTACATAATATTTAATTTTTGCCCTTTTTCATTCATAACTCATGAAAATAGAAGTGAATAAATGCAGAAAAGCTATTAACCTACTTGTCAAGAAAAACTATACGGTGCTTTTGGAGCAAATTGTCTTAAAAGACAATTTACTTTGGGAATATTTTTTTCTATCTGCCTTTGAAGCCAAACATAAGGAATGTAGAGATTGTCTTGTATGGAAAATTTGCCAGATAATTTTGATAATAAAGAGGGAGCATATGGAATCCCCAAAGTCCAGAAGTTATTTTCCCAAATGACTGTGGAGGTGCAAAGCCATGTATGATTCTCCATGTGTAAAAATTCTTTCTGAAAAAGTTGGTGTTTCATTTGGGTAAAATTACCTGAGGGGAAAACTGAGCAGTAGATCCCATGGTTGTGCAGAAGGGAAGGTGACATAAATCCATGCCAAGCTCCCTATTACGATGATCTCTGTTAAAGCCATTTGTCTAGTGTGCAGTCCTACAGGCTGGTCTCTCTATGACATCTGTATGATTTTACCATTTTATTTATCAGTTTATTCAATTCTCTAGCTCTTCACCAACACAGAGAAAGAAAACATTCTTACTTCCTATCTAAAGCATTTTAAAAAGATGGGCTCATTGACAGAGCTTTAAACTAGATTGAAGTGCATGTATACCAATGCACACAGCATAGGTAGCAAACAGGAGGAGCTTGTAGCCGTGATGAAAAAGAAAAATTGTGATGTTGTTGCTATTACTGAAACATGGTGGAATGTCTCCCATGACTGTGGTGTGTCAGTTGATGGTTACAAGCTCTTTAGGAGGGACAGACAAGGGAGAAGAGGCGGTGGGGTGGTGCTGTATGTTAAGGACTGTTATGATTGCTTCGAGCGCAGGAGTAGTGAAGACAGGGTTGAGTGTCTTTGCATTAGAATCAGGGGGAAGGCCAACAGGGCAGATGTTGTAGTAGGAGTCTACTACAGGCCACCCAACCAGGACAGAGAGATGGATGAGATATTTTATAGGCACTTAGGTGAAATCGCATGCCCTTGTTCTTGTGGGTAACTTTAACTTCCCAGACATCTGCTGGAAATACAACATGGCAGAATGAGACCAGTCCTGGAGATTCCTAGAATGTCTGGAAGATAACTTCCTGACACAGCTGGTGAGTGAACCGACCAGAGAAGATGCCCTGCTGGATCTCCTCTTTGTGAACAGAGAAGGACTGGTGGATGATGTGGCAGTTGGAGGCCGACTAGGGCACAGAGATCACGAAATAATAGAGTTCTCTGTTCTTAGAGAGGTCAGGAGAGAACTAGGCAGGACTGACATCCTGGACTTCCGAAGGGATGACTTTTGTTTAGGCACCTGCTTGAAAGGATCCCCTGAGAGACTGTCCTGAAGGGTATAGGGGTCCAGGAAGGCTGGATGCTCTTTAAGGAGGAAGTGTTAATGGCACAGGAACAGGCTGTCCCCAGGTGCTCTTAAGCTGACGCCAGAGAAGACCACCTTGGCTGAACAGGGAGCTTTGGCTGCAACTCAGGGAGAAAAGGAGAAGTTTACAGCCTTTGGAAGAAGGGACTAGCCACTCACAGTGATTAACAAAGATGCTGTGAGGCTATGCAGGGTGGAAATCAGAAGATCTGAAGCCCAACTGGAAATTAATTTGGCCTCTGCAATCAAGGATAACAAGAAAAGTTTCTATAAGTATGTCAGTAGCAAAAGAAAATCCAGAGAGAGTCTCCATCCCCTGCTATATGCAGGAGGAAATATGGTAACAAGTGATGAGGAGAAGGCTGAGGTGCTTAATGCCTTCTTTGCCTCAGTCTTTAATAACAAGATTAGTTGTATTGATGAAATCCAGCCTCCACAGCCAGAATACAGAGACTGAGAGAATGACCCCCCTGCAATCCAGGAGACAGTCAGTGACCTGCTCCATCACATAGACACACACAAGTCTATGGGTCCGAATGGCATACACCCGAGGGTGCTGAAAGAGCTGGCTGGGGTGCTCGCCAGGCCACTTTCTATTATTTACCAGCAGTCCTGGCTGACCGGGGAGGTCCCAACAGATTGGAAATCAGCCAGTGTGACACCCATCTATAAGAAGGGTCAGAAGGATGATCCGGGAAATTACAGGCCTGTCAGCTTGACTTCAGTGCCCAGGAAGCTGATGGAGCAGCTCATCCTGAGTACCATCACACAACACGTGTGGGACAACCAGATGCTCAGGCCCAGTCAGCATGGGTTTATGAAAGGCAGGTCCTGCTTGACAAACCTGATCTCCTTCTATGACAGGGCGACCTGCTTATTGGAAGAGGGAAAGGCTGTGGATGTTGTTTACCTTGACTTTAATAAGGCCTTTGACACCATTTCCCACAGCATTCTCCTGGCAAAACTGGCTGTTCGAGGCTTGGATGGGCACACGCTTTGCTGAGTAAAAAACTGTCTGGATGGCCGGGCCCAAAGAGATGTGGTGAACGGAATTAAATCTGGTTGGCAGCCGGTCACAAGTGGTGTCCTCCAGGGCTCGGTTTTGGGGCCACTCCTGTTTAACATCGTTATTGATGATCTAGACGAGGGGTTCAAGTGCACTCTCAGTCAGTTTGCAGATGACACCCAGTTGGGTGGGAGTGTTGATCTGCTCGAGGGTAGGGAGGCTCTGCAGAGAGACCTGGACAGGCTGGAGCCATGGGCTGAGCCCAACTGCAGGAGTTTCAATAAGGCCAAATGCCGGGGGCTGCCCTTGGGCCACAACAACCCCCAGCAGCGCTACAGGCTTGGGGAGGAGTGGCTGGAGAGCTGCCAGTCAGAGAGGGACCTGGGGGTGTTGATTGACAGCCGGCTGAACAGGAGCCAGCAGTGTGCCCCGGGGGCCAAGAAGGCCAATGGCATCCTGGCTTGTGTCAGCAATAGCGTGGCCAGCAGGGACAGGGAAGGGATCTTACCCCTGTACTCAGCACTGGTGAGGCCGCCCCTCGATTCCTGTGTTCAGTTTTGGGCCCCTCACTCCAAAAATGACATTGAATGACTCGAGCGTGTCCAGAGAAGGGCAACGAAGCTGGTGCAGGGTCTGGAGCACAGGTCGTAGGAGGAACAGCTGAGGGAACTGGGGGTGTTTAGTCTGGAGAAGAGGAGGCTGAGGGGAGACCTCATCGCCCTCTACAGCTACCTGAAAGGAGATTGCAGAGAGCTGGGTTTGAGCCTCTTTAGCCTAGTAGAAAGCAACAGAACAAGAGGGAGTGGCCTCAAGTTGTGCTAGGGAAGGTTTAGACTGGATATTAGGAAGCATTTCTTTCCAGAATGGGTTGTTGGGCGTTGGAATGTGCTGCCCAGGGCAGTGGTGGATTCCCCATCCCTGGAGGTGTTTAAGAGTCAGGTCAACATAGCTTAAGGATGTGCTGTAGGTGGGAACTGTGCTAGGCAAACGGTTGGACTAGATGATCTCCAGGGTCCTTTCCAACGTAGATGATTCTGTCATTCTGTGAACATTTCTATAGAGTTAGTTACTAAGGACTGTGTTTTAAAAAAAAATTTAGTTCCCTCAATACTTGCACAGGACTACTTAATCAAAAACTCCATCTACTTACCTGCTTATTCAAGTGTATAACTCACTTTCACAGTCTATCCTGAAGCCCTACACACCTCAAGCAACTGTAAGAATTCTTTAGCAGTATTTGACAAGTTGAAACAGTCTTTCTAAACATGTATATTTTTTTCTAAAATAACCTGATTTCCTTGAGTATGTATATTGGCATTAAGAAATCTGTATAAAATAAATTATGCCAGCCAATGTATTCAATACAATATATTTTGTGGCCTCCTTTTTTTTTTTTTTTTTTTTTTTTTTTTTTTTTTCATATATAACTCCATAGCAGCTTCTGAAAGCTAATTTTCTACTCTATTTTAGCTTCCAGGACCAAACACAGGAGTATGTAATATTTTCCATTTCTAACTCAGTAATTGATTTTCAATAAGAGTAGTTTACCAAGTAGATGTTTCCATCTGACTCTTAATGGTAAAGCATACTAAAGCAGCCTGAAATAGAAATCAAATGTGAATTTCTACAGCTGCACTTACAAGTCTTATACTTTTACAAATTTTGGTGCAAGTGTTTTGTATTTTTCCATGAATTATCTAAAAGTGATGCTTATCATAATGAATGCTTAAATATCTTTGATCTTTCTCCAAACTATGCCATGTAATTATCTGTTAGGGACTGAATGCTATTACTGACATCATCTTGTCTGGTGAATCATCTCACTTAATATGGTGTCCTTTAATCTTCCTTGTACTTGCTTACGTACTGTAGATCTTTAAGTGTGCTATAGAAAGTAACTGGAGTAATATTTGCTTTAAACATGCTAGTATATATTCCTGAGATGCCCTTTGTTTGTATTTTTATATAGCTTCATCATACACAACAAAGATACTTTCTTCAATAATGCTACAAGAAGTAGAATTGTACACCATATCTTACAAAGAGTGAAATATGAAGAAGGGAAAAACAAAATTGGTAAGTGCGAGCAACATGCCTTCAAACATGGGTGCTAAATTCCACCAATAAAAGAGAAGTCTGCCTGGGCTGGTAGGACTCTTTTGCTTTCCTTTTTAACCACCTCTGTTATGGGCTGTTTACATCTCAGCCATAGCTGTTCTAGGGGCTTTCCCTGGAAGTCCTGATCATTTCCCTGTAACATCAGGCTGCTTTCACAACCACATATGTCACCACTTGGGATTTATCACCTCTAAAAGGAAAGAGCCTGATTTAAGCAAGAAATTTGTACAGATTAAGGGCCCTGGAGAAGCAGACTCATGCAGAAAAGCTTCTACTCCTTCATAAAAATGTATTTGGAAGGATGGCAAGATTTGTACTGCTGTGCGTCCCAGCCTGTAGGTCTTCTCCTTGGATACCTGTCTATCCTTAAGGGAGATGCAGGGTTCTATATCTCTGTGGCTGCTGTGAGTCAAAAGGGAGTTCACCAGTAATGTCCTCAGTGCAAAGGATGCCATGCATAACTATTGCATCACTTTGAAATAGTGAGTGGAGTGGACCTTTGGAGCGGCAAATATGCAGATCCAGGAGAGCAGGCAGTGACAGAGGAGGGCTGGAGTATGAGCAATAGCTCTCTTCTGCCTTGTGATACAGAGCACGTACTGCTTGTGTGTCACATAGAAACTGGGGTATTACAGAGATTCAATCCCCATAAAACTCTGCAGCCTGTTCATTTCCCTGCTTCTTAAACCCTGTCCTTCTTCAAGAGGTAGAGAAACTTCCCAGAACTTCACTTGTTTCTTCCTCAGCTCCTGTGATGAGGGCAGCAGTAGCTCTGAGCAATGACAGTGAGCAGAGGTGAGAGAAGAAAAGGAAGAAATGATGTGGTGCATGCAGCCATTGCGTTTGGCGCACACACTTCCAGTTCTTGCCTGCTTCAAGAGCCCAAGCTTCCTCATGTATCTACTTGTGTTGTACCTACCATGAACACAACCTTTCATTGATCACTGAGCAGAACAAAGCCTGGCTGGGGTGTACAGGTTTTGCTTTTCTGCCAGACTTTGGAGGAAAGCATATTCTGCCAAGCAGATACTAATGCAGTCACTGAAAGTGCTGTTTATGTTGAATTAATACTTCTCATTGCTGTGTTCTTGCTGCTGTCATTCCCCTGTGAATTAGGAAAGGAATCAGGGTTCTTTGCCTCTTGGTCAATGGGGTTCAAATGCCTTCGGGTTGTTAGTGCCAGTATTTAGTTTTGCATTGCCTGATAGGTGTTCAGTCCTGTTTTGGTGACTTATCAAGTGAAAAGTGCCCACATCTCAGCAATCATTCATTATTTCTCTTAAGGCTGTCATTAAAGAGGGATAAAGCCTGGCTGAGTGGGGTATATGATTATTTTTTTGTGCCAAATAATCTTTTTCTTCAGGTTCAAATATATTTTCTGGTCTTGTACTACTGCCGCCTGTCTTGTTCCTGTTCTACCTGTTAGTCAAGCAGCTTTTGTAAGACATAAACTAAATGTATTTTACAACCTTGCTATCATATGGAAATTAAAGAGTTTCAGTTGCTTTACTGGCCTGCAGTTCAAAAATTTAAAGATCTTCCTTGAAGCTTTCAGCTCACAAGAAATACAGCCTTTCATCTAAATAGCTTCCTTAGAGCAAAATTTATGGGTCAAGCTGCAGTCCTGGTGTGAGGTCCCTAATTTCACTGAACTTATGCTAAAGAGGGATTTTGCAAATGAATCTTTAAGCCTCCATCATAATAAATGATAGATTATGATTAATATTTGAACACGTTTCTGCTTATATTATATCTTAGTTCATCAAAATCTATAGAAGATTAGGTTATTTAACGTGTATCTTTTACTGTCAGTGGGCTTCAGACTTGTGTTTTGCTTTTTATTTAGCAGTTTTTCTGGTTCTATTAGTAAATAATTGGATACTTTTGATTCTTAGGTCTGAATCGATTGCTCAGTAATGGCTCCTATGAAGCTGCATTTCCTCTTCATGAGGTATTTTTCTCAGATTTTTTTCTTTTTGAACAGACATTTCCCACAAAATGAATTCTTAATTGTGTAATATTTTTTTCTCAGTCTTATTAATGTTATTACTCTCTTTCGCATTTGGCATCTACCTCTGACATCCCTTCCATTTAGTAATGCTTTTTTTTCTTGCAAAAAGAGATGAGTAAGGAGAGTTGTTCTGGATCTGTTCTGTAAAAAGTATTTGGGTTTAATAAATCAGTATGTTTTCAGAGGGTAAAAATACCATGCTGTTGTTTTCTCTTTGAGATTCTCCAATTTATAGCCTTTGACTTGGAACACAATTTATCATAAATTTCTTAAGAAGAATAATCTCAAATCTTCTTAAGAAGAATAATGTAAATATTTAAAGTAATATTTAGCTTTTGTTGCATGAGTATGGTGTTTGAACAAAATGTATTTTAGGGAAGTTACAGAAGTAAGAATTCCATAAGAACACATGGAGCAGAAAACCATAGACACCTGCTCTACGAGTGCTGGGCTTCCTGGGGAGTGTGGTATAAATACCAACCACTGGACCTCGTGAGGTAAGTCTCCTGCTTTTAGTATGTCACGTTATAGGTGCTTTGAGCATTAGGTACCTCTCCTCTGACAAAACCATGAAAAGCTCAGTTAATTCATATGTTTTTTAAAAACTGATCCTGAGGTCATGGGAATCCATTTCATTCATGGTGTCACTACATTCAAAGAAGTATCTATAGAAGAGCTTGTAGAAGGAGCTGAAAGTGAAGGAAGTTTCATTCTAGAGTTTCCTGACACCATAACTTCTAATGAAGGATTTTCCGAATATTTAAGAGAGAAAAAAGGGAAGAGAGAAATCTGTGGAGGCTAGGTAGACTTGGTTGCATGTCTAGCCACTGGAGGAGTTCTTCCTCCTCAAAGCATGACTTTGGTGAAAAACAGGCTCTCATCAACTAGATCTTCTTTCTTTCCAAAAAGCAACACAGAAGGAGCCCTGGATGAAGTTTAATGATGCTTACAGCTGGCATGACACAGAGCTCACAGTCACTGAGTGTGCTACTGTGCTCAGCAGAACTCGTGGTAATGGGTTAAAGTCTCTCCTGTACCACCTCCCTTAAACTCAGCCCAGCCACATCTGCATTACATTTGTATTCATCTTGGAAGTAGCCTCAAAAGAAGAGCACCAAAAAAGCCGAGACATGGCTCCAAATTCTTATATCCCTTTTAAATAATGTTTTCAAATAGCCTTGCATGTGCTAATAGAGGATTACATGTTTTTTATGCATATAGAGAGAGCCAGAACCTTTACTGATCATGTTGGCAGAACTATCATTGGATATTAATAGGCTTTTTCTACTTGAATGAGAGGAAAATGAAGCTACAAGAATCTATTAATAAAGTCTTAAAATGCATTGATATCACTGAAGATATTGATACATTGGATATGGGGAAGGGTCATATGGAGCATACAATTGGTCCAACAGATTAATTTTCCCTTTTTTAAAGTTCTGTAACTGGTAGAAACCTTTGCTTTTATTGATTCTCAAAATTCGTAGACGGTGACCGTGGAGACAAGGCAGTGTTATTGATTAAGGCCATATAAAACTTATCAATCTCATAAAACAAGATGTCTTCAATTTCCATCGAGAAAAAGTTCACAGAGAAATACAATTAAAAAATTTTACTAAGTCAAGTAATTTTTAAAATGCTTTAGAAAACAAAGTAATGCATTTGTACTTCATAATTAAACCCTGGAAGCTTCTTATTTCTTTTTTAATTATACTGGCCTGGACAGAAATATGGAATTTTTCTCAAATTACACTCTGGAAATTGCTGATTTACTGAGGGGCCAGCAGTTATACTGAAGTTTTTATTTTTAATTTCCAAATATACAATAAGATATTAATGTCACAGTATAAACAGCTTACCTCTATAATGTTTTTAATCATTTGTCCATGGTGGTCAAGGCTACTGTTCTTCATCAACATGTCTTGTTTGTGAAAGTGTTGTTGAGCCAGTATCTGGGTTTTGGTTTAATCTGGTTTACGAATATGGACTATCAGGCATCTGGAAGGTTTTTTAAGTATGAGAATAAATGGTAACAGAATGAACAATATTAGACACATGATTGTTCTGAACCTTGCTGGGAGTCTTTTTGAGTAGTCTGGGTTTGATGTCTAAGATTTTGTAAGATGTTTTAGCTTTTTATCAGGCAGTGACATCCACAGATTTTTCTACAGCTGTTTCACAAAGTAAAAAAGGAATCAAAATAGCGGACCCTCTAGCTGAGGTCATGGGTGTCCTGTGGTGGTTCAGAGTAGGTAATTACCCAAGGAGCTGGGGGCTGTCAGGAGGTGTGAGGGTCCCTGAGCATTTGCAGAAGCATGAGTCTTGGTAGCCATTGAGCTCTGCAGGGTTCAAAGCTGCAGCCCCAGCCCAGCCTGCTGTTTGCTGCCTGGAGCTCACCTATGGCTACAATGAATTCACTGAAGGAGGGATGACAGGAAAGGGGAGGAATGCCTGTTTGTTCTCACTTCACAGATGCTAGATCCCTCACATTTCCTTAGCTCCTGCCAAACCTTTTCTGTCTACTGCCACTCTCAGCAGTTCACGTGCCTACTGAGCTGGAGATTTTTCCTTGAAGAGCTGACAACACCAGCAAGACCTGTTGGTCATTTCACTCAGAAGTATTTCAGCATGCATACTTTAAAATGAAGCTTTTTTTGTACCAGTTCTGCAGCATGACTGACTTCGTAATTTTTTTTTCACAGACCAAGAGCTATGTGGGGTGTGCTTGAAGGGAGTAGTGTTGCCATTTGTACAAAAGGAGTGTATGGATGTTAATGCTTCCATATACATCTGGCCAGAACTTTCTGCTGCTAGGTGATATTCCCCTTTACTATATGCTTTAGAAAGGCTAAGGAGTAAATTAGATGTAGATAATATAATTATCTCATTAATAATACTATATTTCCACCTTAAAGTCAAGTTGCCACAATGGTAAGTGAAATTGTTCTTATTTTGGTGCTTGTTTATTTTTTAACTTAGCTGTTAAAATGAGGTTTTACATCTCCAGTGCTGTCAATTTGATGCTTCCCAGATTTCATTTAATCTCAGCAGCTAGCTGTTATGGAAATACTAGTCACTAGAAATAAAAGGTAAAAAGTCATTTGCGGGGAATTGCATGATTCTGCTTTCACTCTGCTTTGAAACATGTGGTGGTATGAAGGTGCAGACCTGGCACAATGGCAAAGGCACTCTTATTAATCAACAGACGTGGTACCATGATTTTAATTACACTTCTGTTGGAATTCACTATCCCTAGTTACTTTACAAGAATAATTTAAAGGCCTTAGAGTTGGTGACAATTGGAAAGAGGTAGGACTTAGTATATTTATATGCTCTGGGACCAAGTCAGTCAATGGAAACAGTTGCAGTGGTTCCTAGGGGCTTTAGATCACCTCCTTCACGCTTCTATGCATAACTGCTTCCCTCTAGGTTGTGCACAAATTGCTCCTGCTGCTGCTTATGCATGTTATTTACAGGACAAAAAGGGAGGGAGAAAACTATATTTATAAAGTGATTGTAAAGCTACCTAAATGAACCTGAAAGCAAAAGTAATGCCTGAGTAACTTGCGTTCTACTCCGTTTACATTAAATGACTTGCTTGCAAGCTGACAACTCCCTTTCAATCTCCTGTCAAGCCTTCCTTCTCACCTGATTGCTCCTGACATAAGAGGACAAATTCATGTGTCCAAAACACCTATTGGAAAGCTCTAGCTCCTTCACAACTTGTTTCTGTGATGTAGAAAGTTCTGTATAGGATTTTGTTTTGACCTGCAAATGGATTCATGAAGAGATATAGGTTCTTGGTTTGAGTTCAAATCTGTCTGTATTCTAGCTTCCTTCTAGGCATCCTGAAGACAAAAGATTATATAATGAAGGTCATTAAACACAGAATAATCCTATATCACATTTTTTTTGGTCTGCAATCAGGCTCTGTAGCTTAATACTTTTCAAAATACTGAGATTGAAATCTTGACTCAGTTAAGTCAGTGATAGTTCTGCCATTGGAATGGGGTGAAGGGAGAGACAATTCACCATTAAAGTAGGTGATATTGGAGGGCTAGTATACATTCTAGCATAAAATTGAGAAGCTGAAATTATTTTTTTATTCTAGTAGTGCAGCATATCCGAGGATAGGAGAAATCGATTATTCTGTTAGGTGCTTTGTGGTTTTTTATGTCTCTGTTTTTTATGTTAGTTGTGGAGGAAATTTTCTGTTGGAGAACCATAAAACACACAAAACATTTTTTTCTATTCTTACTAACAATCTGAAAAATTGGATGGTTATAAGTTAGCAAAGTTAACAAAAATGCCAATGTTATCATTACTGGAAAATTTCAAATAGGCCTTCAATGAACAGAGTGATAACAGATTAAATTTAGGTATAAGTAATGCACAGTGGTGTGCCCTAGAAAAAAATCCCTGGAATTATTCATGTACATTACTGAGTTCTGGCTAAAATCCTAGCATGAAGCTAAAAGATTTGCCATCAATATGGAGAGCTATATGAAATTTAACCCAATTATGGATTGGAATAAATGTGGAACTACTCTGAATATGGGGAGCTAGGAAAGTCTTCAGAGACCTTGTTACTGCCATGGGGTTTTTTTTTATAGAATTCAACCTAGTGGTATCTGAGCAGAAACTTACCAAAAAAAAAATGCTAACTATGAGGCCAGAAAAAATGAAATATTGACTTGATCCTGATGCAAACTGCAACAGCACAACCTGTGGAATACCAGCTATGAAGCAAAAGGCAGTAGTGAGAGACTGAGGCTGTTTATCCATATTTAAACCAACACCTATCAAAGTAATGTCAAATTTCTGCACTTATCTTTAAAACCAGGCTCACTAATGGCCTCAGATGCTTTTTCCTTACATTGCAGAGATTTGGGTCACTCCCCATCATGTCCGTTCTTCTTTGTGCACACATTGAACTTTGTTTGGCTCTTCATCTAGGATGAAGCTGTTCAATGTCTAGACCAAAAGAGAGTACTATGATTTGCAGTGCCAGATGGAAAGGCTCAACAGGACAGGAGATTTAGTTTGTCATGAATGTTTGTCGGCTAGGGGGGTGGTATGAGGGAAGCATTCATCCTTGAATGCAGGGAATTAAATTAAAAAATCTTGATGAAGGTTAAGTTTACTTCTCTACTTAGAACTATGTCCATGGTGAAAAATAGATCATAAATATTAAGTGGAAGTAAGGTCAAAATGTAAGTTTGCCTTTTCAGTGGAGCAGGCACAGCTTGACATCCTAGGTGTCAGGAAAATGGTTGGGCCAAAGATCTCACTAACGCTCTTAAGTCAGGGCTTAAGCACTTTCCAGTCCTTTTACAACCAGACCTGCTGCCATTGTCAGAACTGAATATGTTATCGTTAGCTTACCACTTCTTTAGCCTGTAAATTTGAGTCTCTGTTGAATGACAGAAGACTAAAACCAACATGAAAATATTTGACTTCTCATACAGAGCTATTAAAATCCAATGATAATAATCGGTGTAGGTCAGTATCACTCAGCAAAGCATGAGTTCAGCTCAGACAGATATTGCTTACACTGGAAATTTTTTATATCCATTTTAAAACTGATGATTTTGTCCATTCCAGACCAAGCGTTTATTTCTCTTCTCCACTGCCTCTAACCCTGGAGCCCATCATGGGTCTTTCCTCCTTACTGTGAAAGTTTAACTGAAGATGTTTTCTGGTAGCATAATGGAGCCAGTAGTGCTGTCTCACTGTATTCTTTGTCTCTGGACAGATCAGAAGTTGCATCATTAGAATAAAAGTGGATTTTCATCAGCAGCTATTCTCAAATTCATTTGATATGCAAGTTTAAGTTATCTGCAATGTCTCTGAAGTGCAAGAATATCATCTTGCCTCATTCTTCAAAACTAATCTTGCACATAATCTCCTAAAGATTTCTTTGTAATCATGATAATTGTATATTGATTTGTAAAGCATCCTAATCTGATCATCAGCCTACTGTGCACAAAACCATCAAACACAGGACAATGCATGAGCCTGCTCCTGTGCTGATGAGTTCAGCAGGTTTTTTGTGTGCTTGATGTGTTCTTTAACACATAAATGAAGGTTTCATTGTGTTTGGGAAGAAGAGAAATGCTAATGAATATGTAGCAAATAAGAGCTTCCTGGCCACTTTGCTGTTAGTTTTTAAGCAATATAGCTAACAAATTAGGATTAATTCAGACTACTTTCCTTGAATCAGTGCAAAATGATACATAAAGTTATTTGTTGGACTTCCCTTGCACTTCCCACCTGTGTTAGAATCATAAAATTAGTTTTCCAGGAACTGAGCTAAGAAAAGAAATAATCAAATGAAAATAAACTGGATTGGAGAATAACCTCTGGTTAATTAATTTCTTAGAAATAATTTGGGCCCAAATAATTATTGCTGGTATACCAGCTTCACAGATTAAACCGATTTCAATGCAATTATTTGGAAGTATAGTTACATAGCCAAAAGGCAAAGCAAGCCGTCAATTTCCCAGATACTAAGAACTAGCTTTTTAAAATAAACTGTGTTTCCTTTCTGAGGTATCCACTCATCTCACTGTAAAATGTGATGAGTGAATTTTTAAATTAGTTTAAATAAGTTCATTCATGAGTCAGGTCCCTCAATGTGGATTTAGAAGCTCAGTTGCAGACTTTTTCTTCTCTCTAATCTACTCTTCAGATATAATAGAAATATTTATTTTCTATTAACAAGCAAAATTAAGCAAATTTATTCTAATTAGCAGGTAACTTCGCTGTGTTGTGTTTTAAAACAGACGGTACTTTGGTGAGAAAATTGGGCTGTACTTTGCCTGGTTAGGCTGGTACACGGGGATGCTCTTCCCAGCTGCTTTCATTGGATTGTTTGTCTTTTTGTATGGAGTCACCACTTTGAACCACTGCCAAGTCAGGTAATGTGGGTACTTTTATAAGGGAAACTACAGCTGTGGGTTATTATGAATAATTTAAGAGATCATATGAATTGTTAATTACTTCATTTTGAACTATTGAATGCTCAGGAAAAGACTGTGCTTGGTTCTCATAAGGTACCCAGTATCGAGCTTCCCTTGTTTTGTGCTCCTGAATTGGGATGAGAGGCAATGTTTCTTGCCCAGCTCCAGCTGCTGATGGTGCTGGCAACTCAGTATGAAGTAGGGAAAAAGTAGGACTCCTTCATTACTGTTATAACAGGTCAGCAGAAGAGTGGGGAATTTTCACTGTCTTCAAGGCCTTCCCAAAGATCCACAACAGGAAGGCATTCTTCAGATGAACCTCATTCACCTTCTACTGAGTGCTGCATCTCTGAATCTTGCACACATAAGTCACAAGAATAAGTGAAAGTTACTTATCTGCAATCAACCTCACCCTCCTCCTTCCAAAGGTCACTTGTGACTCAGTGAGAAGCTGGAAATGGTAAAGAGATACTGTTAGGCTGGCCCTGAAGAATTATCCTCTGCAGTTATGGCTGTAAACTCTGAAGTCTTAGTCAACAAATACTAATTTTACACATGCAGTTATGAGCATCTTGACTTCAGTTACAGAGCAGTATTGTTCAATAAGTAGCTGAAAGTAGCTTATTAATCAGTTTTAAGACTGATTGTTGTGCATCAAACTTATTAATTTTTATCTTTTCTATTTTTCCAGTAAAGAAGTCTGCCAAGCTACAGATATCATAATGTGTCCTATATGTGATAAATATTGTCCCTTCATGAGGTTGTCAGACAGCTGTGTTTATGCCAAGGTATGTTTCAAACTATGCAAATAGAAATGCTTTCCTGGTAAAGGCATAAATTTTACCTTTTGCATTTGGCTTTAGTGAACCTGGATAGATAAAATCTTGGAAGGACAGATCAAGATTAACCAATATTAACATTCTTTGTCTTTTACCAAGACTTAGTTTGGGTTGTAAAACACTTGAATGCAATTTGCACTTAAAGATATAACAGTCCCAGTGGTCACGACTTAGGTGCATGTGCTACAATGTCCTTGGCATCAACCTTTATCTTACGATCCATCCTTTGTATGTGGCTCCATAAAATTAATGCTTTGGGTCTGAGATGATACTCACACCTGGTGTTGGCAAGGGTCAGTCCCAGTCCAGGCTGTCAAATAGTCCTCTACTGACAAGTGCATTTCACACATCAAGGGAAGGATCCTCAGGATTGTCAGGCCAGCTGCACTCATGATCACATTAATGTTATTAGGTGAAAATAGAAAATAAAGCCTTATTGTCACAAATTGATCACACTATTAATATATCTCTCAGGTAACCCACCTTTTTGACAATGGAGCTACTGTCTTTTTTGCTGTTTTCATGGCGGTGTGGGGTAAGTTTTTGGTTTGATATTAATTGCACAATCTTATTCTTAAAGATTGTGATGCAACATAGGCCTTTGTAATTTCCAGCACACTTTTTTTTAGACACTGAGAAAAACAATATAGGCTTGGTTCTTTTCTCTTTCTGCAAAAAGAAGATGGAAGTGATTGAATTCAGGTGTTTATGTGATAATAATTTTAATTAAAATAAAAACATGAATACAGTACGTAGTGTCTATGTAGATATTTATATTCTGTGGGGTTTTGTAATTGTTTTTCAGTCTGTTGGTACTGAGGCCTTTACTCTGTTACTGTTCAGGGATTCCCTTAACTAAGACAGCTCAGTTCAGTATCTGTTCTAAAATGAATTAATATATTGTTTTTCCCACCTTGAAGAAAATCAGAAAAGCTTAAATATATGTAAGCTGGTTTTAATTAAAGCAAAATTGATTAAATAAATGGAAGATATAGTTGAATGACAAATTGATCTGAGAGTGGTCTAACTGTTGCCATGGAGGCTGAATTATGTCAATAGGACAATTTTATTTCTGGCTCAACTATTTTTCCTACTGTGGTCTTGTAGGCAGAATTGAAGGCAAGAGGAAAACAATAATTTCTGGCAGCACAAAAAGTCTTTCAAACATGCCCTGAGCATGCCCAGGCTCTTAGCTGCTACCATGCCATTCTGAGAGAAGGTTATCATCTTTAGAAAATGGCTCATTGAAGTGGGGCCTCAAAAATGTCATCCATCTCACAGCCCCGGGTGCTTGAGAAATCCTGATTTAGATGTTGTTCTCCTCTTCTTACACATCTCCAACAACTTTAGAAGGGTGTCCAAGTAAAGTTTATAATCCCTGTTTTAAACTGCAAATGCCTTTACTGAGCCACAAGAGATATCCAGGAGGCAAAATTGGAGCCATCAGGACAACATAGATTAGCCTAGCAGTTTGTCTCAGTTCCTTCCTCCAAAAGTATATTTTTGTCTTAATTAATAATTTAATTAGGTCAAATACCAATCGAGCCTATTCATGCCATTTCATGTAATGTTGATATTAAAATACCACAAATTATATTAAAGTAAAAATCCACAGATCGTACAGATTTTATGTTTTTCCTTGGTATTTCAGCTTTGTTTTAGAACTACACCAGAGCTGAGAATCACCAAAACTTTCTAAGCCTTAAAGATTTTTTTATATGTTTTTTTTTATAGCTTTTCCAAACTGTTTCTCTATGTGCTCACTGAAATTGAGGATTTTCAAGATAGTTTGGAGGTAGGGACTTCATCTCAGCTAGGAAAATTTATATGTTAATGTTGTTGACCATTTATGTCACTGATCCTAACTGCTGGTGAGCATGTCTTTGGAGTGCAGCTTTTTGCACCAGTGCTTTTGTTCCTCCTTAACAGTAGCACTGCTTTTAGGCAACAGCTGTGCTCAAAGCACTGCAACAGGGCTGTAGGAAAAGCAGTCCCTCACTCAGGTAACCATGCCTGGTCCCACCTTGTGGTTGCTGAGCATGCCTGCCTACAAAATGTATGTACTTTCTCTTTCCTGTCTCTAGTTGACAGGAGCTGCACCTCACTTTGGTTAGCCTCTCCTTCCTTCCCCTCCTTCAGCATCACTGTCAGATTACCAGACCAAATTCCTTCTGGGGATATCTCCCTCCCAGCACTGCCCATCCATTCATCTCCATCACCTCATCCCACAGAAACACAAAACCAAACATAATAAATGCTGCCCTCTGAATGATTTGACTAGTGGAGAAGAGAGTACAGGACAGTGGCTGGGGTGAAGAGCTTTCCCCAGCACCGTTTTTGCCTTACACTGTGCTTGTGAGCTTGCCACCAAGAGGGATGTAGGGGCTGCAACAGGAAGGAAGTTGTGAGTGTGAGTTAATGGTTTGGGGAATGGAACAATCCTATGACTTCACCCAAACTGTAGTTTCTTAAATAAGACTTTGCTGAGACAACAGTGAGACTGTGGAGATATTTTCCATACAGTTAGGGCTAAAGCAGCATTAGAACAAGGAAAGCCAGGCTTTCCCAGCAATTTTTCTGGTACTATATTTATGAGTTGGCTTACCGCCTGACTTAAATGGAATTTCAGTGTGCAGTAGGTCTATTGGCAGCTGCAAGCATTACCATCATCTCAATAAATAGTAGGGGAAGAGAAGAAACAGTGATAACAGTTTGATTGTGGAAATGTTTTTTTCTGTCAGCATTAAACAACTGGCAAGTGCATGACAAATAGGCTGTGAAAAGTTCAGCCTTCTAGATGATCCAGTTTGACAGACACTAGCATATAAAGTAATGATAGCAGTGCTTTTTTAAAAACAAAGAAAATGGAAGAAAAAAAAAAAAAGGCAGGTAGAATTCTGTTACCTCTTTAGCCTGAGCTTAGCCACTCTCTTATTATCTGAAGTACCTTCTTCACTGTCTTTAGATCCAGTAGTGAACTCTCATCTTGAGGGAGAAGCCTCAATCACTTGCTTAGGGTTTTCAAAACCAGGTGTGGTCAGGTTTGGCTTTCCATGAAGAAGTGATCTGTATGGTCGTTTCCTCCTTTTACAGAAGACATCTTTAATTGATGGACATAGCAGGTTGCTCACTTTTTAAATAGAAATAAAATGCTTCTCCAAATGATGAGCAAACTGCAGTGGCCAGGCTAGGGAGCAGAATTACGACCAAAAAAAATATCAGTATGGGCTGCTTGATTTGTGGAACAACAATGAGCATGTCTGTAGGACTGTGAAGCACAGAGACCCATCTTTTATAAAGCTTCACTATGGGATATGTGGGTCCCATCAAAGTAAGGTTGGAATTGTCAAGTGCACCAGGAGATACTGGAATAGAAACACATTTTTCTTAAAAAAAATATATTGACCCACCACCTCACTTATTGTATTTTTGCCCAGTTTGAGAAAAAACCCATATAAGAGGTAAAGGTAATTGATACAACAGGAGAAAAAAAAAAACAAAAACAAAATACCAAACCAAACCAAAAAAAAAGACACTTGCTAAGGTATACCCAGAAGTCATAAGATAACTTTCATTTTAAACTGATGCTGGAAAGGACAAAAGATAGTCTCCCTTCGGTACACTGAAGTATTCACTGGTAGCGAAAAGTGTAACCTTTTCTGTATTGGAGCTTCAGTTGAAACGAAAAGCCCTTTCAAAAGGATTGATGCTATGAATCTCTGTGGTTTATAGGAAACAGTAAGTCCCTATAAACACATATTTTTCTTATTGGTGAAGAGATTGTTGCTGATGCTCACTGAGATGTCATCATCTCAGAATCTGGAAAAGAATTTTTCCTTTGGAGAATCTCTAGTTCTGATGATATTTTCCAGATGCTCAAAGCTTTCAAAAAGAGGCTAGCAGTTGAACTTTTTGGTTTTCTGTGCTAGAGGGAAATGCTTACACTTTGCCCTTTATGCATGCCTTGACATATGTCAAGCCTTATAAAAAGATAAATCCCATTTCTAGGAAAAAAATCCTCTCTTTTCACTGTCTGAATTGAATTCTTATCAAAGACAGAAAATGAGAGAAAGATGTTCCTTCTAAGTAACTGTTGACATTTAAATGCAGAAAAAAGTCATTCTCAGAAAAAAATCTAGGTGAATTTAATAATCAGTTGACTCCCAGCATGTTGCTGTAAAAGCAGATGGAATTGTAGATTTTGCTCTTCCAATTCAAGTACTGGAGAAAACTAGTGCAAAGATGTCACTGTCTAGATGTTTCCTGAAGCTCTGTAGCAAAGTTCTGTAACTGTCCAACAGGAGAGTCTAGCTATTTATAATTTCTAATGCTTTGCTAGAGACCAGGTGGGCTGATGGTAGTTTCTCTTGTCTCTGCATATTTTTGGGAGACTAAGTCACACAAGAAAAGTCCTTTTCAACATTTCTTCTCATCTGCCTAGAAGCATGTTTCCTTTGATAAAGAAAGTAGCTTTAGAACACTTTCTGGGAGGGTAAAAATGTCTGGCATGAAGAATTTAACACTTTTTTCAACCAATAAGAAATGGCAACATGAAACATTTTTTCTAAATATATGTTAGTCTAATATAAGATACTGCTTTCCTACAAACCTTGCCTCTAGCATAAAATATTCACACTGATCTGCTCTCTTAGGAGACAGAATTTAAGGAGGTTCTTCAGCAATATTCCTGGTATATAGCATATATACAAAAGTCAGGATCACAGAATCATATCATAGAATCATAGACTGGTTTGGGTTGGAAGGGACCTTAAAGACCATCTAGTGCAACCCCCCTGCCATGGGCAGGGACACCTTCCACTAGACCAGGTTGTTGCTCAAAGCCCTGTCCAACCTGGCCTTGAACACTTCCAGGGAGGGGGCAGCCACAACTTCTCTGGGCAACCTGTTCCACCCTCACAGTAAAGAGTTTCTTCCTTATATATAATATAAATCTACCCTCTTTATTTTAAGACCATTACCCCTCATCCTTTCACTACATTCCCTGGATAAAGAGTCCCTCACCATCATTTCTGTAGGTCCCTTTTACTGAAAGACTACTATAAGGTCTCCCCAGAGCCTTCTCTTCTCTAGGCTGAACAACCCCAACTCTCTCAGCCTGTCCTCATAAGGGAGGTGCTTCATCCACCTGATCATCTTCATAGCCCTCCTCTGGACCTGCTAGAGCCTGTCCATGTCCTTCTTATGTTGGAGACCCCAGAGCTGAACACAGCACTCCAGGTGGGATCTCACAAGAATAGAGTAGAGGGGGAGAATCTCCTCCCTCAACCTGCTGGCCACACTTCTCTTGATGCAGCCCAGGATTCAGTTCTGGGCTGTAAGTTCACATTGCTGGCTTATAGTCAGTTTTACATCCACTAATACCCCCAAGTTTTTCTTCATAGGGCTGTTCTCAATCTACTCATCTCCCAGTCTGTATTTGTGCTTGGGATTGCCCTGACCCATGTGCAGGACTTTGTACTTGGTCTTGTTGAACTTCATGAGGTTTGCACAGACCCACCTCTCAAGCCTGTCAAGGTCCCCCTGAATGGCACATACCTTCCCTACAGTGTGCTGATTGCACCACATGGGTTGGTGTCATCAGCAAACTTGCTGAGGATGCACTCAATGCCATTGTTCATACGAACCCCTTAGGAAGGCCCCTTGTCACTGCTCTCCACTTGGATGTTGAGCCATTGACTGCAACTTTTTGAGTGCAATCATTCAGCCAATTCCTTATCTAGCAAGTGGTCCATCTGTCCAATCCATATCTTTCCAATTTAAAGACAAGGATGTTGTGCAGGACCATGTCAGATGCTTTGCACAAGTTGAGGTAGATGATGTCAGTTGCTCTTCCCTTATCCACCAATGCTGTAACCCCATCGCAGAAGGTCACCAAACTTGTCAGAGATGATTTGCCCTCAGTGAAGCCATGTTGGCTGTCATCAGTCACCTTATTTTCCACATGCCCTAGTGTCATTTCCAGGAGGATCTGCTCCATGATGGATATATTAAATGGTGTTCTGAAATACAATAGGAGAGGATTTCTGAGAGAAGGTCAAGATTAAGTTATTTGTTGTGAGAGGCCATTTGCATTACTAGCTAAGATCACAACTTGCTTCAAAAACATCTGAGGAAACGATGTTAAGACAGCTGTTTGTACAAGTGGTTGTTGAGAACTGAGCTCCAAGGTTGAGCTCTGAAGCAGGGCAAGCATAGTTATAGAAAAAGCTAGCAAAAGGCTTGGAAGTTAAGGCCAATGAGAAATTCAAAATTTCAAGCAGGAGTTTTGGAGAATTGTCAGCATCTGGTTTAAACATACCAATTGGAAAACGAGAGAACAAAAGTACAACTGTGTCCTCTTAAGCTGTCAAAATCAGAAAAGTATGCTGAAGTGTGATAGAGGATATTAGTGATTACTTGAAAAGAAGCAGAGAAATTTCAAAATTAGGTGCTTTTTAGAAGACCTCAGTAATACAGTGAATCAATCAAAGATGGTTATTTATAGCACATTTTAAAGTATCTAGTAAGAGAAAAGTGCATACTGACCTGGATAGAGGGAGAAAAGCATAACACAATAAAAGCTAAAACAGCACTGTGCAGATCTTCCTGTTTGCTACTTAATGATTTGAAAATAGCTTTCTAAAGAAGCTTTGGGAACTACACATACATACTCTGACAGGTGCTAAATACACTAAATATAATATTTATGGATTCCTCACTCCAGGTGTGTGAAAAACAAGAAAGTAAAGAAGTACAGTTCAGCACAGACATATCTGAGAGGTTCATGCCTGTGGACTCATATGCCCACTCAAGTCATGCTTTCAGGTGCTTTTTGGAATGGAAACAGAGCAATCAATCAGGCTTGCTTCTTCCAGGTCTCCAAAAGTGTAGGGCTACTTGTTTAGCCTGTACAAAATAATTCAATATTAGCTGATAGGAGAGAAGCAGCTCCACCAGAAGATTAGTCAAGGAATGAACAATGTGGTGGTTCAGCAGCAGTGGAACCTCATTAGCACTTAGTAGTTTTGCTGATCCCAACCAATCATACTGCAATTATCACAAAAAGTCATAGAAACATTAAGCTCAGGAGACTGAATTGACTTTTTTTTATTAGATTAAATTAAAGCAGCTGATTACTTGATGTAACATAACTCCAGCTATCAGATAAAGGATAACATGATATGTGAAAATGTTTTCAAACCGAATAGCTTCCTCCTCAGACATGCTTTTGATACCTTATCTGCTCACAGTGTTCATTTTCTAAGCATATCTTAGCTACGTTGGCTAATACATTAAAATATAATCATTCTTACTGGCTAAAAATTCACTTTCACAAAACTGGGACCAGTGCTGTAACCATAAACAGGCTCAGTATTAATCTCCAGAATACAAGCATATTATTTTATGACTGAGTGCTTCCTTGATTGTTCTTTCATCACAAAATGAAAGCACAGTTGTTTACAGGCATATTATACTATCTTGAACTCTGTCAATAACTTCTGTACAGCACAGAATGTTTAACTGTCAGATAACTGGTTAATGCCATCCTGTCAGCTAATATGGTTAATGCCCTACCACATACACACACTCATGTAATGTCAAAGAAATGGTCTGGATTAGAAAGGTGTAAGGCAAAAGTTCCGATTTCCTCAGTAGTACATTTGCACATGCACTGGAATGTGCTTTCTCTGGGTTCTGGTTTCTGTGTATTGTAAATGGCTTTCCAAGAGGGAAAGTTACTGCTTTATCTACAATATCCCCAAGAAATCTTTAGCTTCATCAGAAATCTGCTATATCTAGTAATGATGACTCACAGGAACAATTTTATTCTTTGAGAGTCTTCCCTTTGTTGGTTAGAAATTAAACATTCTCATTTAGCACTAAATGAAATATCTCAAGCCTCAATCATACATGAAGCAAGCAAAGTAATCCTTAGAAAGCAATGCTTTTTGAAAGCAGTTTTGATCATCAGCATGATTTGCTGTTCAAAGGAACCCATTTATGCAAAGCAATGAAAATAATGTAACAGCTTCATTCAACAGTTCTGTATTAGTTGTTAACATTTTCTTGACTTAAAAACAATTTTGTATTTTTTTTTCTATTTGCTCCAGCAACTGTTTTTCTGGAGTTTTGGAAAAGAAGGCGAGCAGTGATTGCATATGACTGGGACTTGATAGACTGGGAAGAAGAAGAGGTTTGTATAAAAAGATGTACTCCTTATTCTTTAATAGAAAAATATTTGGTTAAAAATACTTTTCTTTTGGATTTATTTTCAATTCATTTGTTAAATCTTCATAAACTAGTAAATAAGCATTTTTCTCCTTGGATATTTCTTCTGGAATACAAAGAAACTCGCCAGACCAAACTGTCCTCTTTTCACACCTTTGTAAATCTGGATTAATTTCAACATATCAGTGGCTGTCATTGTGGGTGATCAAAGGGAAAAAAATGCTCTTTGGGGGAAACAAAAAAATTTTTCGTTTCAATCCAAGGAAATTCTTGACAGCCCAGGTACCATGAATTTTGGCAGATGAGCTTTATCCATTCATTTAGATAGCCACTAAGAATATTGATGGAGAGAAAGCCTTGTGAGGCTTGTACCAGCTTCTGAATGTTCAGGTGCTGGTTACCTAAGTATACAGTGCTGCAGAGAGACTGAGGGAAATGAACCAACAAAAAGGACTTATTTCATCCCCTATTGGTAGAGGAACTCCCATTAGGCAGAAAACTAAACAGCAAAAAATAGTCTCAGCCTTTTTCTGTGGTGGTTACCAGAAAGACACAGCGTGCTTTTGGGACTGAGAGTTGAGATCTAAGTGGAATTAGAAGCCTTTTGATGCAGGGGAAAAGCAAGATTCAGTGGGTATGGCAGAAAAAGTGCTGCTTGAGTGGGATTTGGACATACAGGTGTCCACAGAGTCTGCTTTCCTTCCTCTCCAGAGGCTGTCCTGAAGTGCTTGGAGGGACTGTAAAAGGCTGCTGCCGTGGTCTCAGTGCAGCTGAACTTGTATATTGCTGCCTCAGTGGAAAAATTTATTTTTCATTAGTCTTGCCCACAGAAAAATAGACTTCTGAGCTATGGGATTTTTTTATCTATGAGACAATGTAGTCTGTCAATGTAGTCAATGTAGGCTGTGAAATGGTATAGTTGCTAATTTGCTGGTAGGATTTTTTTTTAAATGCTAAAAGGCTAAAAAAATAATCCAATAACATAAAATGTCATAACACAACTGGAAATTGGTTTCTTTAAGCAACAGGAACATCATTAATTGTGCACATATGTTGTCACTTCTTGGTGATACTTCAGGACTGTTGTCACATATTTAGAAAATACTCTGATACTGATTTAACTCTCCTGAGATTAACAGCCAGCTCTGGCAATGCTGATGAGTCACAGAGAGATCACACTCAGATAGTCCTGCCTGAGATTCAAATATTGGTCAGGATTGACCTGCAGTGATCATGTCTCCTCATGGCTAGTTGCAAAAAAGCCAATACTTGCTTCTGACAGCTAAAGTAAAGATGAATGCACCAAATTGCAGTTTCCAAATCAGGATTATAGCTCAGCGTCCACAGAATGAGAAAGAGCCTTTAACAAAATACATAAGCAAGTACAATACGAGGCCCTTTTTATGGTTTTTTTTCCCGGGAGGCCTGGTCTTGCTGATGTTTATAGTTCAGGGTGTTACATATCTGCAACGTTCACAATTTAACCTACCTGGATTTGGGATTATGATGATTTACAAAGCCTTCCACCTGAATTTTCTATGATCAGTTTATCTGCAAATAATGAATTTCCTGGCAAAATTGTCCTTAAGTGATGCTTTGCTTTTTTATTTTTCTTCTTTCCATGTAATAATACTAAGTGATATCTAGGTGCTGTGGTAATGCTTGGAGGAGTCTTTTGTTCAGGTGTGAGCATAACAGCTCCAAGCCCATTTAACCTCTTCATGCACGTCCCCAAACTCCTTACAGCCTTGCTGCTATTACTGCAAGTGCATGTCCTCTTGCAGAGCCTGGAGGAAAGCATTCCCATGGAAGATTTGCTCTCAGCTTTCTGAGCTTTTTTGAAAGAGCATTACCGTGCCTATACAATGAAGCCTTTAGCTGGAATAAACCCTGAAAAAAGTTGTTAGATTTTTCTCTTCCAGTCAGAAAGCCTGAAAGAGCTTCTGGTAGTTGAAACTATCCTCAGAAATACTATGTGTTTATTTTATGATGTCTATCAAATAACATTATTTTTTATGAGATGCTTATATTCCATTGGCAGATTATTTCAGTCTGGCCTGCAAGATAACATATGCATGTCAGTAATTTTTAGGGGATACCTGCTCCCTGCTGATGGTCAGCTTGTCTTTTATTCTCACACCAGGCTTTTTCCAATAAGCTCTGTCAACAAGACCTCAGTCAGATGCCCTGAGGCAGTGGTGAGTGTACCTGCTCCAGAGCTAATCGTTGCACCTTCTTTCAGTTCTAGAGGGAGTTTTATAAGTCTCTGCAGCAGGCAGTAACACTCTTTTCAGAAGCAGTGTGCGAGATGGTACCTTTCTCTCTCAAATTAGAGGTCAAAGATGCCAATAAGAACTCAACTGGCTGCTTCTCAAAGATTTGTGTGACCAGTCATCACAGCATCAGTATCAGCATTTGAGGCATCTGTTCCCAAGAGTGGGAGCTGATTGCCTCCCAGAGGTGTCTTCTCTGAAGATGCTATAGCTGCCACTTCCCGTACCTACTGCAGAACTCAAGCATGTTCTTGCTTTAAGGTTAGCTCTATGACCACTGCCTCCTTTTTTTGAGTATCAAATGCTGCACTTTTCCACTGGTACTGGGGTTCTTTGCAGGACTTTGCCCCTGAGACAGTCACAGTTTGAAAAAAGGTGTCCCAGGTGAAAAAGTGTTGAGACTGTTTCCTTGTTCTGTGGTTCAAAGTTCACCTCTTCACTTTGCCATTGCCATCGACTGCAAGCAGGATGACCTGCAGACCATGGTCTTTGAAAGAAACTTACTTCTGGGGGTGGCCAGTGGTCAAGATTCAGATTTTCAATCTTTTACAAATCCCTTTTCTACATCTGGGCTATAGAGGACAATATATCATTGGGCTAGAAAGGATAGGACTCCTGTAAGAATTCACCTTTTGAAGGGCTCAGAAACCTCTTGAAATAAAAGGATATATTTCACAAAGAAATTTGGAGTAATTCTTCTAGTACAGAAAGATCTAGCCGAAGACAGTGCACCTTAATCCACATTTGATACTCCACAAAGCAGTGTGGTTTCTCCTGTGAGTAAAGAACTTGAATGATCCATGTTTAAGAAGCAGGAATGAAAGAGAGTGGTGTGTTCTGTGTAAATTGAAAAAGACACATCCTGTGGAATTTGTTCATGAAGTTGTACATGTCAGTAAGATATCAGTGAGAATTTTGTCTCCATAAGGTGAAAATTTTACTCCCAAGGCTGCTGCTTTCTAATAAAAACATTGCTTAACTAAATTTCTTCTCTACATTCCTTTCAATTATCACTGGGCGAAATCAGCCAATTTCTTTTATTAGCTATTTCAAAGAAATCAATTAAAGAGTTCTAATTACCATTTTAAGTCACAAGCTTTGTTAATGAAGATTGTTATTTTTATTAACATTATCTGCCATGTCTAGCTTTTGCTTGCTTTAATTTTCATTGTCAAATTGAAAAATAAGGGTTTGCTACAGAGGGAAATTTATTAATTCCTACCAACAATAGATTGAAAAAACCCCATGTTTATAAGGCTTCCTATCACTTTCGTTATCACTTTTCTGTTCTGAATTAAGTGACAAAGAAATAAAAGAACGAAGATGATGGGAAGGACAATTACATTTGTTCAGATTGCAACCTTGTTAAGTTCTCACCATTTTAGATTTTCACCCAAGGAAGGCATACAGCAGCCCCTGCAGTGTCAAGGTCCCCCAGCATGAGGACATGGGGTGAATGTGTTCTGGTTCTTTCGACCCTGTATATCTAGATATTCTTTTCTTGTAAATAAGGTGCAGAGTGGGAGACATGGAGAGTAATTGTGTCTTGGCTGGGTAGGCAACAAGAAGCCAATTATGCACAGTTCCTGGCACTCCCAGCTGAAATATGGCTTCTGTTACTATTTACAGCATGCTTTTTCTTTGGTGTCACTTTATATCGTTAACCTCAGCCAGATACAGTACTGTTCGCTTCCTGCCCCAAGCTGTGCTCAGCATTGTTGGGTGTCTTTAAACAGGTATGAAGGTTCATGCCAGAGTTTCAGTTTTGTGTGGAGAGGTATCTGTAAAAATAGCATTCTTATTATCCAAATTGACTGGAAAACATAGGAGATACCTAGATTCACTGACAGGTGGATATGTTAAGCACTTCCTTGTAGCGCAGATTATAAAAGATAATCAAACCTTGGTTTAGAGAGAGCTAAAAAGAAGGAAGTGTTTCTTGTATATGACTTGGTAAGTCAGCTGGCAGAGCCCTTGCACAATCTACAGGGTGCAATTCTGAAGAGCCCTGCTTCAATGCTATTACACTCTGTCCTTTTGCATGTCCCTGGGCACACAGGAATACTTTTTTGCTAAATTATGGTCTGCACAGCAGCCTTTGGCCCTGATATGGCAGGAGTAGCTTGAGCAATGTAGAATAAGAGCAAGATGATATGCTGCCTCCACAAAAACGTTTAGCCTTTGTATATAGCTAATGTAAGCCTGGTTCCCTCAAGCATGTAACTAGTTACACAGGTGTTGCAGCTGAGCATACATGCCTCAGAATTTTTTAATACCATGTTACCAGGTTGCTGCTTGAATTTGGAAATTAACCATATTGCGAAAGTGCTTTCAAATTTTGAGAGAATGAGAATAAGACATGACTTTTTTTTTTTTTTTTAACCCGGGGGAATTTTATAAAAATGATGGGTCCAAAGAGTTGTGGTGAGTGGAGTTAAATCCAATTGGTGGCTGGTCATGAATGGTGTCCCCCACAACTCAGTGTTGGGACCATTTCTGTTTAACATCTTTATTGATGATCTTGATAAGGACATAGAGTATATCATCAGTTAGTTCGCAGATAACACCAAGTTAAGTGGGAGTGTCGGTCTGCGTGAAGATAGGGAGGCTCTACAGAGAGACTTGGATAGATTGGATCGGTGGTCCAACGTTAACGGGATGAGTTTCCACAAGGCCAAGTGCCAGGTCCTGCACTTGGGCCACAACAATCCCCAGCAGCGCTACAGGCTTGGGGAGGAGTGGCTGGAGAGCTGCCAGTCAGAGAGGGACCTGGGGGGGTTGATTGACAGCCGGCTGAACAGGAGCCAGCAGTGTGCCCAGGTGGCCAAGAAGGCCAATGGCATCCTGGCTTGTGTCAGCAATAGCGTGGCCAGCAGGGACAGGGAAGGGATCTTACCCCTGTACTCGGCACTGGTGAGGCCGCCCCTCGATTCCTGTGTTCAGTTTTGGGTCCCTCACTCCAAAAAGGACATTGAATGACTCGAGCGTGTCCAGAGAAGGGCAACGGAGCTGGTGCAGGGTCTGGAGCACAGGTCGTAGGGGAGCGGCTGAGGGAACTGGGGGTGTTTAGTCTGGAGAAGAGGAGGCTGAGGGGAGACCTCATCGCCCTCTACAGCTACCTGAAAGGAGGGTGCGGAGAGCTGGGTTTGAGTCTCTTTAACCAAGTAACAAGTGATAGGACAAGAGATAATGGTCACAAGTTGCGCCACGGAAGGTTTAGACTAGATATTAGGAAGTATTTCTTTCTAGAATGGGTTATTGGGCGTTGGAATGTGCTGCTCAGGGCAGTGGTGGATTCCCCATCCCTGGAGGTGTTTAAGAGTAGGGTTGACATAGCACTGAGGGATATGGTGTAGTTGAGAATGGTCAGTGTTAGATTAATGATTGAACTAGATGATCTTCAAGGTCTTTTCCAACCTAGATGATTCTGTGATCCTGTGATTATGTGATGTAGGATTTTAGGATATCTTATTTCTATTCACATTTCAAAGACTTGTTTGAGCAGTTAACATTCACCTATTTCATTGCTGTCATTTAAGGTTCAGGTATTTACAACTTTCATTCAGTCAAAGTTCAGTTGAATGCAGGTGAAGGGTTAGAAGTGAAATTGGTAAACTGAGTTCTTGGCTGTTAAAAAGAAATGCACAGCAGAGCCCTTGTGGAAAAACTGCACAGACAGTCCATAGCTGCTTTTGTGCTCCCTTGTAACCAGCTTTACCATGGGCCAGTTCTCCAGCATTCATCAGAGCATTGTAAAACTTGATCTAATGTATACAGACTGCCAGCAGCTGTGAAAGTCCATCTTTGCAGTCTGGTGCTCTCTCCCATCTCTGACAGAATCTCCAGTGTCAGATTAGGGTGAGGTGGCACAGGCCATGCAGCCGTTGATGAACCTTCTGGGTGGCAGGGCAGTGGGGTAGCCCTACTGCAGCTGAAAACCGTCATACCTGAAATCAGTCTTACCTGAACTAAGGGTCAACTCTGTCTTCTGACAAGGCTGTAAACAGATGTAACCAAGTCTCTCCCCAAGAAATCCCCAGGTTTCATTTCAGAAGAATGTTTTTGTGGCAAAGCAGAACTTGACATTTCTGCTGCTGAAATCTGTTCCTGCTAATAATACCGTCCAAGTTAGGAGGAGTTAAGCAATATTAGATGGCATGGCTTCTTCTTCAAATGCTGAGAAACTTTTGCTGATAGTGAGATGATCACCAATTACCTAGCAAACAGCAATTGTGTTTGAAAAGAGGGAGTTGTTTGGGTTTTTTTTCCTTCTTTTTGCTTTGTTGTAGAATTCTAGTATCAATAGGATAATATCAGGCTGGAAAACTCTGTGGTATCAACTTTAAAATTATTTGTCTTACAGCCATATAGTTTGAAAAAGCATTGTTTAGATGAGTAACTAATTGGGGAGTTTAGTAAATACTTCCAATGTTGTTTTATGGGTACAATGATTTATTCTAGTTCTCATGAAGGAGACCTGATTTCCCAGATCAGCTTTTATAGTAGCAGTGCCAGCTGCTGAATTCAAAGATGTAAATCTCCATAACAGTGATCTGATAAATGGTCTGAAGTTTCCTGTAGAATCTTTCCTAGCTGTGCTGTATGTGAACATTGTCTGTTCTTTAGGAGGAAATACGTCCACAGTTTGAAGCCAAGTACTCCAAGAAAGAACGAATGAACCCCATATCTGGGAAGCCAGAGCCTTATCAAGCATTTGCAGATAAATGCAGCAGACTCGTCGTTTCTGCATCTGGAATATTTTTTATGGTTTGAGAACTTTTATTTATTTACCTGTTGAAAAACCACGAAATAACATTATCTCTGCTGAAAGATGATGGAGATATTGGATATGACTGCTTGAAAGTGAAATAAGCTCTAGCACATTTACTTCAGGCTGAAAATCCGTGTGTAGCAAATCACCTGAGTTTCTGTAAAGTCCTACACTAGTTTACTCTTCACTGACTCTCACAGATAGTTAAGTCCTTCCTTCAAGGCTATACACATAATACTGTTATATGTAGCAACACACGTGCTTGAATAGTGATGCTATCACATTTAGGCACCAACTTCAGCTGACTGAATTAGTTTACTGATTTCTTTGCCTCCCCTGTGTAGACAGAACAGACTGATGGGGAGAGATGCCGTGGAAGAGGCAGTTGTTTTTTGTAAACTACAGAGAACCTAACTAAGGTACCTAGAGTGCTTAATGATGTTAATATGTCTTAGTTTTTGCATGTATTGAAGAGGTAAGGAACGAGGGTTCACATTCCTAGTGTAATTGAAATGCAGAAAAAGATGTTTCTTGTCTAAAATGAGGCATCTCTCCCCCTTCCAAAGTGCAAAACTAAATGTAACAGCAAAATCTCTCCTAACAGAGAGCTGCATGCCCTTTTGCTGAAATGCCTCCTACTTCACTGAAGTGGTTATTCACTGTTTTTCACATGGAAACAGCAGTTGTAGGATTGGTCTTGAAAACACAGCTGACATCAACTCAGACCCTCATGGAATTTACTAGGGATTTTCCAGAAATCTAGAAAATTCTATATGTGTATAACTTCAGGAGCTATGGAGAGCCAGGTAGGTGAGGTAGCCCAGCAAGTTTGTGCTTGAACCAGATGGGAGGGAACAGGGCAGTGGACTTGTAAGGAAACTGGTGGCTTCAAAATTATCGAAAGCAATCTTGGACAAAAAGGGCAAAAGCATTATTGAGATGAACATTCAATTAGCTTAGCTATACCTCAGTTGCCTATGATAACCTTGGAAGACACCTGTCTTTTGCAAATAACCATCTGTCTTCTACTGAAGAAACTCTCTCTCCTTATCTAATAAGATGGCTAATGGGTACTGTGTCAGAGTTTCTATGAGTCACCCATGTTAATTCCCAACTGTTTGTCCTTTAGGTGGCTTGCTAAATTGTGACATAAATTGGTCATGATGGAAAACAGTTCTCATTTAGTGCTCAACTGTTGCATATGGAGCAGCAAGTGATTTAGCAGCCTGGCTCAGCTGCATGGCTTTCACATTATAACTGTCACATTTGCTGAAAGTCTCATCAGAGAAGAAATTACAAGGGCAATTGAATTTGTTGCCTTCCCTAGATAGAATATTTCCAGAACTGTAGCAAGAAACAGCTTGCTAGGATGGCTTGCCAGGGTTGTTGTTGAGGCAGTGCTTACAAATGGAGACATTTTTCCTATAAGCCCATCAAAACAAAATCCATCCCAAATATGACACCATCAAGCTGAGACATCAGCTTGAGACTAGCCTTTGCACACTGCAGAACATGTGTTAAGGAAAATTTCTAATTTCAAGAGTTGGCAACACTGTTTCCCGCATTAATGCTAAGGGAGAGGTACATTTTCAAGAAAATGTTTAAAATTAAAAATTATTTTAATAATGATTTTCAAAGATAATTTGCATCATGGAAGGTAAAAATAATTTCACAGTAAGAATATTCATATTAAAACCTTTCTCAGGAATCAAAATGGATGTGTTAAGTCTTTCAGTTAATTGTTCTGTTTTTCAGAGTTTCAGGAAGAACTTAACTCCTGTTCTATTGAAAGTTTTCAGGTTCTTCTTTCTGATTTTTCTTCCTTTAGATCTGTGTGGTGATTGCTGCTGTTTTTGGCATTGTTATTTACCGTGTTGTGACTGTCAGCACTTTTGCTGCCTTTAAGTGGGCTTTAATCAGGAATAACTCTCAGGTTGCAACTACAGGGACTGCAGTGTGCATCAACTTTTGCATCATCATGCTACTGAATGTGGTAAGTAAAACTAACATATCCAAAGCTATACCTGAGCCATCAGATTGGTAGATATCTCAGTCCACAGACCACCAAATGATGGTCTGTTCCTTTTTCAGCAGGAATGGAGTGTCTTGCTAAGCCAGACATGGCATTACTGTTTATGGACATCAATCACTATTTCTGTAAAGTACAAATCCAAACCAAAAAACATTAAAAAGCACACAAAAAAAAGTGTTTTGAGTGTTCTAAAAAATATTTTAGGGAGACAGGTCCATACTCCTGTTTTATCTTCTGCCTATTTTTTTCCTTTCATATGTTTGCAGGTTTCACTACCTTTCATTAATGTTCTTCTTTTTAATTAATGTTTTGATGTTATTTTGTAAATACAGTGGCCAAGCTTAGTTCTTATTTACACTAATTTCAGCAGTTCCAGCTTCAGTTTTCACAGTAGTTTACCAGTGAGGATATGCATATACAGCCACAACGTCTGTATGCAGAAGTCCCTTGGTCTGAAAACTTCATGAGTCATGAGCAGACATGACTTGCTTCATGATCTGCCTATGATCTCTGCCAGTGTAAACCAGAGGCATGGTCCGGCTGCACTGCAGGGGGGCTGGCTGAGGTCAAGTTATTGTTGTGAACTGATTTGGAACCAGACTTGGGACAAAGACAAAAAGGGAATTTCTATGTGGTAACAGCCCCAATAAGACAGTATAGCATAGATTAGATGGGGAATGAGTTTCATCCTTCCATCAAGATGCAGAAACTTCTGTATATTGCTGTGATAGCAATGTGTCTTCTATTACTTGCTGTTGGCAAGAAGTGTATGGCCTTTCACTATCAGGTTTTTGTCAACTGACATTATGAGAATGCATTTTAAGGGTGAAGAGGGATCAGCCTATAAACTATCCAGGTACTGGAGCCAAGGCAGAGTATCTCTACCTGCTCAGCAGCGTCTTTTGCAAAAAACATGTTAGGCTTTGCTCCAGGAGATAAGCTACTTACTTCCTAGGGGAAGTATGAAGTGTTATTTCAGGCCTGCACATTTCCAAGTGCTGGCTTGGACTGTTTTCTTTCCTGTGCAATATGCAAGCATTTCTATAATCTAAAAATTAATTTTAACAGCCCCTTGTTTTATGTAGCTGGAAATTACAAGAGACTTTGCTGCAGGACTTCACTTCTCCCTTTGGCATAGGCAAGACTAGACTGGTGACTAGGACAGTCTGTCAGGAACTATTGACTTTCCTATGTTTTCCCTAAAGTGGGACTATAGGCTGAGAAAGGTCAGAAAGAAGTGGTGGAAGCTGTTATTTTCTCTGAATTTGTACTGAGGGCTCTTTCTTTTATGTTATTTTTTATTTATTGTTTGTTTTCTGTAGCTTTGGGGGATTTTCTTTAATCCACCTAGAGCACACAATAATCATATAAAAAATAAAAAGAAAACTATATATATCTATGTCAGTACAACAGCCATTTCCAAGCTCAGTAGAAGTCATTGTATATGCAGTGAAGCAGCAACAAAGAAATACTGCACAAACAAAATTATTTGGTTCTCAAAGAGTTTTACAGCTTAAAGAAATTTTTTAAATAATGGAAGATGGATTGAAGGTGCCTTTTGAGAAGTTTTGTTTTATTTCCTAAAAACATCAAATAAGTAGAGCACTGCAAAGATGGATTTCTTAAGCCTTATACTCATTACCATGCAGTAAACACCACAACCTTAGGTCTGGATATAGCTCATGGAAACAAAAGATCCTTCAAATATAAAACTGCAGGAGCTTTTCAAAAGAAGAATTTAAGAACATAATCCCTCACTTCTCATGATGGATTAATATAGTTTACTGAAGGACAGTAGTGGGATTTCTTTTGGAAAAAAAAAAATTCTCCAGGAGCAATTCAGGTAGTTCAATCCTCTACAGACTGTAACTCAAGAAAAGTATAATAGTAGGAGAGCAAGCAAAGATACTGTAATAAAACCAGAATGGACCAAGATGTATATAACAGTAGGGAATTCACTGCTAGGAATGCTGGAAAATTGCCACTGGTTCTGATACAAGTTGACAACCTCTCTAGACATCAGGGGAAAGGTCTAGACCACAAGTAACTCCTGGAGTAGATGCTCTGAGAGCTAGATACATACATCGACACATCCATCATGTCAAAATGAAATGACCTTCAAGCATAAGATCTCACAGATAATCCTGAAGCCTGACCTGGGAACAATCATTAGCTTTACCTAGGTTAATAAAACCTGTTAATTCTAATGATATCACCCATAGAAAATTTGAACACAGAACCAAATATGATCCTAAACAAGGCCCCTTGGAACTAGTAGAGATAAACTGCAGTAGCAGATAATTAGATCCGAACACTTAACAGAATCTCTAATGCAGTCTTACTGTTCCAGGAGGAATAGCAACAAAATACAGTTTTGATATCCCCTTCTGCAGAGCAGTGTACATTTGTAAAAGAGCACACTCCCTGTTGGAATCAGGATATAAACCACCCAGATATTTAGCACTTTTACAGTTGCCCTTAAGAGATGCTTTTAAACCTAGAAGCAGCCACCTTTTTCATTACTTGAAACAAAACTGTTTACTCCAAAGGCAGCAAAAAGCTATTCTAAGCAAGAATTGGTAGTTAACATGGATGAGATAATTCAGGATGATTTCAGTTCTTAAGCAGGCAATTTGATCTGTAAATTCTACATAACTCAATTTAAGCAGGCCTTTATAAGGATAGCTGCAAATGAGAAGAAACATTGCTGATACGCACTTCAGGAATAAGTAAGCACTTGAGCCTGCATATGCGGAGCTTTGTATCCCTGTAGGCATCAGGGAGAATTAAGGACATTTAGGGTTTTGTGGGAACAGGCTCCAGACTCAATTAAAGCAAATGGAAATCGTTGTATTAATTTACACTAATACTGATGTTGGTGGTGATGTACTTACAGGTTTAAAACCCCTTTGAAAATACTAATTGTGAAAACCCTCCAAGCTTGTTTTTGTAAACTTTATGAAGTTAACAGTCTCCCGGAGAGTTTGAGAGCATGGTATCTGCTAAGCACAGAAAATACCATTTAGGATTTAGAACAGTGTCACTGACTCAGAGTAAGAAATGTGTCTGGTGGTGGGGATTACTAAAGACTTTCTCTGAAGCAACCCTCTCTCCCCAGTGTCTTTCATTTCAGCACCAAAAAAATCCCAAACAAAACCAAAAAGCGCCAAATACCCAACCTAGCAGTGCATGCTCTTTCTGGGGTAAATTTTTTTGTGGGATGTTTCATAAATAACTAAACAAAAATCCCAGTTGTGCTATTGTTCTGCTTTGTGTTTTTGGAAAAATCATCTCACCTTTTTTCACTGTGTATGTAAAATAGGGACAGTGACAGTATTTTTTTCTCCATATATTGTGGATGAAAAGAGCTGAGTATATGCTTTAAAAATATTACTGTTCCTTGTTTGATTATATCATTATTGTCTTATTACTACATAGTTTTATTATCATCATTATTAGAACATCAGAGAGACCATCTGGATGTCAGATATAACATGTAAGAGCAGTTACTCTACCTAGAAAGCAGTTTAATATTTTTGAGCTGGTCACATATCTAAGAAGCTGTTTCTTCTCTCTTACAGCTGTATGAAAAGGTTGCTCTTTTCCTGACAAATTTAGGTAAGCAGTGTTAAATACAAAATTGAGTTATATTGTACTGATTGTTTGGTCCCTATACTGTGATAGCAATCAAACTGTCTGTATAAATATGAAAATTCCTGATTAATTTACAATCTATAGGAATCAGTGTTTTTCTTAAGTTTATAATAAAGAAGTATACAAACTAATCTATAGTGCCATTCAACCAGTGATGACAGCAGTCACCCACCTGCCATGCTTGGTTCTTGTTCCAACCCCTGACCTTGTAAGAACTTGAACAAATCCTTACCTTGGGGGAAAAAGCATGACTTTTCAGACAGACTCAGCACTCACAACCCCGAGGTTTTGTGAAGACCTGGAAATGGGGGAATGACTTCTGAAAGGCAAATTTTTAGCTTGAAACTCAGATGCTTATTGACTATCAAACATACACCTTGTTTGTAGGGGGGCAGTAATTTGGAGGGAAAATAACTAGGTGACTCATCCACACTACCAAAACTTAAAGTCTAATGGTGTTCTAAGTTTCAGTAATTTTTTCAGCTCACCCATAAAGGTAATCTTTATGCTAGAGTAAGGACATGTTTCCTGAGGACAGCATGTATTGTCACAGGGGTGGCAATAGGCTATCACTCATATACCCATGGCTCAGGCAGAGTCTCTGGAGTTCCTGATCATGCTGGAAGATTGCAGTAGTTGGTGGCAATTGGCAAGGACTCTTTAGTGTCAAGAAGCCTGAAACGATACTCTTGCTGAAGGCCTGTTAAGCAAACCATATTATGGCATGTGTAGAAGTGATTTGAGGAGATTATTTTGCACTTCTAGATACATGCATACATTGATGATGTTCAGAAGGTATTTTTGACCAGGTGGACAGATTTTGGTGTTTACTTAAAGAATACACACAGCTGATTTTAGCTAGTGTCAGGGCTTTTCTACATCTGGGAAGTCATAGGTGATATGTGTAAGCACATCTGTGTAAAATAGCATTTTATTCTGTTGTTTCTTATTAGACTGAGACTTCTCATTTGTATGCTGTGAATTTAAAATATTTTTGCCATCCTGTATCCATGGAAAAGATACCTGCTAGTTACAGTTGAGAAATATGACTTTCAAGTATGCAATTTGCACAGGCTATGCCCTTTTACTCCCTGTGAGACCCTGGGGGCAGTAAGATATGGTTCAGAGACCTTGAAGCTTGATTACTTTCTGACAGGTTGTCATCAAGGTAGGTCTGTTTCTTGAAACCTGTGCAGAAAGCACTTGTATGAAAACTCAGTGGATCAAGCTGTTCTGTGTTCAGACCGTTTTTACTCTGATGGACTAAGTAACTGATTTGGTTTGAATGATCTTTATCAGTTTAATAAGCCCAGAGTGGAATTGGCAGCAAAGCTACATTCCAGATGTCCTCTTCAGCCTTTACATGACCTTTTTCAGAGTTCGTGTCCATGCTCCTCCAGAGCATTGCCATTGTCACTGATGGGCATATGAGCAAAGCTTCAGCTGCAGCAGCTTTGTTAAAATCAAACTTGTCCTTCCCACAGATTGGCATCAAAAATCCACAATGCTTTATTTCTTTCTACTTAGCTAAATATGTATGTACTGGCATACACACAAACTTGGGTTTCTTGACAGGCATTTCCAAATCAGTAACCAGATTTATGGTTCTTTTTATGGTTTTGTTGATGCATCTGTATGAAATTTCCTCATGAGTATGGCATCTCTAATTAAAGAGAATCTAGTTTATTGTTGTTGGTTTTGTACTTCCAGTACTTTACTGGAGGCTCCTTTGGAGGTGGTGTATGAGAGCTACCATTATGATACTCAGAATTACCATTAGTACCTCCACTTCTTCTTTGATTACTGTTGTTCACATCAATGGTTGACTAATAACAAGCTCCTGCCAACTGGAAAGTAGTTCCAGGACATAGTACTGGTGTATTGGCATAAAAATTGTTTTGTTAACAAAAAGTTGTTTTGATGGAGATTGAGGGCCTACCTGAAGGGAAGAATATGTCTTCCCCTTTCCCATTTGCTTTACCCCATCCATTGCAAAATATTTTTTCTCAGTCTTCTGTGATGAGTTTCCTGGAACAAGTAAAGTGAGAGTCATGCAGTGGCACTCCACTGATACCTGTCTTGAGTCCTTAGGTGCCAACATGGTGGGCAAATCCATGAAACAGAATTATGAGGAGGATTTGCTCCAGTTCAGTGTGAAGCCTCTAACAGAAAGGCACTTATGTAGCTTGTACTAGGGTGCTTTCTGGTAATGTCATTGTGGTAGGTTGTAGAAGAGGAAACAAGAGAAAAGACTGAGCCTGTAAAGCACACAGCAATCCAGGAGGGATTTTTAATATACCCATTATCTCAACCACTTTCTTACAGTCTTCTGGGAATATACATATCCAGATATCAGAAGAGATTTCTAAGTCTTTACAAGCTCACTTGCTGTGTGTTGCTTTTGGATACAATTTCTTCTGTCACTTTATATTTTGAAATCAGCAGGCTAATTTATAAATACATTGCCAGCTCTGATAGGTGTGTGCAGCCTTTGTGCCAAGGGAAATTGTTAATCTGATTAAACCTCTGAAACTCTGCTGTCTTTCTTCACAGAGCAGCCTCGTACCGAATCTGAGTGGGAGAACAGCTTCACTCTGAAAATGTTTCTTTTTCAGTTTGTCAATCTGAACAGCTCTACCTTTTATATAGCATTCTTCCTTGGAAGGTAGGATTGATGTCTGCACCTTGATATGTGCAAAATGAAGTAGAGAGATGAAATAAAATTGTCTGTAATGAAACAAAACAGGACCATATTATCACACATCTCAAAAAGCAAATTTTGTACTAGCAAAGCAGGACAGGCTGCAGTTTTATTTTCCTTTCAAAAGCCCAGAAGTAGACGTAGTTTTTCTTTCCTAACACCACAGTGACTCAATGCTTTTAACAGTTTCACTACAGCAAACTGATGCATCCCACAATACTATACATTCAGGTCACTTCATGCTGCCTTTATGTGTGTAATTTGCACAGGTAAGTAAATAACACTGTCTTTTTCTTTCAAAATAGAGTAAAATAGTTCAGTTGGAAGTGACTTACAACAATCTAGTCCAACTGCCTGAATACTTTGTTGCTTGCATTATGTGATTTGGACTATTAAGAATGAATTATGAGCTCTCTGGGATTTTTCTCACAGAAAATGAAATATATATATATATATATATATATATATGTATGTATGTCTCTTTTTGCATGTCCCCTAAAAGCAAAAGACGAGCCTTTGAATACAGAAGGCTTGAGTAGAAGAATCCATCAGTATGGATTATTTGCATGTGGGAAGTTGTGGGAATCATTCTGGGAGAAAAAATGGGAGAATAGTAAGAAAATTATGTTTTCCTAATGAAAACTAATATTTTCACTGATTTCACAGAAAGCCAGATATCACAGCTCGCATTATGGTGTAAGAAAATGGACTGGCAGTTGAAAGCCATTTTCCAAACTGACATGACCACTTTTATTCAGATTTTCTCTCTTCTCTACATATGCTGAATGTCCAAAAGCAGAATATTTGGTATTGAAATCAAACTGAAAGTAAAAATATACTTAGTCCTTCATGGACATTATTCTAGGAATCCTCCAAAACGTTTTGCAGCATAACATCTTTTATAGTTATATCGATCGCACTAAGATGACCTTAGATTAAAACAACAGTGTGATCTTTCTTCTGCTACTGTGAACATAGTTGATATATATTCCTGTGTTGAAGATTTACAGGACACCCTGGTGCCTACTTAAGGCTGATAAACCGGTGGAGACTGGAAGAGGTGAGTGTTCACTAACTACAGACTGATTTATTTGCTGCCCACAGATGCAGTGAATGCAGGCAGAGGCAGACACATCATTCTGTCTAGGTATTTTTGAGTGTGTTGTTGGGTTTTCAGTTGCTCTCTAACTCCACACGGATGCTTACAATACCAACTGCTACAAAAACATCTACATACTGATATAAGTGTCCTTTTCAATGCTAACAGCCTTAGTTTTTCATCATGTTTGGATAGTGTTATCAAATGGTTTAAACATTACTCACATTTTTGCATTGGTAATATTTCATCCTTAAAATGAATCAGTCAGATATGAATCTGATTACTTTTTGCTTCTAAATAATCCTTTCTTCTCAGCTTTTCTAGCCTTGCTGACCAGGGAGCTAAAATAATAAAATAATAACTTAAAAATTCAGACACCTAAAATTAACTTGAAAGTTGATCAAAACAACAGAACAAACTTTCCAAAAGAGCTACTGGCATAATGATCCATGCCTATAAAACCAAATGGATTTGGGGAGCAATGAGAGGTTGGCTTTCCAAGTCACTCAAGGACCACTCACACTTTTTTTGGCAAATACATTCAGAATTCAAAACCGATTTGACAGTTACTGGAGGTGAACAGCAGAAGTTTTTGGACCAGTCATGTTGTTTCCAATGCTGCTATTTGCACACTCAAATACTGTGGTTTCTTTCATGCTTGACAGCTGAATTAGTGAAACAACTTTGCAAATACATGACAAATGGCAAGTGGAAAATGCAGATCCTTAGACTGCCTACATGAATTTACAAAAACTTCCAGATATATAAATATTTTGGTTAATAGAGGTCATCTGGATACTAGCAAAAAAAGGAATAATTTGAAAAGCCTTTCTAATTGTGAAGTAGGGAATTCTGTACATTCAAGGAAAGAATACTTGATAAATGGGCAGACAGAAGTTCACTGAACATGCTTCCAAAGTCTGAGAGGGGCTGAGCTGACCTAACAGCTTGCTGCTGCCAAAAGAAGATAATTCTGCTCTTCCTTTGAGCCTTTCCCCAGAAGTTTGCTCCTTCCTCTTCATCTGCACTGGCTCTAGCTTGTCCAACCCTGTGAGGAGCCTATTCAGTTCCCTGTATCACCAGGAAACTCTTCCTTTTTCTGGCTGAATTTGTTTTCTGATGAATTACTGGGCTGAATCACCTCACAGAGGGATCTGAGAACACAGAAAGAACCTCACCCCTCTGCAAGAGCAGAGATGGGAGAAAGGAAGAACCAGGTTTGGGAGGAAGTGCAACAGTGAGGTGTTACAGGTTGAGTCAGTTGCTGGTAGAAGCTACTAGTAGTAGTCCCTACTATTTTGCTTTTCTCAAAGAAAAAAGGTCTAATGATAAATGTCTATTTAAAAAAGTCTTGACTATTGACCATATCTGTGCTAGATCTTATTAGGAACATAATTTAGAATATAATGCCCAGATAATCTCTCCAATAGCCCTCTCTTCACCTGTTGGATGAAGCCAAGTGCAAGACATATAATAACATCATATTGTCTAGTCCAGTGTCCATGGGCATATTCAGACCACAATTCATGTATTGGTGATGTTATGGTTGTAACATCACTGCTACTTCATTAGTAACTGCACCTACCTCTCTTAGGTTATATTGGCTCGCATGACTTGATTCCTAAAACCAGAAGGATAATGATTTAATAATAATGCTAGAGAATTTAATTTTTAAAAATAAAAAAATATCAGCTGCCACCCTGTTAATCTAAAGAAAAGCTGAATGAGGTCAACAGAAACCTCAGCAGGGACCCAGGTTCTGAGCACTGTATAATGCAGTATGTGTAAAAAATTCATATCACATTTTGTTACAGGTCATAACTAATTTTTCTCCCTAAAAGTTAAAGAGAAATAGTTAACACTTCTATGACAGTGATCTGTTCAACTTATCCATAATACCTGGGATTTAACAATACAGCTTGAATTCCACTGTTTGGATCCGCAAAGTCAGTTGTACTGTTTGAGGGCTTTTTGTCCTTTTCTGTTTCTTCCAATACTAGATGAAAAATTGTGGAATGACCTAAATTTGTACTATCTGAGCAAATCTCCCCAAAGTGATACCACTTCTTCAAGGTCTGGAGCCACTGCTAAAGCAGGCAAGCACTAATCAAGAGACACTAGGAAATGTTGTTTGACAGAGATTTTTAGTTCTTCAAGAGAATACTTTTGCATGGTCCAATCAGTCATATACATTAAATAGCACTTAATAATCAGTATTAGGTCTATCCCCTAGGCATAAACTGTTTGCCTGTGCAGCCAGGAGGAATTTTCTCTTCATTCTTTGGCTTGATGCAGAGTCAGCCTTCTGTGCCACCCACAGTTGCACAACATATTAGAAACACAGATGTGAAAACTGCATTGGTTTCAGCTGATTCCGACCTCTGCAGTGATTTAGACAGTAGGCTTAAAAGGCTGATCGTATGGTAGAGTCTCATATGTTCCAATGAGTTTATATTTTTTTTAAACAATAAAGATGATGGCATTTAATGTCCTTTAAGTAAAATATGTAATATCCATTTCTAGTCTTCAAGAATTGCTTTAAAACTCAGCATTATTGCTGTATAACCTTTTGTTTCTTTTTTTCTGTAGTGCCACCCTAGTGGATGCCTTATTGATCTTTGTATGCAAATGGGTATTATAATGGTTTTAAAACAGACCTGGAATAATTTCATGGAACTGGGCTACCCGTAAGTAAATATAATGCCTATGCTTCTGTAGATCACAGAAGAATACTGTGGATGATTTCCTTATGACCAGTTACATAAAAGCAAGTTACAGTAGTCATTACAATAGAAAATCCCCCCTAGGATACAGAACTCTTAAGACAGATTTCCAGACATATAGAGGTAGATGGTGTTTGGGTATTTTCTCACATTGGACATAGTTTGCAAAAGTGAAAGTGTAATATAAATATTAACAAATCAATAATATATGGGAAGTACTTGATTCAATTAAATTGCATTCTGTGATTTAAAACTCCTTAAAAATAACTGTAAGACCACTGTATTCCTTACACAGGAAATATACGTATCATTTTTTAGCTATGCCAATAAGTTCTAAATTGGATTTCTCCTTGCTGGGTGATAAAAGGTGCCTGAAAGGGCAGGTATGAGTTGGAAAAAATGTACTGCTGGCATATATACTCTCAGAGATCACAAAATGTACTGACTGGTATATTGACAAGTTTCCCAGTGATCTTCAGGGTATTGTGGATGTTCCCTGACTGAAAAGGTTGACAATTATTCATTTCCTATTGATTCATTTCTTATTGATTAGTATTTAATGAGCATGTTTAAGATTAATATAGACAGCTGATGCTAGAGACAGTGTGGCAGGTCATCAAGGGAAATTAGCAAGTGTGAAAATGTAAGAGAGAGCTGCCATTATCAGAAAGTTTGCCCTTGCAATGTTCAGAGGGATTTGCTTCACTGCAGGATCCACAGCAGAGCTAGCGCAGTTTGGTCCCTGAACTGCAGAAACGTGTTTGCAGAAGCGATTTCAGGCAGCCTTAGTGCTGATCACATCTAGTTGTAATGAGAATGGAAGTAAATGATTTAAACGCACTGAGTAATTGGCAGTCAAGGTACTTAAAGCTCTCTATCTTCCCCGGTTTGTGCCTAGCGCTGCTTCCCAGGATTTTGCAGCTGTTAGGGATGGAGGAATTAGCTGGGGTGGAGAGGAGGCAACAGCAGCAGTAGTGTTGATCCTTCTCTCTCTGCTCCCTTCCTCTTTTGTCAGTTTTCATTAGAACTTTCTGCTGCCTATTAATAGGGATTTCAAAACCTAATAAATAGCACAGAGGGAGATTAAAGAAGGTGACTGAAGGAGATAGGAGTTGTTTAAGAACAAGTGATTTAACAGGAATAAACTGCTTCAGATGAAGTCAGTCTCTTCACTTTAGAGTCACAACAAAAATCACAACTCAAAACACACAGTCACAGCAATGTGAGATGCTTCACCTTATTCTGATGAGAGATGTATTTGCTCTCCAGACCTTTCAGTCCACCTTCCAGCCCTGAAATGCTGCAGGCAAGTGCATTTCCTTTTTGTGTGAAAAAAACATGATCATTTCTGCAAAGAGCATGATTGGAGCAAATACCATATAGATGGCCAGAGGATTTGGAGGCAATCCAATAGTCTGTAGTATAGCATCACTGCACCTCTGCCTGTGTGCTGGCTACTGCCTGCCAGGACCCAGGCAGAACCAGCACTGTGGTGCCAAAGCTGATAGCAGAGAATATTTCCCCATAAGACAGCCCGAGGAGAGGAATGCCAGCAGGGTGTTTTGGAGAGTGGCTTTTTGCACCATTTCAGGGTGGCAGCCCAGCTCTGATGCGGGCATGTACTTCCACAGGGACCAGAGACATGCAGGGCAAGTCAGAAGTACCACTGAGTGTTCCTTGGTGACAGGAATCACAGTGCCTGCCATCACATTTCTTACTGATGTATATGACATTGGCTTCCCTTCTGAAATCTCTGTCTGAGATTTAAAATCTAGGTTTCAGAGATATCAGAAAGAGGCCCTAGGGTGTGTGCTAGAGCAATGATTGTTTAGTGAATAGATTTTTAATACAAATACTGGCATGTTACAGTGGTGCTTCTGCTTCATACAAACATCACCTCGAAACCTCTGAAAGTGTGCATCAGTTCTCCTCTCCTGCATAGATACATTTGCACTAACTAAGAAAGTATAAATTATTGCTTCATTTGGCGGTGGAAAATTGCAATTTCAAGTTGATGTTTTTCTGGGAAGAACATACACCCGTATTAAAACCACATAACATCACCTTGCTCACACATAAATCAGAAAATTACATCTGTGAATATCACTAGAAGTATTAGATATTTAGTAACACTGCTTATGGGTTTCCCCTCTCACAAAGAAAGAAGTTAACTGGGATCTATCTCAGCATATTGGTCTCCCACCCACCTCACTCCTCAATTTGCTGCCTTTGCAGAAATCCAGTTCTCAGCCCTCTCACAGGCAGAACATAAGAGGCAAAGTCTCAGAGGGTGATGTGGACTGCAAAGATGTGCCCTTAACTGTTCCACAGTTCATCAGTCATAACCATGGGCCTTTTCAGGCTTTTTATACACTGGCTGCAAGCTGTTAAACCCAAGTATTTTAATAGTTTCTTGTACTTTGGCTTCAAGTTCATGGTTGTGCTTCTAAATTTTTTCTTGCACTTCTAGATTTTAATGGCCTGCACTCAGTTGCACCTTCTTGAAGGAAGACAGGAAAAGCTATAACCTCTCTGGTAAATGGCCTGAATGGAAAAATTATCTCTAAGCTTTAAGAAAACCAATTGCCCAAACCTTTATGCAACTCCAGAAGCTGTTTGTCTACCATTCACAGACCAGACCAGACCAGACAACTTTGAGGGCCAGAAGCAAAGCACAGTCAGGGAAAGGACTGAATTATTTGGGTGAGCCATCACCTTCTATCTTGCTGAGACAAAGGGGCCAACAATAACTTTCAGTAACTTTGGAGAAAATATCTGTCTTTTTTTTTTCTTTTCTTTCTCTCTATACTAACTGTGACTTGCATCCTTTGTTGGTCAAACCAGTGCAACAACTTGACGTGGAGAGGCAAAGGTTTTTATTTCAGATGTGAACACTCATTTTTCTCATCGGACTCAGTGCCTCCCACGGTGCCCCTACCCATGCATTTCTTCAGGAACAGTACCTTCCCTCTGAAGTCCAGTATCGTTCACCCATTTCTTGAGATGGAGATAGCTCTTATGTCAGCCGTCTACCTCTCAGCCACCACATGTTTTCAGTGGTACACACACTTCTTTCTGCCAATGTTTGGCTGCAGACACCATTCAAGGTTGCTTTTTTCCCTTCCAGGATTGCTCAGGGACCTTGCACACTGTAGAGCAATGTAGAGGTGCTGGCTTGCACACAGGAAAGGATCAAGCAGCATTAGCATTCTATTTACTGATTCTCAATTAGAGCTCAACTATCTTCACACAGCATTGCATTCTGCCATATAAACAGATGCTGAAGTGATTTGCCATTGTGTGTAGAGAAAGAGAAGTGAAAAAAAAGACGTCAAAATCCCTCCACCATTTTAACTACATCTAGGTTTGGATAACAGCCCATCAGCTGTATCTATTTTCATACCTATAATGCCATGTCATCAGCCACAGGTATTACTAATGCTCTATTTTCCTATGCATAGGGAAATTAATTTTGCAAGGTATGTTGTGCACACCTAGCATCTTCCAATTTTGTGCTAAATGGCCACTAATATTATTTACCTTGTTTCTTTAATTTATTTGAAAATGTAGGCTAATTCAAAACTGGTGGACCAGGAGAAAACTGCGACAGGAGTATGGCACACAGAGAAAAACAAACTTCCCACAGTGGGAAAAGGACTACAATCTGCAACCTATGAATGCTTACGGACTCTTTGATGAATACCTAGAAATGAGTATGGCACGACCTTTGTTCATTCTCTTTCACTAGATTTTAATTTTGAGGCTTTTTTGTTGATGTAGGCTGATGTATTCTTTTAGTTATTGCTTTATGAAGCTAAAGAGGCTGCAAAATCATTTTTGTTCTCACAGGTCAGGTTAGGAAAGAGAGTGAGTTTGTAAGAACCAAAACAAACCAACGTAGGTGCTGTTTTACTAACCTCATATCTATGAAACACTTATCATTCTGGCTTTGTGGGGGGAAGGCCATTTTCTAAATCAGAGCCCACCTCTTCACCTGCATACATTTCTGAGGAACTTTGCTGTTATTTACTAAAGGATGTTCCCTTGGGCTTTTATTTTTAAGCTGCATGGTACAGACCTGCATGCTTGTTTATGTTTAAAATTCACCATCATTTACTACCTCACATTTACAAAGTAGCTTGCTGCCAAAAGGCATTGCTCTATCCAGAGCAAAGGAGAGGATAACTGCTCAAAGAAATGTTAAAGAACATGAACTTTTGCCCTATGTAACTGAACTACATGTGTCGTTATTGGTTTTTTTTTTCTTTTCTCTCTCACATAATTCTTTTAAAATTAATGGGAAATTTGGCAGCCTGAAAAATCTCCCTCTAGAAACTTACACAAAGTTTCAAACTGCTGCCCATCTGTACAATAAAAAGCAATGTATTCAAGTCCTAATCTTTGCAGGTAATTGAGACATCCTAGTTGTTGCTGGAGTAAAAATGTCCCTTTCTAAATGTAGCTTGTCCACCTCTAAACTTCACTCCGAATTGCAAAATCTAGATGTTGCTGTCCATCCTGGGGACAGATGTGCATTTGTTCTTGTCATCCTTTCTCTGAACTTTTGGCAAGGAATTGGTCACAATTGTCACTAGCCTATTGTATGGTATGGCATAATAAAAACTGTTTGTAAATTTATACATAATATTTGTATGCATATATTACTTGGTATCTTAGACACTGGGATTAGATTTTATCAGTTATACTGTGATCTTTCTTTTTTTTCCTAGTTCTTCAGTTTGGGTTCACAACCATTTTTGTGGCAGCTTTTCCACTGGCACCGCTTCTGGCCTTACTTAACAATATTATTGAAATTCGGCTTGATGCATACAAATTTGTTACACAGTGGAGAAGACCTTTAGCTTCAAGAGCCAAAGATATAGGTGAGCTCTTTGCATGTGTGTTTTTTATGTGTATGTGTTATTTTTAAGGCCAAGCATTGACCACTTCAAGTAAGAGAACATTAAGGTATTTTCAGTCACCTTCCCTATTAACAACACACACTTTGATTGTTCCTTCAAGTTCAAGTATCTGATGCCAATCTACTTATGCAATTAACAGTCTATATTGTAAAATATCTTTTAATTATTTTTCTGGGTGACTTAACAGCCAAGATGTTTTAATAAAGTGATGAGTGTTCTCTGTATGTTTTTCCTTGTGGCAGGCATACTGTGTGAACACATGCTGCTGCTCATTTCAGCTGTAATAACCAGACACAGTAGCTGAAACATGAAAGTCAAGTTAAAGCAGCCACCATTCTGTAAAGGACCTATGTGTTTTATATTTACCAAATATAAAACCAATCTCCCCTGTGACTCAGGGGCTATGCCTACTAGGTCCCTAGTGGGTCAGACAGAGTGGGTGTAGATCCCAAGAGAGAACTTGCTCTCAGTGAGGCACACCTGCATTGCTAAACACAGGGTTCACATAACTTTGAGGTCACTCAGCCACACACTGCTGCAAGGGCTCTCTGAACATGTTTTGACGATAAATCTCTTCTGTCTTTGCAGTGTGCAAAAGCAGAACACCTTTAGGAACAACTCTGTAAAACAGTCATCTGAATCCCTGGTGTCTTCGCAGGGGTAAATAGGATACATCACTGCCCATCTGCATTTCAAAAAACAGTAGCCTACACGATGACATAGCAGAAGTCCAGGCTTTGTGCTCTAAGAATGGTCTACTCTGTACCTAAAATCTGTGTCTGAATAAAGCTTTGTATGTGAACAGTGTGGATCTGTGAGTTTAGGTACAAACCTGGACATCAGCCAGTACACAGTGTACACTGCAGACATAATTCCTGAAAAAACATAAATAATAAAAGCACAGAAAAATATACCTTTTTTTCCCGGCCAATTCAGGTGTGATTTCTCAAAATAAGTTGTATTCACTTCCTATTCAGCAAAGTTTTAAAGGACAGCTTGATGCCTTGTTAAAGTCAATGGTATGTCTAACCTTCCTTTGGTGTGGTTCTTAGTGATGGCCCTCATAACCAGAGTTGCTGTGCGCCTGTACCACAAGATCTGCCAGATGGTTGAGGATGAGCCAAAGAGCCCAGGTGATGCCTCGGGACTTTGTGCCATTGTGCATGCCACGAAGATTTTGATGCTGATGGGTACATGCTGACCAGCTGTGCACAAGTTACATGCAGTACCCCAGTGACAGGCAGATCATGGATTGCATGTATTCCTGGCTACCCTGGCAGACCCTCCTGAGAGGCTGGACAGCTGTCATCATGAGCAGGGAGGCTTACAGCATTTCTTAAAACCTGGTTATGAGGCTTGGTGGAGCCAAGGCCTTCATGAGCGTTTTTGTGGTTTCCTTGAGATTATTTGAAGGATAAACGAAATTCCCACCCAGTGGGAATGGAATTTTGGTTTACTGATGTCCTGCTGTTCAATAAGAAAAAAATATTTTTACTTGGTGACTCTCAGATAGAAACTACATAAAAAAACCTCGAGTGGTGCAGACAACTGCTTCAGAGCATGCACATTGATTCTTGTTTTTCCTGGAGCTAATATACTCTCCTTGTTGAACAGGAATCTGGTACGGGATCCTGGAAGGCATTGGAATTCTTTCTGTTATCACAAATGCATTTGTTATAGCTGTGACATCAGATTTCATCCCTCGCCTTGTTTATGCTTACAAATATGGACCTTGTGCTGGCCAAGGAGAAGCTGGACAAAAGTAAGCTTTTCTTTGAGAAAACAAATGCATATGAAAAATCACTTACTACTTGAATAGATACAGCAGTCTTTGTGTGTGTTCTGATTCCACTAAACCAAATTTATTGTTTGTGTTTAGGTAACAGATATCAGCCACAGATATTGATGCTTTGCATATTCACAGAAGGGGTTGCTGAGTGACTATAATTTATGACAATTCAAGGAAAACATGGCAGAGCTGTTACAGAGATTTGATGTGTGTAAAAGTATGCTGCACAAGCTGCAGTTCACAGCTGGTGTACATGGATATAAGCCTCTTTTCATTCTGAAGCAAGGCTGATATTTATCTGTTACAGATTTAATGATCATTTTAAACTTATTCAGTAGGCTTTTTTTCCTGATGGAGTATTCAGCATGTATTGCTCAAAAAAAAGTAGTGTCTAACAAGAGGAAGCAATTCCCAACTAATAAATCAATATATACTTACAGAGCAAAGTAATTTGTTTTTCTTCTAAAACTAGAGTCCTTAGATGAAATCTTTCAGGAGACATTTGTGAACTGAATCTCTACTGCCTAAGTGGATTTTCTTTCAGTGCTGCTAAACAGTGAGATTATATCAGCGTGTGCACACTACCAGCAAGTATGAGTATAGCTGCTACATGACAACTTTTAAAATCTAGGCTGTTGGACTCAGGGAAGGTCACTGAATAGAGCTGAACACAAATAGACACAGTTTGCAAATTATCTCCTAGCAGCTCCATTAACAAGGACCCTACTGTTCAAAGAAATCCAAGCTAAACAGTAGACAGTGACAGATAGCTTACATTCTGCTATTAGACATATGGCAGATTGATTTTTATTCCCTGCTACAGAAGGCGAGTTCTTCTGTTGCTGCTTTTTACCATCTTTTGGTTGCCAATACTGTCTAATCATACTGATGGAAGAAGGGCAGCTGGTGTGGCAGCTCCTGATTAACATTGCTGCTAACTTGTCCTGCAAGGAGTTGGCATTTTAGTCAGTGCCAGGGGAAATGTTCTGTTTATTTTCATGAAGAGTTAAAGTCCATTTGTGGCTAAAGTATTTGGTCTGGTGCTAGTCGTTCCTGAGCACGTGCCTGTGCTTGTGCCATTTTGAAGATCCATAGGACCTTGAGGCACTGTCAGCAACTTTCCTTGCTATTGATTTTCTCAGGACTACCATGCATGAAAAAACAATACCTTTAGAAATTTTATTTTCAGGAAGACTCAAATAAGATTGACTGGCTTCTGCATAGGGGAAGTAGCTTGGCTCACTAGGGAAGCTCTTATCTTTTCACAAAACTTGTATAGTGATTTCACACTTCTGCTTTTCTGAGTGATTTTCTAGATGAAACCACCAGATAGTAATCCTCTGAAGGAGCCAACTTTGGATAAAAACTATTTATGTCAGCTTTCTGGATATTGTTATTAGTAAGTGCTGTTACAAAAGCAGGAAGCTATTAAAAAATCTACAGGAATATTGAATTTTCTCAAATTAAGGAGTCAAAAAATCTGCTATTGAATAACTTAAATGAGAGAGGTGCTTTATTCTTTCACAAAAACCATCTCTAGGTATTGATCCATATGACACCCAGTAATACTAGAAAAATATTGTAATTAAATTAAGTTCCAAATCGAGTCAGTGTGGAGATTTTGAGACAAAGCCAGATGGTGTTTAAATGCAATTTCTCCAAGACTGTAAAATCCATAGTTTAAAACATGAAGAAACAAACCCTTACTGTGCATTATACTCTGCTCCAAGTTGAGCAGTGTGCCTAGACTTACCTGTGCTTAGGCAGCACAGAGTGAACAGCACAGTACACTTGCAATATCTCTCCTCAGCTTTATTAACACCAAACTTGAGCCTTCTGGTGACTCCCACAGCCCCTTTTCAGGCGGTGTACTTTCTCCTACTCAGTGTTCTCCAAACTGTGCCTGACCCGTCAAACTGTGCTCAGCCACTCTTGGGATCTTTTAGTACTGAGTTCTTCTGATTAACTGGACATTTTGTATAAAAGCTGTTTTAAATACATTGTCTTTTCATCTGATTTAATATCCCTTTGTGCTAGTACCATGAGGTTAACAGTGGGAATATTCTTATTATCTTCCTAGTGCTACTCATTATTTTCTCTACCTCTGTTTTGTCACTTTTTAGGTGACTTTTCTTTTGAAAAGTGATAGTGCCAGTCTTCGTCATTTCTTCTCCTAGATATCTACCATTTCTTCACTTCTATTGTCCATCTGACCTACCTGAGTATTTCTTTTATATTGCCCCAACATCCCTTTCATATATTAAAAAGCATCACAGTTATACTGTGGATTTCATGAAACCCAGAGAACATTCTCCTGAGTACAACAGTTAATGGGAAAACCTCACTGTGTCCTGACTACAGGATTTTTTTCTCCTCTAGGTGTATGGTTGGCTATGTTAATGCCAGTTTATCAGTATTTCTGGTGTCTGACTTTGAAAACCGTTCAGAGCCAACATCAAATGGAAGTGAATTCTCTGGTTCACCATTAAAATACTGCAGGTAAGTATCTGATTAAAATACCTCTCTGCTTTAAGACATTGTAGGGGAGAAGCATCATGATAAATTTGGGGTTGGCACTAATTTTCAGAACTTAAAAACCAGTAATTGAAAGAATTAACTGTGATATTCAGGGACATGCTTATGGTACTTCTTGGCTGTTACCTGCATGATTCCCTCCTTAGATACAGGAGAAGTCAAAAAGAAGATAGCTGACAGGTGTTCCAAGTGCAGGATTTCTATGGTGTCATGACTTGAATCAGACACAATCATCATGTAGCAATGTAGTATCAAAGGGCCAGTAATAGGTGACTGGTTACTTGGGTACCAGTGAGATGAAACTGTAATCAGATTACATCCTAGCACATGCACAGGGAAGTCAAGGTTGCACAGAAATGACCACACTGAGTTATTTCAGAGGTCTGCCAGGCATAAACAGGGTCTGTCCTAAACTACCTTTATGAAACCTCAAATACAGCAATTCCTAATTGTTGAATGTCTATGTCATTGCTTACAGGTTTAATTCTTAATAACATTCATATACTTATGGTTTGAATCAAAATAAAATGAGCAGTTAATTATCTGTATGTCATTGTCCTCAGCCAACAGAGTGGAGAACTAGCAGCCTGAGACTAGCCTGTAATGTCAGATTTGCACCTGATTGATTTTAATGATCCAAAGCATCAAGGATCTATGTAAAGGACTTAAATGGGGTCCCAACCAAAAATACCAAACAACAAATACAGCTACCATTTTTTTATTGCAAAATTGTTTACAAGCATGAGTCCTGGCAGCTGCAGATACGCTTAGACCCAGTATTTTTCACTGTGAGGAATTAAAATATCCTTTCATGAGTGCCTAAAGAACAAAAGATACTCTGTGATACAGCAAAAGTCAGTGATACTTTGTGATACCATCACATTTTTTTTTAGTAAGAAGCTTGAGTGGTATAGCATAATGAACTGGGAAGGGGGTAGCATTGATGCTTTTGTTTATCTAACTGATATTTAAGACTGATGCAGCTTATTTGGAAGAAAGAACATCCTAATGTTGAATCCACACACAGCATTTTCTGTGGAGCATTACAACTTTGAGGATACTCCATTCCATATTGTTTGCCATAGCACCATTTAATAATGTTTTGTAATTCTGATCATTCTCTTCCCCCTGTGTAATTCCTTTCTTCCCTTTAATTCCTTTCTTCCCCAACTTTAAGCGTGAGGTTTCTGCTACTTAAAGCCGATGGTGGAAATCCCATCATAAAAAAAGTTGAACCCTCCGTATGCCATAAACAGAACACCTATTAAAATTGGTGCCATAAATCTCCAGAAGATAAATCTGTTCTTTTGGAGGACGCTGAATTGTTATGTACATATACCCTTGAAAGAAAATTAACATCTTACTTTCTTTAGCTGAGTTTATCAGCTACTTAACCCACCTGAATTGTGCTAAAACATCAGTCATTTTAATTGCACTTCAAGCCAGATATTGATAATGAGGTAAGGAAATATGTTCTACTGTGCAATAGTGTAGGCATTTTTCCAGGAAGGCAGTCTGTCTGAACAATAACAGTGGCCATATTCAGTTAACTTCTGCTCATCTGGAACCCAGATGGTGCCATGTTATTCTGGCTGGTTATAAAAGGTATCCTAATTTCTTCACATGTAGTGCTTGGTTCCTAGCAAGTACAAAAAAGAGACATACTCTACTGACTTGGGACTTGGTCTGGGGACTTCTGTTTTCTGGATGCTTAGAATCTTGTAAAACATCCTAAACTATGAAGACAGAATGCTGCTTGCAGAAGGGAAGATCACCTCAGTTTTATGAACTTGCACTAGAGATGCAGCAATTCAAGATATGTTTGTTGCTGACTAAGATGTCAAGATGCAATTTATTTCATTTTGTATATCACCCTCTGCTATATAAGAAGGTGAACCTTCACAAAGAAATACAGGTTATCATAGAGGTGAAATGACTGTTTATTTCTTTTGCTCACCTGAGTTTTCTTTAGTTTCTTAAAACTAACTTAGAAATCAAGCTTAAGTGTATTATTTACTATGGTATTTTCAATATCTTTTGTAGTGGGTTTTCTGTACCATCTAGGAAACAGATTAAGGAGAAAAAATATTTTTACACTACTTTTAAATCAAGTTTCTGAAATAGTATTTTGAAATTGCCATACTACTAGTAGAAATGGACTCCAGAATGTGTGATTTAGACAAATAAATGGTTTGTTAATGTAATTTTGGAGTCTTCCTGCATCTAGCTTTCCCAATAGATAGTTATGTTATTGAGATCTGAAGTCTTTAAAGAAACATTCTGTGAGACAAGACACTACATCCCTTTCTTACACAGCCCTTGCCCTGTTGGCATACCAAGAGGTGCCTTTCTGGCTCCGCTAAAGTCAGGATGCTATACACCAGGGATAGCCAGCTAATTGACCAAAGGCCAAATGGAGCCCATAAGGCAGTTGCACATGGATTTTGGGAGGGCTGTTAGGCTGACAAAATTGGGAACATTTATGGTTTTAAAATGAACTTGTAGTGGGAAAAAAGTGGCCCTCAGAACAACAGAGCATTCCACCCTGCTCCATGTTCTGAGGAGGTGCCTTCATTGTGCTATGAAGGGAGATGCTGTAGGGCCAAACTGCCAGTGCTGAGCACCCAGCATCCTCTGTATTTGCTTCAGCAGTTTTGCTTCATACAGGTACTGGCCTGGTCCTTTGCACTAAATTTCCATTAGCAGCTGGAGCACAAAGTGCACTCTTGGAGTTCATCTTACTGTTAGGCTTCATCTGACAGTAAACCCTTTTGGGTGAACCGAAGTGTGGCAGGTGGAGGTAATCTGGACACTTGCTTCAAAAGCATGCACCTGATCTGAAATTAAACACTAGTGTAGGCTCAGCATTAGAATCAAGCAGCGTTGTGGTAACTTGTACAGTCTGAACTGAGATAATTCTGGTGCAGAAAATGCAGTGATCAAGAGCAGCTGGGTTTTGGTTTTGCCTTCCTCCCAGGTAGCAGGGCAGGATCTTGCTAACTACTGTCCTCTGCTTGTCTTTCAGATACAGGGACTACCGAGACCCTCCTCACTCCCCAGTGCCCTACGGTTACACACTGCAGTTCTGGCATGTCTTAGCAGCGCGATTGGCTTTCATTATTGTATTTGAGGTCAGTGGCCATTCAGGTGGCAAAACAAAACCAACAAAATGAAACAAATTTCCCTTTGAAGCTTTTTTGTTGGGCTGATCTACGATGACAGCTGTTGAGCTTTTGTGTTAGTTTCTGCTACTTATATTGTGCTTCATATTCTTAGATCTCTTTTCTGAACAGTCACAGGTATTTAGGTTCTAAGAAGAAGAGGAATGCAGTGCTTTGAAAACTGTAACAGTGACTTGCAAAAAGGGGCAATAAATTAAGCTTTTATTTGCTTTCTGAGGTCTGGCATTCATAACCTGTCTAGGCTGGAAAGCCTTATGCTGACTCAGTGAGTGAGGAAGGGGTGAAGGAACATGAGAAGAAAAGATGAAATATGAACAACTGAAAAATAAAGATAGTTTAAGTTACAATATTTACACATCTAGCTTTTTCTCTACTTTTTTAATACCATTCATTTCCCCAGAATGATTAACATCACAAAGATGATGATGATGAAAAGAATTCAATACCTTTGGCAATGTTTATAATATTAGTACTTACTGTCAGGATCTCAGAAATCTTTAAGACAAACCAGAGAAGATAATACTAACTTCACATGACTGGTATACCCATGGTGATTTTCAAAAAGAGAGACAGGAGGGTAGTTAAATAGGATGAGATCATTTACAAAACAAAATGTGCCTCTTAAGCCTGAATTTCAGGTGCCTGAATATCCCTGCCAGAAACCAGGGGCTCAGCATCTCTCCAGAACAAGCAGTTTGAAATGCCTTTTACACTGTGAAGAAGGCAACAGGGAACAAATGATTTTTAAAAACTCTTTGCTCAATCCTCTGCTCTGAAATCGTAACAACAGGACATCCAACACAGATACGGAAGATGTAATCATCATAAATTATTGGCATAATGTTCATAAGCGCATACTGCATTTCTGGCTCACAGTACTGTGCAAATTCATTCTGAACTGAGCTTTTGAAGCACCTCTTTGGATCACAGAACAGAAGCATTTGAATTAGAGGAAAGGTGAAGGGGAAACATCCTCTAGATGATTTCTTGTTGTAGGGATGTCTTGGTGGCTCTGCAGTGAATTCCCCAATTGTCATTTTCAGCCCTTCCCAGACGAAGTGAGAATATAGCACTGTAGGTTGGTCTCTCTCCTTCCTCTACACTGGGCTGCCTCATTAGAGGTTGGTCCTAAGGAGATCTTCCATCATCTCTGCTGCATTGTGGGAAACATTAATGGGAAAAAAGAAAGAAAGATTTGATAGAGGGCTGCTGGGCTTATCTCTTCTTCGTTTCTTGAGCTGTCAGTACTGAGAGCCAGGGTACCTGTCTTGAAAAGGGACTACAAGAATGACCTTGGCAGGTCACCCTTGCTTCTTGATACACACTTGGCATAAAGGCAGCATGGCATAAGGGCAAAGATAACTAAGGCAAGAAAAATCAGCCCTGCTCAAGTCTCAGTGCCCAGCCAAACATGCAACCTGCTGTGGAATAGTTTTCTGTCTGCCCAATACTTGCACAAGAGATACGACTTTGCTTTGCCCCAACCAAAGCCATAGGCTGGCTCACAGCTGTCTCCCTCAAAAGGGGCCCCTCTGTTTATTGGCACTGGAAACTGTTTCCTTAACTATGTCTACAAAATCAAAAAGATAATTGCAGCAGAAACCACAACTGTCTTTCTCTGTGGAAAACACTAATGGGTGTATTGTGATTGCTACAGCAAGTACAGTAAAAGATTAAACTAAGAGATAAGTGATTCAAGGTAGGTTTTTTCATAAATAAAGTAACTGTCTAAACTCAGACATCTTTTTGGCACTGTGGGTGTGGTTATTTTGGCTATCTTGACCTCCCTCAAAGACAAACAAATGTATTTCCTGTCACTGCAAAAGGAATTATTTGTCCAGCATAAACTGACAGAAGAGGCTTTTTTTAGGTTTGGAAAAAAACCCTAGCAATTAAAGTATTGTGAATTTATTTCTCATGAGTGAAGAATACAAGGGAAAACATTACATTCTCTTTTCAGTGGCATTCGAAGGAAGTGTTCTGCTTGGAGAAGAAGAAATACCTTTATTTCTCCAATCTAGAATGAGTGTCCTTTCTGAGATGGGAGATTTTTCTGTTTCTCTGCTCCTCCTCATCCTCTGGAGTGAGTAAATCTCCAAGCAGGATCTTTGATTAAACAAAAAAAGACACTCAAGCAATCCTCCTCCATCACACTCAAGCTTTGACATGGCATGACTAAAACATGAGGGACAAAGGATCAGTTACCTTGTATTTAATTGTGATGTTTAGTAAATGGGAATATGTCTTTGGATGAGAGACACAGTATAAGAAAAAATGTTTTGTTTTGCATTTGCATTCATTGGTTCCATTATAAATTTAGAAGCCAAAAGCCAAATATAATTTTATCATTTTATTGAAATAAGAATAACCAAAACAGTGCTGGGTACGCCGAGGAGTCTCTGCTCTGCCACCGATGCAAACCATGTAAACAAACCCACCCCCTTTATAGTCTTTCCTAATACATATTCATAAGATGGGTGTGTTTAGTCCATGCAAGTGTAGTGGAGTTTCTTGAATCTTCTCAGACCCCCTGGTGTAAACAAGGGTCTTCCTTGTATTTTTCCATCAAAACAAGGGTCTGTCTGGTACTTTTCTATTCTCCCTTTGTCCATGCGCAGTAATAGTCTTTACAAAAACAAACTTCAAAGCAATTTTAGTGACAAAACTGCGGCTACTTTCCATTTAACATACATACATTACAAAATATTTACAACACATACATTTATATTAAAGGTCAATATATTTTATAACACGAATCATCATCACATTTATTACAGTTCCAATATTCATGCAAGGGTTTTCTGGCAACAGGAAAGTATTCTATCATTTGATTCTCCTCTTCCTGCAGAGCAATCCACTAATACCAGGCCCTGCCCAAACAATCTTACAGCAAATCATGACCTCAGGGGTTTGAACAGATAGGTCATACAGCAGTTCTGAGGCCTTATTTGAACCCGGATGCTCATAACTTTAGCTGCAATCCATACTCCACTGACGGGCTGGAGTTTTTTTGGGGAAAAAACATCATGGTTTGGTTTCTTCAAATTTAGTAATGGCTTTAGTTCTAACACAGCATCTTTTTGTGAATTGGAAGAAGAGGGTTTTTCAGATGATATGGAAAGTACTTGTTTTTTTCCTAACATCTTAATTTTTCATCCCTTTTATGTTTTCACAGCACCTTGTCTTTTGCATAAAGCACCTGATTTCCTACTTAATCCCAGATCTCCCAAAAGATCTCAGAGATCGGATGAGGAGGGAAAAGTACCTGATCCAGGAAATGATGTATGAAGCTGAACTAGAACGTCTACAGAAAGAGCGGAAGGAAAGGAAGAAAAATGGAAAATCTTATCACAATGAGTGGCCATGATGGGGTGAGGAAGAAACTGCTTAAAAGAAGATAGGAATTCTGTTTATAAAAATTTCCTGGTTTTCTACAGTGGAGAGTGCACTGAGAGGAATAGTCGGTCAATGTTGTGTGCACTTAGCACATGTGCACCCATGTTTAATACGGTGCTTATTGTTATAAGCCTTTTGAAATGAGAGGTCTTGCAAGGCTTAGTCTTCTCCAGAGCTAAGGTCAGCATGAGCAGATCAGACCAATGCTTAAGACTCTGCACTCTTTCCAGGAAGCTCCCAGGCCCTGACTTAAATTCAGGGCCCTGAACTTCAAAGCAGTTATATATCTTACAATGCTTTACAGCATTCAGTGATCTTATGGCTCGTTCTCATGACCAAGTTGCTATTCCATAATCAGTGACTGCGCATTGGCAACATGGCAGTACTTGTCCATGTGTGTGGACACCACCTGCAGCACATGCATGGCAAAGTTGCCCTCTTCCACAGTGGACTAAGCTGTGTTAGCTTGTGTTTACCATGAGTTAAGGTCCTATATGTGGAACATTTCCATTACTCCCAACAATACTGAAGTAATTTTTAGGAGAAGATGCTTGATCGTGAGTCTAATCAGCCGGTCTAACAATGCTGAAAAATTTAAGTGTGCAGAAATGCTGACAGATAGACAAGCATCTAAATGTGTCCAGAGGTATCTAACTGTAGGGTCATTTATTTAGAAATTATACTGTGAAAATTTGGTAATATGTTCTAAAGATCTGAACAGTGCCTTTTCAGCTGTAGGACTGTCTGGTCTCTAAAGGAAACAAATGAGGCTAGGGCATCTCGCCCAGAACTGCCTGTGAATTTGTATTGCAAGATAAGATTGAGGCCTTGTCAGGAATTAGGGTGTATGATACACATAACAGAAGATAGAGTGTGTCTTAAAGACCTATCTATTTACTTATATAAGTAAAACAAAAAAACCCAAACAACAGATGAACAACGTCAGCAGAGCAAAGGAACACAGTCATCCAGGATCTCTACATTTACATTGTTCTTCCTTCCATTATATATGAAAGGGTGGAGGGGAAAAATAAAAGAACATACTGTAGTATAATATACTACATCTTGAAATAGCTTGAAATCCTTCATGCAGAGCAGTTCTACACAGGCTAGAGAATTAGATTTGGGTGAAATGGGCCACTGTCTATATCCTTTTGCAAATTCTTCAACACTAAGAAATTAAAAATTTCCCAGATCGTTAACCCAAATAGTGGCATTGTAGGTCTGAGGACTGCAAAAGTGTTGGGTGGAGCAACATGAATCAAAATGCATAGTGTTGCAAAAGTTCTACCACCTCTTGCAGAACGTGCAGTGGCATCATCAGCTACAACACGAAGAAGGAAGTTCAAAAGCCAAGACTGTAAGAAGCCAAGTGGAAGCAAGCCTATGTCCTGGAGATGATCGAGCTAGATACAAAATGGAGCTAATCCATTTGTCTAGTCTTTTCCCAAATAACTGGAGCTCCATAGAAATGATAGTTTTCTCAGAAATCTTAAGGAATTGTGACCTTGTTATTTTGAAGATTTTTAAGAAGGAGGAAAATTCAGCAAATTGTTTCTACAAGTTGTCCTGGAAATCATTTGATAGAAGGGCTAGAATTTGCCCTTCTGGATAGACCACACAGTGCAAGACCCTATGGATAGATGCCTCAAGCTCCACAAGACATCAGGACCACTTGCACCAGGACCCTATCTTGCCAAATTAGATCTATTAACTTCTTTCCACTGCAATAGAGAACTGTGCTATTTCCGGGGGGGGGGTGGTGGTGGTGTAAGTTTTAATGAAACATAATATGGCTTGAAGAAGGAGAGGGGTGGAAGAAAATGTATGCACCCTTTTCTCTGTGGCTGCTGCCTGCCTATACCTCACAGCAAAGAACCACCTCCAGTAATGACCCATCATCCTACATGAAGAGGATAAATGGCACAACAGCTCCCATTTATCAGGTGCTTCTGTCCCTAGCCTGAAGGTCCCATGAGGCAAAATAAGCACTGAAGGGATTTCAGGATTAATCTGTTCTCTGTTGACATGGTGCCAAACTGAGTGGGGAGCACAAGTGGGGTGTATTCCTGCCTAACGAGGGAGTGAACTTGTTCATCTTAGCTTCCGATTACAGCAGCTGTGGACACATCCCATGTGGGCAATGGAGAAATGGGGTTATTTCTGTCTCTGTAAATAGGGAGTGGGGATTAGGCAATGTCACCCTCCGATACACACATGCCAGATGGGTTAGTATTTACCATCCACCACCTACAGGTGTGTGCAGTGCACTTGCAGTCTGTGGACTCTCGAGCAGGATTGCTGTGCAAAATCTCATTCAGACCAAATTCACATGAGCGATTGGATTAGTTTGCATACCCTCTGTTTAATAGCTAAAACAACAGATGACAAGAGCTTAGAAACTGTTTGCTAAGTAGTAAAGTGAGACATGAGTCATGCATAAAATCAGTGTCAACCATATGAGTGTGATCCTCTGCAAACTCCACGGTAAGATATAGCTTTGTCAACACAGATCTCAGTAGCTTCCGAGAACTGAACTGAAGCCTGGTAGAATATAAACAGGCTTCCTCTCCAGAGGAATGTGCCAAAACAAATAAAGTGCAGCAGAAATACAATAGATAATAATTGCTCTTGAGAATAGTTTTCGACCTAGCTACATTATGATCAGTTTTCATGACCATACATTGCTAGAAGTTGTGTCCTGTTCTGCTCTCAATGAGAACACGAGTTGGCTGTTTACCAAGCTTGTGCTGAGTATGATGTTGAAAGGGGCTCTAACCTCCCTGGCAGATCCTGAGTACAATTCTGTCACTTGATATTGACCAGTCAACCTACTGAGGTTTCTGCACTGCTGGTCTGCTGTGAATAGATTTCCTTTGAGTCCTTCAGAGCTGTATAGCAGAACACTCAGGAAAGAGGACCCCTTTTTATTTAATTAGTTAGGAAAATATAATACAAATAATAGGCTAATAACAATGGGATTTTAATGGTCTCTAGATAGCAAATTTATGCCATTCCCTTCTTTCTGATCTGATGATGGGTTTTGTTTAAACCTCCAGGTGACCATCCTATATGTTGTTTACTTATTACAGCTCCACAAGAGCACTACCTTCAAGGGAATGAGAAAAAAATGCAACCTCAATGCATGCCACAGACATTTTACATAGCAAGCAGGACAGTACACATCAAAGGATTTACTGTGAAATCATCTTGCAATCAGCATAGGATTGATCTCCGTAGACCACTCTTGACAGCAAGCATGTACTCCATGAGCAGTTACACACCAGTTTTTAAAACCAAGGAAATCAAAATTGTATATTGGGACTGTTTTTCAGCCTGTTTGCTACGTTTTTTGCATTCTGTCCCATGTTGGTTTTACAGATCTTAGAATAAAAAATGTAAATTAACAACCTGGATACTTTAACAAAAGAAAAATCCTAGGTATAGAACATCATCTGTGTTCAAGCCACCAAATAATACAACAGAAATCGTGTTTACAAATCAGTTCCTTTTTATTTTAAATCTTTCTGAGGGGATTTATGTTATTTACCATATATATATTATATATATATATATATATAAAGTATATAGAGATTGTTTATTTGTAAATAGAAATATCCTATGGAGAAGAATGTCAAGTTTTCACACTTTAAAAAATATCATCAACATAAAGCCATGTTTAATGCTTGTATAATGTGACGCAATAAACTTTAAAATAAATTATGCATATGAGATATTTGTTGTTTGACATTCATGAGTTATTTTCTGGTTACCTTATTTGTTCAGCAAGCAGACAGACCAGTCAGGTGGAAGTACATTTAAATGCAGACCAAAAAGGGCCAAAATCTGTCACTACTTTCTCTCTGTGGATCCTTTGTGTATTCACATAGTCCAATATTGTTCCTGCTGTGGTTCTAGTTCTTTTTCAAATGTTCCTTCTTGTTTTGTCTCTTGACCCTGCTAAGATGCTTCATGTAATTTGGACAGTGTGGAGTGCTCCCACTCCCATAGAATTAATCAGTTTTGAGCATCCTGCATTTCTTGGTCAGGTGAGCTTTTAGCTGGAAGAGATGAAGGATCAGGGTGCAGAAGTATGATGGAGACACCAAGAATTATCTTGCTGTCTTTACACAGACAAGGCCCTGACTGAGAGTCCAACTAGCAGAGGACAGTATATGATCCCAGAGAAAATATTATTCAAACAATTAATTGCTTTAAGTAGTGATGCCAATTAAAACAAAGCATATAGAAAAAAGTAAAGCAGAAAGAATGACTTTGTAGCTCTGCAGCAACCATGGGAGGTTAGTTAGAAAAAAATGGGGTAGCTACGGGAGTCATCTGCAAGATATTCTCCCCCGTGAAAACTCATTTTGATGTTGCGATTGTGGACCAATAAATATCACCTGGCCCAAACTTTCACTTCATACCAAAATTAGAGTTAAATGACTGCTCAGTGCTCAAATAGTGACTGCAAGCAATAAGGGAAGATAAGTTCCCCTTTGATGTGTTTTCCCTGTTTTAAACGTGTTTTAAAGTGAATTCAAAGCACTGGAAAAAAACCCTCTGTGGTGCTACATTTTTAAACTGTGGTAACTATGAAGATTAGTCTTCACGAACAAAACAGGTAGAAGTCATAGATCATCCAAGAAAGTTTAAGGCAGTATCAATTATGTGCAAACAGCCGTCTCAGCAGAGTGGTGCAATGAAGGCCATGCTGATGCTGTTTAACACAGCAGTGATCAGTCATCCTTCCTAAAAACACTCAGGTGGGAGTTCAGCATTTGTGTTGGGAGAGCGGTAGCCATGCCAGTGGGCACACAGCTCTGTCCTCTCTGTCCACAGCTTACTCTGTGCCATAAAGCACAGGCACACAGAGGCACACCAGTCCAGTCAGCACTCTGTAGAAGTGTGGAGATAACAGTACTTACCCTTTTTCAGATCTGTGGTCTGAAAGTACCTGGTAAGTAAAAACTGTTATATTCCAAGGCTTAAGAACTATTCCATAACATAAAATGCAGTATCTTTTTCTGTGTCATGAAGACAAGGCACAAGGCTGAATGAGCTGCACTTCTGAGACTTAAGAAGCATAGCCAGCTCATTCAGTCAGTGGACTAGTGTCTGAGTGACGAGAATAGTCCCAGAACAGAAGCCCCTGTCCTGAATCCCAGAAGACTTTATTGAGGATGTTATTTTTTGTCTCGGATCTTAGATATAGGGACATAAGACATAACTCATGGGATCTATCCCACTCGCTCACTGCTCTTCCACACAGTGGCTTTAGATACTTAACCTGGTCACAGAGCTGCAGTAGCAGAATGGGAGACAAGGGGCTGGCCCTGAACGCTGCATTGGATCATGCAAACCAGTCCTTCAGGAGGCCAAGGGGAAACCTGCCTCCATCATGTAGTTTTGCACTGGGTTAGCCAATGGCAATGTACCCCTGGTGGCAACCCGTACAGTGTCTGTCTGGCCTGTGCTCCTCTAGTAGAGGTCTAGCCCATTTTTTCTTCTTCATGTTTTCTCATCCTGTCAGTCCATCTTATGCAGTAGATCATCAAGGGCCCTCTGTCTCAGGGGCACGGAGTAAATTGATTTAGATGCTAAAGGGCCCCAGTCAAGGTAGATAAACTAGCACTATGTCATATGCCAAGTTACAGCAGCTCAGCACCAGGCACAAATGCATAACTTTTAGAAAGCATTTAAGACACACAGTCAGTTTTTCATTTGATTCTCAGGCATGACTGCCTTCCTTATAAGCTTCACAGCTCAACTCTCCTGCAATGGCTTTTATTTTCCACCTTGATTCTGCTGCTATAGAGGTGTTTTAAACACCCACACAGAGCCAAAAAGTCTGCTGTACAAAAACAGCACAGTGGGTCAGAGACTGTTCCCTGCTGCACCAGAAAGCACACAGGAGAAGGAAGCAATGGGGGCTTTCACCCTCCCAAACCACCAGTACAATGCATGGTTCGGAGTAGCCACGAAGTTCAGCTTTTCTTGGCAGCCTAGCCAGAGGATAAGCCATACCGTGCCCTGCAGCCCTGGAGAAGCCTTCACCAAATGGTCCTCTGTGATCCCTTCCCCATCCTGTGGCATTGCACACTGGCCTCTGCCTGCCTGCCAAAACACACAACATGCTCTTGCCTGACTTGGACCAACCTTGAACGTGAATCCCCCGAGTGACAACAGGGACTGCATGAACACAAATGGCTACATGAGGTTTCAGCTCACTGCTCCACAGGTAACACCAGTGGCAGACACAGTCTTCCCTCTTGCCCAGTACAGCAAAGAGGGCCCTCTTCCTGCATTAACATCTCTGCTATGCTATGCCCAGCCCGGTGCAAGAACAATCCTAGGCCAGCATGCTGGGCATGAAGTGGAAGACTTAGGTCTGCTGTACAGCATTGAATAAAAAGACCAAATAACTAAATTCCTTCATGAGGACCAGCTCTGTAAGGGCAAGACAGGCTAAAGAGGGACACAGGACATCAAGGGAAGGATATTAATGACTTTTGCCTCTACTCATCACCAAAGACACTCTTGTAGCTTCCAGCAGTGAGCAGAGAGAAGGAGATGGAGGTAACAAGGGAACAAGTGGCTTAATAAAACCAAGCATATATGACAAAACCAGCAAAATAAATACACTCTCAGGACCAGTTCTACAAAGGGACCAGATGGCACAATACACCTCCTGTACTAAAAAAAGACCCACTGTTTCTTGCAATCTGATAAGGTCCTACAGACCTAATCTTTTCATACTTTCAACAACTTAAAAGAAAAAATTAAAAAAACAAAACAGAAAAACAGCCATGTCTGGGGGAACAGTGCTCTTAACAAATAAAAAATTTACTGTGGGAGTGAACTGCGATCAAAAGCAGATATTTTCCAGGACATTCAATCAGGCAAATATTTCACATAGAAACATTCCTTAAGCCCTGTCACCAAGATCCAGAGGGAGAGAGTGAGGAAGTGCAAGAAAGACCTGATTCCTTTCTTGACGAATGTCAAGGTCATGCAAGGGTGACAGTGCCATGAAGCTCAGTAGATGCCTGTCCATGACCCCAGCAGGGCTGGTAACTGACCCGGCAGAGGAATGTCAACAGTGCTTTACATGAACAAAACGGTCCCCGTGGGCTAACATGGCCCATGTCATATATAAAGACCATTGACTTTGTTCTTACTGCTTGCAACATCCATTTCAATGTGGCTGAAAGCTGGGTTGTCAGTTCCTTCAGCTGCCATGGTAAATGGTTTCCAGTTCAACACTTCCACTTTCTCTGGCTAAAAAACAAAAGACAAAATCCAGGCTGTGAAGTGGAAGAAACAGTCTTCCTCTCTTTGATCTGCATGCAAGCAGAGTCAGGCCCGACATACAGGATGTCTTGCAGGAAAACTGTTGACAGAACATAGTTATTCACGGCAGGAGCTGGTATTTTTCTAGGGGCATGGAAAGTTTCTTATTGCATAAGGTGCTGGTTGTGCAAAATGTACCTGTGCTGCAAAGTGTCTAACATATTTTTGGGTGTGCAAATTTGTAATTGCTGTTTTCATGTCTAGCAATCTGTCACCACCAGGTCTTTGAGCTATTGCCTCCTAACCCTTGGTCCTTGCCCCATCTTTGACATGAAGAGATTAACATGCATCATTGCTTTGATGTTCCATCTTTGTTGAACGTAATGAGATGCTGAGCTTTTCATGTGCATGAAGCTGCTCATCTTCCCCTGATTTTTTTTTTCTCAACAACTTTCTGCATTATTTGTAATGCCAACTACTTGTTATCCAGCTCCTAGCTCTGTAACCAGACAGACACTTGTTTCTGATTCTGAGCATAAAATAGCATGGCTGTGGAGGTTAGCTTCTATGTGGGTGGGTTTTTTTTTTTCAGAAGACTCCAGGGATTAAATTCACAGATAGTGAAAACGGATGTTGGCCCGTTAAAGGCAGTGAATTACAATAACTGGTTTCCAGTCCTGGGCAAACAGCATTACAACAGCATTAAAAAAATCCCTTTGTTTCCCTGGTATTCACATCCAGAAGCTGAAATACATGAGATCATACTAAAAGGAGTCATAGAGGCAAAACATTTTGCAAACAGGAGCATCTCAAACATATGATCATTGCCTGTACTGAAGCACTCGAAAAGCACTGAACAAAGCTGAGATTGAATGTTCAGCACCCTGCTGATATTGATTGAAAAGTGGTCTATAGTTTATTTAAAAAAAAACAACTTTCCCCTACATTCTCTAAGGGATGTTATTACCATATAATGTCTCCTTATATCTTAGAGACAGAGCTAGGAAACAGATACACCGACTAGAAATGTTTTCTCTCAAACAGCAGATGAAGTTGAAAAAAAATCCAGACTTTAGAGAATGCATGTTTACAAACAAAGGAAGCTTTGCTGAGCCCAAAGCGTGCCTTGGGCCAGCTTCCAAAAGACTAGTGAGGGAGTATTTTGGCAGAAACCCCAAGAACAACTGTCCCTTGTCTCAGCTGCTGCTCTGCTGTTCATTGAAGTCAAGCTGTGGCCAAACATAGCTTCCCTGCCTATGCCAGTTACTTAACTCCTACCCACCCTGGGCTCTGCTACTGCCTTAAAGCAAATATATCAGGCTGTATCAGGTGTTATTCATCCTGGTGGGAAAAAATAAGACAGGTATTCTTTGCTTTTGTCCCCAGGAGGAAAGATTGATTTAAATCAGAGATGCATAATTACACTTACTGTCTCAGATTTAGGACGTGAGAAGTTGGACAGGAAATCTTCCTTGGTCAGCAGGAATTTACGATCTGTGTTCTGCTTTAGTCCTCCTGCAAAATAGGCAGGTTTCAATCAGCCAGGTTTCCACATGCAGATGATAAGTCAGAGACCAGCTATGGGCAACAGGCCAGGTGAGCAGGACAAAGTCATGCAGCAAAAGCCATCAAGCAATCACAGGCCTTAGGGATCATTTCTTCACAATGACATATATGCTGCACCACTCAAAATGATACCTTAAGGTCTATTTGAAATGCCTTAGCCATTTCCCAGAGTTTACTACATCCTCTTCAGATTTCTCACTGTGTAAAAAGCCTGAGACAATCATCAGAAAACAGTGAATCTCATACCATGGTATCTGGGACTCTGCCAGTCCAGGAGCTGTGGTATCAACTGCTGCCCTGAAGCCTGAGCCTGTCCTCAGCTTCCTATTAGCAAGACTCCAGTCTCTAGAGTCACCAGCAATTTTTATAGTGAGTTATTTAAGGGCAGCCCCAAGGTGGGGGTATGAGGGTTAATGGGAGGTTTAGGCAGTTTTAAGTCATGGAAGGTGAACTATTCATTTGTGGGAATGTGTGTGGGAAAGAAAGGAGATGCAGGTGCTGGGAATTAGCTTTGATTGCCACCTCAGGCTTAAATGGGATCTTGCTCCACAAAAAGCATGGTGACAGTATGGTTGGGTTAGTTCTTTAGGGTTTATGTTTCTTGGGCTGAGAATTTCTTATCTGAATTTACTGAGTTGCCTAGTGTTCACACTTTGTTTCATGGCCTGTGGGTGACTGGATTCCAACCTGGTAAGAAGCAAAATTTGTTGACAAGCATCATCATAACAATGGGAAGAGCTTGTGACTGGAAGAAAAGGGGGAGCAAATTCTCTAGAAACTCACAAGGAAAATAAAGTGGGAGAAGTATAATTTGTGCTTATTAGTTGCAAGGCACAGGGAAGCTAATGGAAGTGAGTTTGTCTGCTGGGTTTAGAGTTTGATAATTCTGGAGTAGTTGTAGGTCAGACTAAGAGGTCTGAAACCTAACTGCCTCAAAGATGAGGGCTGTCATAGGAATCTGGCTGAGCACACTGGGGAAAGCTCTGAGAGCAGCTGCTTTTGTGCTATTTCTGCCATGCATGACAGGTGCAGTTTGCACGACACAGATGCAACAGTGAGGCCACGGGCTGGAACTGAAGTCCCCACTCTTACCTGTGGGATGCTGCTTTTTGCCACTTGCACACATAGTACAGGGAAGCTGAGAAAGAAGTTAGCATAGCCATGCACCGGGTCTGTAGCTCTTAGGTACATGCTGGGGAATATGGTGAAAAGTATGTGCTGTACAGGTACAGACAACTCTTGAGTGCTCTGAACTCACTCAGAGTAAAACTGCTTTTGTCCTCTAGAAGAATATCTCCTTGCTTGAAGTTGTTGACGTGGTCAGAGACAACCCTTAAACTTCCAGCCCCTGCTGGCATCTAATAAAAAAAGGACAGACAGATGCCTTCCCCACCCTCCCCTCCTGTCTCAGGTTAAAGAACTGCTAAAACTTCTTTCTCCTTAAAAATTTGAAGTAACTTTTGCTGTGAGCAGAAACGAAGAGTCAAAAGTGGGATGTAGAAGGGCTGAGGGGAGGAAATGAGATTTAGTACAGTAATCTTTACACAGTGTTTGCAATAGGGTCACTGGGCTTCCTGTGGCAGTGACAGCTCTCTGGTCATCTTAGCTTGAAAGGGATGTAAAACACCTCCAGTCACAGCTCTGGAACTAGTACCTGTTAGGAGGCTGATAATTATTCCCACAACTACTGTGATAAGTGTCCCAAGTGTGCTGAAGTAGAGATAAGACAAGGAATACCAGTTGTCTGCCAGGGCAGGCCTGAAAAAGAGCAGAAAAAGTGTTAATCTCTGCTTTCTTATCCCAAGCAACTTGAAAATGTCGTCTGCTTCCAGACACCGTATAAATACAGAGTTACTTCTGAACCAAGTGACCTGGTAGCCTTGAACTGCCTCCTTACAATAAAATGTGTGTTGAAATTTCGTTCTAAATCTTGAAGGCCAAGTTCCTTCATACTGGAGGAGACTGATCAGTGCAGTGATGCAACACATGGGACAGAGCAGGTAAAACAGGACAGTCCTGTCTCTGCTAGGAATCTAGGACAGAGCTGAGCACTCCAGCTAACCCGATGAAGGATTAACTTCTTTAGAAGAGGGGGACGTTATATAAAGGAGGGGACACACACACGCACAACAAAAAAAGTAGTAAATCAGACATGTGCCGCTCTAAACAGCCAGAAAAATAGGGCAACTGTCACACCTCAGGTTACACCTTATTTTGTTCTCCCTGACAAGGTGCCCTGTTGCAGCAGTTGCTTCCCCACAGCCATGAGCAATGCTGGAGGCCTTACGTGAGAGGTGCAGTACATGAAACTGAATGTTGGGCATCCATGTGTGTACCATGGTATCTGTTGATTGTAGAAGGCTCCAAGGTGTAAGGATTGGGAATTCCAAGAAATGTGTTTGTTCAGCCTCTTTTTGTTCCTTTTGTTCTCTATATTGTCATTCCTAACTGTTACACTTAATTGTGATTGTCCAAAGTAAGGCATATGGTAATTGCAGAGGGGAGAAAAATACCTTAGATTTTGCCCATTATACTGATAATGCGTCTTCTGAAATTCCTGAATAAAACTATTTCTGCACAGACAAGGTGTTGTAGGTGAAGCTAGCAAATTGCCTTTTAACTGCCTACTACTTTAATATGTGACAGACTGTGGAAGTTAATCCAATAACTATAAATGTGATGCTTTCTTTAAAACCATAGTTCCCAGTAAGGCATATCCAAGCCTTTAGACTCAATTATTGAACTGAAGCTTTTCAGATCAATAGGAAGATTCACTTGGACTTCTGTTCTGGGATAACTCAGGCAAACTTCACTCTGACAGGAAAGGAATAAAAAAAAAAAAATCAGCGAAGACTGCTTCATCTTAAACAGCCTGGTAGGTAAACCAGGGAGGGATAGTTATGGTAACCCAAATGCTAGGCAGATCTGTGTGTTGCTTTAAAATAAACACATACTTTGTTGACTGCACGTGATGAATTTGTATACCTCTCTACAGCTGGTGTGTTGAAGACTGTTGTTAATGGATTTTCTGTTGCTGTCAAATTTCCTGAGGATATATTACAGCCTGCAGTTGAGAGGTATAGTGGCTTAGTCCTCTCTGGGAGTGGAGGATAAATCTGAGATCCGATTCCAACCCAAAGTGAAATAACAAAGCCACTGACAAGACCCACAAATGCACCCTGCAAAACAGAAAATGAAACTTGGATTTACATGAAAAGCAAAAGGATATTTGAAAAAACACCTAGATGAGTAAGAAACAATCAAGATAATCTAAACTGCAGGCTCCAAGGCAAAAATAAAATATACAGTTGGAGCGAGCTGGGCCTCTTACTTCATTCCCCTTTCAGGAAATACAGTGTTTACTCACAGCTCCTGAACATACCTCTTTATGTTGCCACTATGCCTTTACAATCGAAGGATAGCTTTGGGCTGCATGGTATGTGAGAAAACACTGATTTGAGGCCCTCCTTAAACAAATACAGAAGGAATTTTTTCCTTTTTCTCATGTGATCTGTTTTTGCAAAAGTTTCTTTTACTTCAGGGTAGGATTATTTTTTTTTTGGCTGACAGTTAGTGATTATTAATTTTCCAGTGTATACTGGAACTGCAAGGAGTAACAGTTAGCAATCAGTGAACCTTACTAAATAGCAATCCTGTCAGACTAACCCATGGACCATACTCCTAAGGTCTGTCAAATCCATTTTTTGATGGAATAGCTTTTTCCTCTGGAAATGACAGTATCATGGTACTGAAGCACTCTGACAATATCCCAATTCAGTCTGCATGTGCTTGGGCCCCATTTTTGCAGCTTGACCCCCTTTTGCTCAGACAGGCCAGCATTCTCTGAGTCTACTTGTTGTTCAGCTACATCTCAACACATGTTGTTCCCTGCTCTAAAACTGTGTTTTCCAGAAATCCTTGGCAAATTTTCATTTTTATTTAGATTTTTTTTCCACCTCCAGTCATGTAAATCTCTTCATGGGATGGAAATTCAAGTTCCCGTACAGCCCTATTAATCACTTCCTTAGGATAAGGAGAAAAGGGAGTAAGGAGAAATGTCTTCATGGAAAGTATCAGAAACATCTCCCTCACTGCCCAACATAAAATCACTGGGGGGAGAGGGGGAGGCAGATGCCCATAATTATCAATGAACTTTGTATGACAAGCAGAGCTTTAAATTTCTACTTACGATTCCATTTGCAAAGGAGCAGAGGATTCCCAAGGCAAACAATCCTAAAAGGGGGCCACCAACCATGCCAAAAATGCTGAGTGCTGCCTAAGGAAGGAATAGGGTCTGCCATCAGGTGCTGTGCAAGAAAGTTAAAGCCTCCAACATTGCAAGAAGGAAATTGTGAGGGTTTTTTTAACTAGTGCATACTCAGCTGGCAGGACTTGGTATCATTATATGGGTGCTTAAAGCAGAGGCTAAGCCATGGGCTGTTTGAGGCCAGTACTCAACAAAGAATAAAAACTAATCTCATAATGATATCCAGCAATTATTTTCTTACATAATTCATTCTGGGTCATTCAACATGGGCATGAAAAAGCAGTCTGACTCCTACCTGCAACAAGGCTCCCAGGAGAGACGCCAGTGCAGCCATAGCGATGCAGACTCCACCATAAAACAGGCCTGTGTGGAAAAGTCAGAATGATGTGTAAATCTGCCAAAATTTGAAAATCACTAATGGAAATGTTTCTGTCTAACCCAGCGTGGCCCCTGACATCTTCAAAACAAATCTTCTAGCATCTGGGTTTTTTCTAAGGGAGCCTGAATTGGCCAAAAGGTCAGGTTTCTGTTTACATTAAGAGGAGATCATGCAAACGTGACAAAATCCTCTTCCTGTATATTACTAAAGATTAGTTACTAAATGTCAGCCATATGGATTAGCCATAGCAGCAATACTTGTATTGTTCGTATTTCTCATGTAATCTCCTATGTCATAGTCTTTATTTTGAGGGAATGATTTTTGCTTCTCAGTCTAAAGTCTTCAGAGCAAGAAAGTAAATGCTGGCAGATTACTGGGAGCTGGCATTGTGACAAAAGATACCCTGGGTCACCAGGATGTAGTGTCTCTTCCCAGGAACACTGGCTTATTTGTTTCTTCCACACAGTTGAATTTCACTGCACAAGCAATACGTTACTCTCACTGTTTAATGTGATATGTTGGGCAACTCATGATAAGGCCAACAACAACTTTGGCATAAATATTGTTTGCAATAATGTTTAAGAAGCTGCTCTCCGGTGAGGATATTTAATACTTGTCACCTGCCACCAGTCTGTGGTGCTCACTGGGATGGGCTATGACACCATGTTGGGACTGTGGTTTTACCATGCATACTGCAAACACCTGGGTTGCACTGCAAACACATGGGCTTACTTCAAACACTTGAGCTATAGCTGCAGCTGCTCACAGACAGTACAACTAGCAGAGATTTAAGCCATCTGCTCAGCATAGTTCTGACCCCCTTCTTTGAGATACATTAAACAAGGAGCTAAACAGGCTGAGGATCCATGTAAAAGGAACAAGCTTTAGAAAAACTCTTTTAGGATATTATTACTAGCAGGAATAATTAATAAATAGATATTGGTTTATAGGTTTAATTAATAGAGCACAGGTGCTCTAGGAACAATACCAACAGTTTAAAATAGTTCAGAACATAAGTAACCATGATGGCCAAAGACTGCATCAGTGAGCAGTGGCATGAGAAGAACTGGAACAGAATGATGAGAACTAGCCAAAACTGTGGACTATAATGGACTTTTGAAATTGATGATGAAAATTCCTGGAAAATCACCAAAGACTCATTCTATTGCATGTTATGTAGAGTCATATATATATAGAGGGTGCTTTTTGTTAGCTGTTGCCCCTCACTGAGGTGATGGCCCAACTCTGAGCTGTTAATAAAGCAAGCCTAGAGATACCCACAGTCTGGTGAAATCATTAACATTCCAAGAGTATATCAGAGAAAACATGAAGTTTCTCATTCACTAGAATGTTATTGGGACACAATGCTATTGCTTGTGTATCACTCAGTTCAAAAGGTTTGTTACAAAATTGTTTCCTATGCTTCTCATTTTTGACAGATGAAAGAAAAATAACAGATGTTTCAGTCTGAGACATTTGGCCTTGTAGTACTGTGCATCAATATTGAATACAGATGCAGTGCATCTTCCCTGCTTACAGATCAAAAAAGGTGGCTTATTTTTTTCCTTATGCTCACTTGAAATAGCTTGTCCCCCATTCTGTGTAAAACCTACACAGCTGATCTCATCTCCCCCAAGTATTGCACCACTGTAGTCCTACCGGTGTAAATGCACTTACTCTTGACTTACACTGCCATAAGCGAGATCTGCATTAAGCCCTCACTAAGTACAGCAAAAATGGAAAAGATATTTTTTTAGACGTACTCATCCCCATGGAAATCCATGACAACTTCTTTTCAGAGAGGGATCTGAAGTACGGCCTAATGAGGTCTTCAACAGTCACAGCAGCCAGAGCATTGATGCTGGAGGACACTGTACTACAGAAGGCAAGATTTATACAATTTTTTTATTGTAGAAGCTGAAATCATAGATAACAGATGGGTTACTGGCAGAGAGAAACTGCTGCTGTCTAAAACAGTGACAGAAAACTAATGTAGCTGCTGCATTGGTTGAAATAACGTTATTCCAGGTGATACAGTTAATAGCTTACAAAAATTGTTTAAAAGAATTGCTCTTAGTGAAGACAAGGCAAATCTTGATGAAAAGACAGGCCTGGACATGTCAATGAAAATATGTATTACATGTTGCTAAGCTGTAAACACTATTGGTATACATGATATCTTCACAAATGATCTACACAATATATATCTAGGTAGGTAAAATTCCTACATGCAGGTCACTCATTACTTTGAATGCACTCTCAGAGGAGGATTCAGATAATCTAATTACAGTAACCTAAAAATTAGATATCTAGTCCAAACAGAACTATTCCAGGCTACCTACAGGGTCAGAAAAACCAGCACTCCTGAGGCAGAAATCCAGTCAGGTGATCTTGTGTCTATGTGTACCTTGCTCCTGTGTGCCACCAGCTTTTCCTCAGCACATGAAAAACAAATATCCTGGCTGTTCCCTCTATTTATGCAGCCACAAGTACTCAGAACAAAAAAAAATACTCTGGTGTCACATTCTTAAGTTTCCTCATTTTTATCTGCTTACTATTGTTCAGAGCCTTCCTCTAGAGAGACAATATTTCCTAAAAGATGCTTCTTGGGAAAGCTGAACAAAACACTCCCCACTATGAGACAAATTTGTCTCCTAGTAAAAATATGTAGGGATTGTTGTTTTCATGGGGTTCATGCAAGACAGTTGGAAGTCCAGGAACTGTCTTGCAAACAAACTCTAAAGATCAAGGATGGGGAAAGGGAGATGACTTCAAAGTTATGCAGCTTTGAAACTGGAAAATTAAAGATGAGCAGTAGAAAACTCTCCCAAACTCTAGCTATTCTGTGTAACCACCAATTCATAATGCTTAAAAATTCCTATAGCAGCGGGGCTTTAAAAACATGGAGAGGAGGATTTATTAGTGCTGTGCATGGCGTGTTGCTAGTAGGGAACTCCAGTTTCGAGTCCTTAGGACCTCCAGAGCACCACTGTTGGAAACTATGGATTTTTAAGCTGCATCATCAAAGATCTTGTAGTGCTTTTCTTAAAGAACAAAAATTAGTTAGACAAAGAAACAAAGAAATTAAATGTAAAAGTTTTAGTATAAATACAACTTTAGCTCTAACAAAAAAAAAAAAAAAAAAAAATGTCCCACTGTAGGCACTAGCAACAAAAAGTCCTGGCAGTCCTGGAAAATCACGGAGAATATCCAGCACTAGGTATGGCATTAGCTGAAAAATTCAGAGAGTAAGAAATATTACTATCTTGCCCTAATTTTTTTTTTTTTTGGTCACTGTGTTATTTTTGTTACAGACTTCTCACTGGCATTCTGACTAGCTGTTCTAATTCTTAATGTCCCACCTTGCACTATTTATTGGTTTTCTACAGAGAAAACCAATCCTAAAACATCCACTTGAGAAACAGCAAAGTCTGTTTAGATCACCTAGCAGAGATGAACATATAGCCATTCCATCGGGCTTGGTTTCCAGTGACAATGGTATAGGAAGGGCAGCAGGCAGACAGTATTGTACATCACTCTGTTGGGCTTGAGTGCAACATTAGATACTATGTTTGCTGTTGATGCCATAAAAAGGTTTTTAGATACCGTCCGATAACCTCTGAGTAACGGAAAACAATTTTCTTATTGGAAACCATGTTTCATTTGTTGACCTTTGCAAGATCCGAGTGCTGGAAAGAGGAAATTTAAGATTTTCTTCCTTTGAAACCTTTTGTTCACAGATAAGTTGGTCTTTTTAGTACCTTGCTTTCAGTTACCACCAAAAAGAATTTGATTGACAGAACAATTTAATTTCCTTCAGGTTTCTACATTGGCTTTCAATATTTAATTTTATTCTACCCTTAAAGACCAGGTGGTCCTGCCTCAGGTATTCTGTGCTCTTTTCCTGGCCTTCCAGCTACTGTCTGTGGGGTGTTACCCAGAGCCTATGATTATCCCAGGCATAAATATATATAAAAAACCAAAAGACTTGTATGATTTCCTTTGGCACTGACTCTGGCTAGTCTATGTTCTTCAGGTCTCGTTCCTCAGGTAAATCTGCTGCTTAGGGCATATTTAGGGAGAGGCTGCCACCAGTTACAAGGTGATTTCTCCACAGCACAGTACAACACGGTTTGATTGCCCAGCTCTCCCCCAAAGGAGGGAAGGATGCACCATTACTAGTGAAGAACTACCTGCTGGTAACCTTCTTCCAGGTGTATTTGAGCATGATTATGTTTCAAATATGAAAAGGCTTTCACCTCCCTGGGCACAGAGCAGTTTAGGTTGGGTGATATAAAGCAGCTCGCGTGGGCCCACAATCACTCACACAGTTTCAGACATCCCTTGCAGCAGCCTCTTCCCCTCACTTCTATCTGAAGTGCTGTCTCATGCAATTCTGGCACTCCCAGGCCCATTTTGGGTGAAAAACCCAAATACTGCAGAGGTGGGTGGACTGAGCACTCTACACATCCCTGATGAAACCTGCAGCTCTGAGACAGCTGGAGGATGCTGGGACTGAACAGTGCCAAGGACAGCTCTGCTGCATTCTCCAGGGTATTCCCTCCCACCATGGTCTTGCGTAATCCTTCAGTGTTACAGACTCACCTGATAAGAGAACTCCGGCATGTCATTATTCCCAGTGCCCTGGCTCTTGAACCCCCTCTGTCTGGCTATTATGGCTACGGAGGAAGGATGCCCCCTCACCACCTTCCCCTCAAACTTGAGGCCCTACCTGGTCGAGTGCTGACACCTGCTTTGCTGTCCACGGGTCACAGTCCTTATAGATGGAGTAGAGGGCCAGGCCACACAGCACCGCACAGGCCAGTATTGCCCAGAGGCCCACCAGGTTGATGTAGAGGGACCTGCACCAACACGCACAGAAGCACCATGTTAGAGCTCAACATCCCACAAGACCCCGCCAGGCCCAAGCGAACAAGCACCTGCACCAGCATCAAGGAGACCTTCTGGTCAGTGGCTGCCAGCTGGAAAGAGAGCCATGATACAGCTCCTAGCATTTCAGCTGGTGTGAGATCATTTTAATGTTTTTAAATATACAATTAATGTTTTTAAATATACAAATTACACTTCTGGTTCTGGCAGTATGGTATGAGTGCTTATCCCCTGATAAAGTCTCCTCTGGAGATGATGGGAATGATATGGCAATCCCCATGTTTCATCATGTGCATGAGATTTACATTGCAGGCAGCTGGCAAGAAGATGCTCTTTCTCCCCTTTGCCCCACACCCCTTGATAAAGACAAGCCCCAGACAGATTTGTAAGGTGGGGTGCCCTAGATCAAAGTGTGGGGTACCTTTCAGTCAGCACCAGAACTCCTTTGCCTCTGGAGCTGCAGTGCTGCACTTACACAGTGCTGGAGTTGCCCTTATAAAAGCAACAAATCCCCCGTTTCCTCCTGGGACAGTCTCCATGGGAGGTAGCAGTGAGGCACTGGGACACGGGACCTGTCTGGAGCCACCTACAATTGCTGCTTCCAGAGAGCAGTGTTTGCCACTGACCCCATGGCTTCCCCTTTAGTGACAGAACAACCTGCAGCCCAGTATGGTCCAATAACCCCATCGCTTCCTCACATCCTGATGAGAGCTTCATCAACATTGAGAGCAGAAATGAGTTTTCATCAGGCATTGATGCCACCTTTGCTGCACACAACACTGCCTCTATTGGCAGTGAAAAATAAATCATTCCTCCCACCCAATGAGGGCTTTTCCCTTCCATCTAACTATATGATCTTCTCATGTTTCTCAGATTTTGATGACTCCTGGGTTACAAAGTTCTTCTCACCTAGGATGGTCAATTCAAGCAAACATACCCACTGGGAGACTGGCCTTGAAAAAGAGTGTTCCTTTACAGCAGCTGCCTCCCAGTTATCTGTGTGCTATCTGCCGATAGGGATTTAACTCTCCAACAGATCACATACCCTGGACCTGTGCCAAGTGCTAAGATCTCTGCTGGGAGGACCTTTGGTTTCTGTGCAAATATGCTTGCGATGCTTCAGGAAGCCTTTTAGTTCTTTCACTTCCCGAGAAGTTAAGGGGCACCAGCTTTTGGACTGTTCTAGAGGACATCAGGATAAATGAAGTAAACGTAACTTTATAGGCCTTGTTAGGCATTGAAATGGACATTTTCAGAAAGGCATAATGTAGATTAACTAGTTAAACTGTCAGTTTTATACCATAGAAAAATTACTGGCAAGAACAATGTAAACTCTTACAAAACCCCCATATAAATAAAAGCTGATTTACACATAGTAGGGGAAACTCTGCATTTATGCTTTGTATTTGCAATTAGGGGTGGTCTAAAGACAGAACCAGCAGCACTTTAAATTTCTCTCTAGACTACTTCAGTAAAAATGAAGTAGTCCTCTTGTTATAGATGTCTACCTATTGGTTGGATGCTTTACATTCATTTAGCTGAAGTTGTTCCTGCATTAGCATAATCTACCTTCATATAAGGCAGTCAGAAGCCGATTTAGCACAAAACGTAACCAATGAGTTAAATCAATCCAACTCTTTTGAATAGATGTAATAGCAGTATTATCCTAGAGCCTGTAGTAAACATTAGAAAGTCAGGAGAAACACATAGAAGCAAAACAAATTGAATCTGGCAATTCTTGTTTTCAAACTGTGTCAGTGTTTGACAGTGAAAAGAAAGCTTTTTTTCTCCTTCTAATTTACATTCCAGCTCATGGTACACCCTATGAGTAAGCACTGGAGCATAATAATTGTAGCACTATGGCATGGAGGTGTTCCCATTAACTCTGGGTAAGTAACATGGGGTGGAGTTTGGTTGAAGTAGGCACTGTGACTGGGCAAGGCCTATTTTCAGTTTTTTGTTTCAGGCTGGCTCTATATTTTGGCACTGAAACATGCCAGATGATGACCTTAAAAGAAGAGAAAAATGGGTTAGTAGCCCATATTTTTCTGAAAGTATAGCTCTCCTGCTCTGAGTGCCTGTTATCGTTCATATTTGAGCATTATGTTCAATTTGCTTAGTTACTGTTTGAGGATGACAGCATGTGCTCCTACCTACTGGTGCTTTTCTTGAATGGGGTGGAATCCTCTCCCAAAGCCTGAGAAAAATCTTACCCTTGTGCCACTGTTAAAGGCCTTCCCAAAAACTGCAGTTTGGGATCTGTGAAATAATTATTTTCTCAGCCCTGATTTATTATTGTGCTACCTCTTATAAAACCTTACAGTAAATGCCATGGGGATACAAAACCCTGTTACTTTGACCTGATGACATTTTACACTTTTGTGTACAGGTTAAATGGCAATGTGACTTGCCAGATGTATCTAACTAGTTCATTTGCAAATGAACTAGTCACCTCAGAATGGCAGTGTTTATAATTGTGACAAGCTGCAACCATTACACAAAAGGATTTCTCCATGCAGGGGAAATACCCAGCACAAGTGAGGCACAAGCAAGATGCCATGGAGTCCAACCACCCACGCCAGCAGGAGAGGACTCTACTGGTTAAGACTGTGCCACCATTAATATGGTATGAGCTATAAATCCTGTCCAAACCCTTGCAGTACCACATAGCCTCCCATCCTGGTCAAAGCTGCTGCAACAGCTCAGAAAATCTGCCCAGAAGCTGTCAGAGTGCCAGATTCCCCTCGGCCACACTCTGCTACAGGTACTCTACTACCTCCTTGCAAAGAGGGTAGGGAGGGTGTGAGAGAGGAGCACAGCCCTAAGTGGAGCAGGTGGTCAAGAAGAACAGTCACACTGGCACACAAGTCTGGAACAATGGCTGTTTTCCTGTATGCAATCATGCCAGACAGCATTACAGATGTGAGATGCATCTCCTGCCTCTTCAGTGCCAAGAATCTGGAACCCCGCCACGTGCCAGAGATTGCAAAGAAGTGTCACTGCACGCTGGAGATGTGGCTGATGACAAACATCAGCTCATTCTTGTCTGCAGTGTAAATGGCTGAAAAGTAGCTTTTCTTTATTGCCTGATTTTGTGGGTATTTTGCTAACTTTATTAAGTGAAAGTGGGTATTTTGCTAACTTTATTAAGTGAAAGTGAATATTCATAAATATTCATGAATATTCACTTTATTAAGTGAAAGTGGGTATTTTGCTAACTTTATTAAGTGAAAGTGTGGGTATTTTGCTAACTTTATTAAGTGAAAGTGAATATTCATAAAACTCCTTCTCTGTATGTCACTGTATTACAGAATTTATAAGGACTATAGTTATGATGTGCATTTACATATTTCTCCTATAAGTGGACTTTATGTGCTTGCTAATAATTCTTAAATCTTGAGTTGTGAACTACTGGAATGATACTAAATATAAAGGTAAGATCATACAGTTAGTAAATATACTCCATTCTAGAGTAAAGGCTGATCAGAAATGTTTAAATTCAAGGAAAACTGAACTCTCTGCCAGTTTCCATAGTGAATTCCCCAAAAAAAGTGATGATTATTATGAAAACAAAATATATGATTCTTCATTAATATTATCACTGAATAAAACATTTCTGCATTTTCTCATGCCTATAATCATTGGTATGGAAAAATCTTTAGTCTTTATTTATGCAAAATTCCCACACAATGATTTAGGTTTAGTAGACTAGCAATTCAAGATGCTGTCTTGATATGGCTTCAGCACAACTACTACATAAATTGGTCTTTAGGTTGCATATAAACTTAATGCAGCTATTTGTATGCAAGAATACTAGCACAGCAAAAGATTCTGGCACAAAGTTCAATGTTACAGCAATTATAGTAATTCAAATACCGGTATTTATTCTGCCAATTTGTCTTCTACCTGGTCCACAAGACAGAAAGCAAAAGTTGTCACCCTTTACAAATGGGATTTATATAGACAAAAAACATTCCTTTTTAAAAAAATCTCCCTTATAAAGAACAGCCACTGCTAAATTCAGACATTAAGAGTTACTGTGGGCAAACTTACAGTTTTGCGTGGAACCTGCTTTTGCATGCAATGTATCTCTGTACTTGAGACTGGTTGATCCCATATATGCTAGTCCATGTAAAAGTCCCACCTATAACAATTGTCCAGAAGGTGTGCCTTTGCAAAGGATTGGGATTAAAGCTACAATGAGAGGGAAAAGAGAAAACAAATTCAGAATACTGAAATCTTCTCATTATGAGAAGACCTTAATGCCTGGGAGAAAAAATTTCCCCATACTTGTTCTAGTACAAACTCTCTTAATTTGGCCAGATTTTGAATATTTAGATACTCCAACTTTAAGTGAAATCATGGAAAACAAATTTTAAAACTCAGAGCTGAAATCCTGATCTGTCCAAATGTGAAGTTTAACTGATTTATTTGACTATAAACTACTCTTAAGTAAAGCTGTATGATGTCTGTCACTGTTGTGATGAAATGATGCTCCAGTAAAAAGTCTAATATGCGTGCTTATCTAGAGGGACATCAGCCTAGCATCAGTAAAAAGGTGACTTTGCACGCCCAGGCTTTGTGGACAGAGCCTCTGTAAAACATTTTGTTGGTTTAGCTCTAAGTAAATAACAGATTTTAGATGGCCAAAAATAATAATTTTTCTAAACCACATTTTATTATAGTAATAATTGATGCTCATCTTGGTGAACAATGTAATATTATTTCACCTATTACATGCCTTTATTCCTTTTCTTTTTCCTTCTGTGAACTCTATGACTACGGAAAGAAGCAGTGCAGTGTAACCACTGCAAATCAGCCAAACAGGTTGAAAAAAATGATTGTTCATGAGAACAAAAAAAATCTGCACAGATTAATTATTTACTGAAGAACTTGGTGAAAAATTTCACAGAACAACCCAATTAATATTGTGAACTTATACACAAAAGGACAAAATGTAATACTTGTCACACTAAACTTTCACTAATAGCACTGGGTGAAGTTTCTCCGAGGAATCACCTATTCATCAGAAGTACAATAACTTTTTTTAACTTAAAGTGGTTTTTGATCCAACGTTGTCAGAATGAATATTCTTGACCTTGCAAAATTATATTTTTAGACTATGATTAGTTACAATAATGGAGAGTAAAATACTATTAAAACTACTTCTGATTTTTCTTTCAGGAAAAGAAAAACATTTCCCTTTTTCGGATTATACAAAAACTATTATTTTCCCAATTGTTTTGGTTCAGTAACTGAAATACTAAATCAGCTGTTTGCAAATTGTATAAACACAATTGTCCTCTTCTATTCACCATGCACTATCAGTGGTATCCAAAATGTATCCTTAAAGCGTTTACTTGACAAAGTAAAAATGTTCTTCTCTTTACAGGATTTTGCATAGTGTAAAACCTAAAAAATATCCCTCAAACTGGATAAGCTTGTTTAAAAATGTATAAAAATTGGGTCACAACTCCTCCACTTCCCCTCCTTCAGTAGCAATTTAATTTCAGTTATTCACATGGGCTCTATTTATAGGAATAAAGAGGCACATCACTTGCAAGTACAAACTCACTCCCAGAAGTTCAATCTTCCTCCATAGTAGGAATCATTTACAATGCGTCCGATTCCCTCCTGAACCACCACAGCTCGTATAATCACAGATGAAAATCCAGCAACCATGATTCCAACCTGGAAAACATCTGTCCACACCACTGCCTTCAGACCACCCTGTGTGAGGAACAGCACATATCAGGTACAACAGGGCAACATCCTGACCCTTTTTTGAAGTGCACTAGAATTTACTTTGGCCATACACGTATTTCAGTCCAGTATTTCCTTGATCACATAACCTGATTCAGAAGTTTGTATCAAAAGATAAACTGGCAGACAGTGCTCATCTTACATATATACAGTACCACTAACTCCAGAAGGCATACCATTCATGTGAATAAAGCTAAACATGATTTAATCAAACATATACAAAGAAATTTGTCACTGGGGTTCCATTTAATAATTTCTAGACACTTGGTCAATTAACATTAATCTAAAGTCCAATCTGTTCATGTGGCTCTGTTCAATATCAGTGGCTCTATTCAATATCAGACAGGACTATTATAGCAGCAGTAAGCAGGTGCTTGACAAACAGAACAACTAAACCCTACTAGATTAGAAGAATAACAGGAGAACTTTTAGGAAGGAAAATCTAGTTTTTTGCTGTTCTTTCAGCAACAACAGAAGTTCAGATGTATCAAACCAGAAAAAGTTTGTGTCACATAGTGGCTACCTTTGCATCTGGAGATGTCCCTGGCTGAATATGGCCCTGTGGCTACAGTTACACTGTGAAACGTACTCCCATGAGGTAACCTGGTTGTTAAGCCACTTTTCAATAAACTCCATACTTGATTTGAACGGTGAAAGGAACAGAGATTTTTCTCAGCCAAAGGGCCCACGTACCAGTGTGCAGTAGAAAGTGCAGACCACACCAGTCGCCACCACTGCACCCCACAAGTCGAAGCCAGTGACTGAAAAAGAGGGAAACAGCACCAGTGTGAATGAGGCATTGGGGACAAAAACCGAAGGTCAATTTTTCACCCCAATCTGGCTGTTGAAAAAAAAACTAGAAAAAGGTTAAATGCAAAAGTAGGATGTAAAAATGAAAATGAAAAGATTAGTTTGTCTAAACCAGGGGATTCACCCTAACCAGTTCTAAAAATGAAACAGTTGTTACAGACATTGGAAACTGCTAAAAAGTTAGATATATTTCAGGATCTAAGAAGCTATCTGACTTTAATGTGAATGCTGCCAAACAATACATCCAATATGTTTATAGGCCCCAAAGCAGGAAAGCTTTAAAATACATGTCCTTCCTTGAAGCACCTGGGTAATCCCAGAGTCTTTTAGGCAGAGATTTGAGCAAGAAAACAGCATGGGAATGCTCCACAGAAGCAAGGTGGTTCAAGCATGGTCTGGAAGAAATGTGTTAGACTAAAAGCCTTTCTTTTATTCTTTCTTTCAGGGAAACATGATAGTACGTCCACACCAGACCACATTGTACTGTGGTTGACATACTGGCTGTCACTGACCCAGTTTGTCACACTCACATGTTGCCAGGCAGGGCACTTTGGGGCTCCCCGACAGATAGCTCAGGCTAATGACAACAAACACTGCAACAAAACTAATGAAACACATTGCTTCTAGTTGGGAACCAGCTAGGTCATAGCTTGGTTTAGCATGTATTTGCAGAACAAATATAAACATAGAGGACATAAAACCTGTAGGACTTATACACCAGAGAAGACCAATGAAGACAGTGCTGGATTTTTTCTTCCTTTTTGTTCAGTGATTAAGTAAAAAATGCCCCAAAACCAAACAGAACAATTGTGATTTTCATTCGAGCCAAAATGATTCGGTTTTTATTGCCTTTTCTTGCTGAGCAGACAAATTAATTGTGTCAGATTAAAAATTTCATTTGGCTCCACATAAAATCTTTTTTCCCCTTTAAAAATAAAAGTGGCTCAGTTTCAAAGCAAAGAGTCATTTCCAAGTAGAGGATGGCAATATTTCATTTTGTAAATATCACAACAGACATCTTAAGTTGAAGATCTCTTTGCTGTTCACTTGGGTTTTTTGGCAAAACAACAGGCCAAATTAAACAGTTCCAGGCAACCCAAAACCGTATTTACCAAACTTTTGCCTCACTCTCCTCTTGAAGAAGAGCACTTAACCAGAGGAATTAAATGTCTGTTTAGTCTCTGCATTGCCTTCAAAAGTTAGTTAAGTCCTTTTAACTTTTCTGAATGTAACCATTACCTAAGGATATTGCATGAGAGGTGGAGTAAATGAGAGCCTCTTCTATAATTCCTTACAGGTAGGGATTAAGGGACTAGGATTACATATGGGAGGCTTTCTATCAGAGTTCCCACCGGGATCAACAGAAATCTTAGAAGACTTCACAGTCAAGCTGTGAGCTGTATTTTTAGGTATGCATTACCAAACAAAAGCATACCAGTAGTATATGCAGCAAGAATTATAACAGTAGAAGAACAGTTGCAGTGTACTCATCTTACCTTGATTTAGTGCTAAAGCTGGAGCATAAATGACAATACCAGTGTATAAAGTCTAGAAGGAGAAAACAGATATAAGATCAAAATAAATGTAAATTCCTGGAAAGGTGATAGCTTTCTGAGATTATTTCTTTTCAAGCATTTATCCAGTCTATATTTCCTAAATTCATAACTGTTGAGAAATAATTCCAGTTGTTAGAAGACTAATGTCTGAGACTAACCAACACTTCAATCTCACAGCCTCGTGTTCTTTAAACCAGGGACTCTTAAATATCAAATCCCGCTTCAGCTTCTCCTGGCTTTTATAATTAACTTCTTTTATTGCTTTAAAACGGAAATCATATGGCAGAAACAAGAGCAAAAGGAAGTTGAGGTTTACACATGGTTTGCCAAGGAATCTATTATAATTTATTTTCTCAGTCTTGGGATCAATATGCCTCTCATTACACAACTATAATGCATGTGAGTAAAACAAAAAATTACAACATTAATTAGTCATTATGGATAGCATTACAAGGAATTACACTCCTGTAAGATGAAGCCATGCATGATTATCAGCAGATCTGTATTTTCACCCAATACAGTAAACATACAGACAAATCAAGGAGCTACTCCATCCACTTTTGTGGGCACAATGGGATTCATACACTGATATACTCCATAATTTCTTTGTGTATATTGTTCAATCCTGTTTGCTTTTTTACCACTGTTATTACTGCCTTGTACTACTAGGGCAAGTTCAGCCGTGACACTGTTCAGGGGAATACAGTTTGCAATGTTCAGATGACTTCTGTGAAGGTCAGTGGTCTTGATTTGAAGGATCCAAATCACAGTCAGGTCCCGAGATGACTTGCATCAGCTTTCCATGGCTGAAATCTTCCAACTCCCTGATTTACAGGGGTGGGACTTGGGCATGGAAAAGCAATGGAATCAGACATCATCCAACATTGAGCAAGCCTTTGCCCTTCCCACAGGTGTGGAGTCTGCCCCAGGCACAGGTGGTAAACCAGAGCAAAATGGCTAACCACTGGATTATTCGCTGTGGCTTTTGAACAGGTCAAATCCAGACCCCATGGCAGAGGTCTGCCACATGGCCAGCGGCTACACTGAGAGAGTCAAGAAGTAACTGGAGTGAGAAGTAATCCAGCTGTGGGAGGAGATTAGTATTGAGGGGATGCTTCACCCAGCATGACCAGATTGCCCTGGCCCCTTGCTGCACACCTGCTACAAGCACATGCCAGAAAGGATGGTGGGGCCGCAGGAGACATAGTTATTTCTACCTGTGCACTACTCCCTGCCTGTGTCACGCATGTTTGCTTCTCTCGGTGCCATGAGTCCTCCCTAGGTTTTCAGACATAGCTTGTATGTCGAGAAAGCTACCAGTAGTGACCAGTCACTGGCAAATATCTCCTCAGAACTAGCTGCATCACTTCACAGCCAACTACTGACACTTGTCAAGCCTAGTCAATGTTTGAATTGCTGTCCATACCATGACTGTCAGCATGTGCTGCTGAATAACAGAATCATAAAATGGCTTGGGTGGGAAGAGTCCTTTAAAGGTCATCTAGTCCATGCCCCCTGCCATGGGCAGGGACATCTTCCACTAGATTGGGTTGCTCAAAGCCCCACTGAACCAGACCTTCAACACTTCCAGGGATTGGGCATTCTGCAACTTCTATGGGTAACCTGTTCCAGTGTCCCACCATCCTGTTGCTAAAAAATTCTTCCTTATATCTAATCTAAATCTACCCTCTTTTAGTTTAAAACCATTACCCTTTGTCGTGTCACTACAGGCCTTGATAAAAAGTCTCTGTCCACCTTTCTCACAAGCCCCCTTTATATACTGAATAGCCACAATACGGTCTCCCTGCAGCCTTCTCTTCTCCAGGTTGAACAACCCCAACTCTCTCAGCCTTTCTTCCAGCCCTCTGATCATTTTCATGGCTCTCCTCTGGACCCACTCCAACAGGTCCATGTCCTTCTTGTGCTGAGAATTCCAGAACTGGATGCAGTACTCTAGCTGGGGTCTCAAAAGAGCAGAGCAGAAGGGGAGAATCACCTCCCTCAACCTGCTGGCCATGCTTCTTTCTATGCAGCTCAGAATAGGATTGGCTTTCTGGGCTGCAAGCTCACGTTGCTGGCTCACGTCCTATTTTTCATCCACCAGTATCTCGAAGTCCTTCTCTGCAAGGCTGCTCTCAATTAGTTCATCCCCCAGTCTGTACTGATATTGGGCATGGTCCCATCTAGGTGCAGGACCTTGCACTTGGTCTTGTTGAACTTCATGAAGTTCACACGGGCCCACCTCTCAAGCCTGTAAAAGTCTCTGTGGATGGCATCCCTCCCCTCTAGCAAAATCACTGCACCACACAGCTTGGCATCATCCATGAACTTGTTGAGGGTGAACTCATTCCCACTATCTATGTCATTAATGAAGGTATTAAATAGTATCGGTCCCAGTACAGACCCTTGAAGGACACCACTCATTACTGGTTTCCATTAGGACATTTAGCTCTTGACTACGTCTCTTTGTATGCAATCATTCAGCCAATTCCTTATCCATCTAATAGTCCATCAGACAAATCCGTATCTCACCAAGCCTCCTAATTCAGGGATTCAGCATGAGAAAGTGGCCTTCTCATATGCAGCAAACAAGTGCCAGAAGTTTTGAACCATCAGAAATTAAAATTTATCAAAAGTATGATTGCATTTTTGTGTAAATTAAAATAGGACTGATGATACAATTTTCCACTTCAGTAGTTTTTCAGGCTGTATTACCACATATCCTTACATATCCTTTTTTTTCTTCTTCTTTTAAATGCCAATGCAAAACATGCCAATATTCACAGAACAGTTAAAATTACACCATTAAAATCCTGGGGGGTTTCCTCTCCTCACTATTCTTTACATTATTCAGGTCAAGTTGTCACTGCTTGGCACAGAAAGACACTTACAGATCTTTAGTTATTTTCCTTGAGAACCTGTTCAGATTGTATAGAATTATTTTTCTGCTCTTTGCAAGCAAAGATTATGCTTGGCTTATTCCAATTTATGCAGCTGTGATGTCTTCATATTTGCTGATGAAACAGTGTCGGGATTCACACATGCTAGCACCCTACTTTTCCTATGGTCTTGTGTATCTATAAATGCCATCTAAGCAGCACTGTTCAATTAAGTAATTAGTACTGTACTGACCACCCTCTTATTGGTGCAAGTGTGATTGCCCTGTAAGTCCTGGTGTGTCTTAAAAAGACAGGTATGGGCCAAAAGCGAGCATGTAATTTGAGAAGCTTTCTGATTGTATATTCATTCTTGCTTTGAATTAAAAAAAAAAAGTCAAAAAAACCTTCAAAATTGTGGAAAAGAACACATTTTTGTTTCTGGTGCATTTGGAACATGCTCATTGTACATTTAAAAGCTGTGGTCTCATACTGACTCCCTGAATGGGCTGGATACAGCAAACTGCACCGAGAATAATTTCAGGGACTGCTTTAGTTTAACATTCCCCAATGCAGTGATTTGCTGCTTCTCAGTTTGTAGACACCCAGTTTTTTTCCAGTGGTGGTGGTGCAAACCCTTGAACAGTGACAGCTCCTGACAGCTTGTTTTATCACCTTTCACAGACCCTTGAGAATTAGTCAGACTCCCAGAATCCAGGCACCAGAGGATGAAAACTGCCACTGGGCAGTTCTGGGGCATGTTTACATTTTGAATCCATTGTGGGTTCTTCCAGCAGGCAGGCAGACAAAAAAACTGCTACCATGGCGTTGATGACAGGTGAATGCTCTGGGTGCTCAACAACGCACAGACCCAAGGGGCAGGTAGCCCAGCATCCACTCCCCATCTCACTACTTTGGAGCAGAAAGAGCTTTGTTTCTCCCACTGCCAGCCAGCCATGCACTGTGGTAACCTCATCAATCGTTCAGAGAAAACAGTCAGTTACACTAAGCTGAAGAATCCTGGTGACTACAAGGACCACAGAACAGCTTTGAGGTTTACTTGCCGTTTGTACAATGAAGAGTACCGTTCCACAGAGGCGCAGGTATTTATTAAATCGAAGCTCTAAATACTGCAAAAGAGAAGAAAAAGCAAATGTTTATGTTGAAGCTTGGCACTATTGATACAACTAGAGTGAAGTGATGAGCAATACAGAAAGTGTCGTTTTTACATTTTTATAAATGGCCAAAACTCATGGAGTCACTTTAATACCTCTTTCAACTTGATTTGACATTTCTTTATAGATCTCACCACTGGATAATAATACATGAGCAAGTGGAGTAGACGATGAAGTCTGCAGAATGGAAACTGGTGCTACTCAGCTGCCTGAAGGCACACAATAGACAAGGAGCTGTGCACCGTGACCTGGCAAAGACTGGCACATATTATCACAGAATCACTGAATATTCTGAGTTGGAATGGCCTCATGAGGATCATTGAGTCCAACTCTTAACTCTGCACAGGGCAACCTAAGATTTCACAATGACATACCAGCAAACAACAGAACCCACTGGTGTTGTGAAATCAGAAAGGAGATGTTTGGGCTATTCCTAACATTTAGTCGATTTGGAAACTGGCATTATGTGTGTCCACCTGAACAGGTGACACAGGGAGAGGGCAGAAGTTTTCAGTGGTCATCAGCTTCCTCCCACGGTAACCTCACCTTCTGCACTGCCCAAAGCAGCTCTCCATATTCTACTGGTAAGTGGAAATCTATCCTTTTGCAAAACAGGAACCCTCACTTTTCTATGTAGCCTGGGACAGCACAACCTCTGAATGAGTTTGTCATGCTGTAAGGCAGATTTCTTTCCACCACCTGTCCTAACAATCCTCTAGGGTGTGTGGTTGTACAAAAGTGGTCTCCTTTTCCTGCCAGACTCTTCAATCAACAAAAACACTGAAATGTCTCAAAGTGCTCACTTGTGAACGGAGCATTTAAAATGTGATCTGTGAGCATGCCTATGCAAGGAAGCAGTGCTGAACCCCTGGACAGACACAAAAAGTTGTTTGATCTCTGAACTCTGTCCACAAATAGAAGATATATCTTTTATAGGTGCATTACTCTGATTTAATCCCAAGATTATCAATGAGTTTCCAGGCATAAGTCTTTATTTAAAAGAGCCCTATTTTAAGTATCATCATAACTGACAGTCCAAAGATTAGTGGTTTAAAACACACTGGAAGCCACCAGAAATTTCTGTTGGTAATTTCTTATCTAAATGTACCAAGAGAAACCCTGTTTTCAGCCTCCAATGCTGCAACGCCCCGTTCAGTGTAATAAAACGCCAAAGACCAAAGTAGCTAGGAAAGGACTTTCACCTTCACCAATGCCCCTTTCACAATGGCCTCTGTGCAAAACAGCAATTTACTTCCAAATCTGCAGCTAGGAACTATCCCCATGAAGGAAGATAAACAGGTTGCACAGACATTCTAAATCAAAAGAAATTCCTAACCAGGTGCTTCCTCACCCCAAAACAGTCAGACTTGACCTGTGATTGTCCCACCACTTCAGACGTCTCTGTGCTTTTAGCTACAGCTTTGACTTACGTGCTGAGCTGCCAAGAGCAGCTCAGCCATATTTTGGTGGAAGTAAAACTCTTGCAGACACAGAGCACTTGCTGACCCCCCTGTATGAACATCATGGAGAAGACATTCACCAGTGCCAACAGCCTCAGGTAGAAAGGGTGTGTCCTCAAAATCTCTAGAAACAGCATAAATATATACTCTGCCAGAGGGGACTTTTGTGGCTGCACCTAAGCTTAGAAACCTATCTGGAGGGAGCGTGATGTGAGAACTCTGGTTCCTATGTTAGATGCTCTTGCTCTCTGCTCTTGGTATATTAATTACACATCATTAACCACATGTCACCATCCAAGCTGCATGAGGATTAATCCACCTGCTGAACTGAGTATCTGGAGTGAGGAAACATGTGGCATGATGCACAGCTCCCAAGCCAAGACAGCAGGGCTGAGCATCTCCTCTGCAGAGGCAGTGTGGGCAGACTTGGGGACAGAGCAGGCTGCAGCCTGCTCTTGGGAGTGTGGAGATATGGGGCAGCACAGAGAGCAGGGGCATTTGGGGGAAGAAGCTGAGGGCAGACATGTATAAAGCAGTCATTAGAAGCCCCCCAGCTCCCTGAAGGCTGTGGAAAGGCTTCTTCCACTCCACCTTACCTCGTAGGTGCTGGTAATGCCCAGCTTGTAGAAGACAGGCAGGAAGATCTCGGCGCTGCACAGCACCACCAGGCCATAGGTGATGGCGAAGATGCAGAAGATGGCACCGTAGCGGTAGATCTCGGCAGGGGTGCCCAGCACGGTGACAGCTGACATGAAGCTGGCAGTGAGGGACAGCGCCACGGGGAGAGCGCTCATGCTCCGGCCCCCCATGAGGAAGTCTTTAGATGTCTTCTGCCCTCCTCCCACGAAGGCGTAGTAGACCCCGATGACGGCCGAGATCACCAGCATGGCCGCAAAGACCACATAGTCCCAGACGGTGAAGCGCCCCATGCTATGGGAGGGCGTCGCAGGGACTCGCCCTTGGAGCCAAAGCTCTGCCCCGAAACCAGGGGCGGCTGCTGCCCCCCAGGGCCGGCACGGGGCGGCCGGCGCAGGAGGAAGGGGATGGGGACGGCACCACGCGGGGGTGCCGCGGCACCGTGCGGAGCGGCGCGCTGCGCCC
>NW_020799092.1:5437775-5452350 GCF_003259725.1 Athene cunicularia | reverse complement strand
GGCTACTGCCGCCGGGCCCTGCGGCGCCGAGGCTGGCGGGGTGGCCCCACGGCAGAGCCCCGCCTGAACGGGGTTACACCGCAAACTTGGGTCGCCGTCCGGGCTTTTGGAGGGGAGGCAATTCACCCTACATTCCTTCATTACTTCTTACCCTTCTTCATTAGCAGATGCCGCCATCTCCGCAAATGGAGAGGGTGAAAATATGGTTTAATATATACATTTCTATGGGTTGAGCAATCAGGAGGATAACTCATGGAATCAGACAGGTACCAGCAGGCTTGCCAAGGTGAGTTGCTGAACACTGCAGTTGTGTGACAGGGAAGCCCCACTACTTGCGCTATGTTCACCAAGGTTTTGCTAACACTCTTCAACTAATCACAGGTTCAAGAGTCGAAGTGCACAGGGATCTCACAGATGGAGCTCCACGTATCTTACCCACAGGGGAATGCATCAGAAACACCTATGGGATTTCAAGGCCATGGGTGTCAAGCAGTGGAGATGGGCCTGTTTCTATAGCTAGCAGCATGTCTGGGACTAACACAGTAGGTACTACTACATTTGGCCACTTTGCCATGTTAGCAACCCCAGATGGGGGATTAAGATGTAAGGATGCCAAAACTGACTGAGGTGGGCCTGACAGCAGCACAGCTGAACACAGCACACCTTGCAGCAGGGCTCAGTAGCTTTGCACAGCAGATTTCCAGTTTGAACTATACATTGACAACGTGCTGGAGGTGATTTCCTAACACATCAGCACCAGTTTGAGGATGAAAGTGCTTTCATGGCAGGTAGATAAGTCTCTTTCTTGACCAGCATCTCACAGCTCTTATCCACAGCCAGATTTGCTGGAAGTGGTCTTTGCTGCAAGTGCTCTGTGTTCAGCACAAGGTGCTCTGACCTGCCTGCATCTGAGCCATCTGAGACACAGTTTTCAGCAGCCTTCTGTATCTTAGAAAGAAATTATTGGCAAGGCATCTGACAGCCAAACCCAGCTCACAGAGCACTTTTCTCTCCTTGGGAGCCCTGGATTTGGCAGGACATTTGTAGATATTTCTGACTGCACGTTGGAAGGAGGGGGTGCAGGTGGTAGTCCAGTCTGGCAGAGTTATTGAGCTGTGAAATCATGCCTCGTGTTGGTCTGGCATCTGGGAGCATAAGTGTCCCTGAACATACAGAAGCTGGCCACTGTGGTGCAAGTGGCATGTCCTAATCTCACCACAGCAGGTTAGGGCATCAGTCTCTCTGGCCCAATTGCTCTATAATTACTTACACAATGAGTAACAGCTTCCAGATGTCCTGCTGAGGAAGAGCAAAAAAGAAAATTATCCCGTACCCCTACCAATTAGGCTATTGAGCTACTGATTATCTGAGGTGTTTGCCCTAATTTGCTATCGGCTTTTGATCACATGAAAGATAAGAAACTCTCCCAGCAAAGCTTCAGTCAAAATCAGCACCTTCCCACACAGTGCAATAAACGGGTGTTGTCCAGCAAAAATACATATTGTCAAAAAACATGACCCAGCTTGTCACAGGAAGGACAGTCTCCTGCCCAGACCCACAGCTTGTGCTGCTCAGAGCTCCATGCTTCGTGTCACTTGTTTGCACACTTTCAGGTATTACATTGATCAAACCATTCAAACAATAACATGCATTTAAAATATTAACTACATGGGATTAATATAGTTTTGATTCTGCTTCTTTGTCGTTTTTGATATAATGTAAACACAGCAAATGATAACATGGAAAACAAATCCTGTTTCTTAACTGAAACACAAGCAGCGATGAGGAAATGCACGTCACTGGTTTCAGGTGACATCTTTGATACATACAGGTGACATACAGGAACATTAAGCAAATTGTCTTTCAAACATCATCATGACTAATATGTCAGGAAAGGCTGGATCCTCCCATTCAGATGTTTCACTCTTGGCAACTAGCAGCAAATCTATATGATGCCCATGTCCTAAATCACAGTATGGGGACCTGGAGAACAAGGCTAAATGTTTTTCTTACGGATTTTTCACACACAAAATCAAAATAGCTCCATGGAACATGGTGGGCTTGTGCTGTGTAACAGAGACAGAACTGCGGGTGTTTGCTTTTTCCCACTGCTACAAAGGTATTTAAATATCTTCCAAATTCAGAGAGCATATTTCATTGTTTTCTTGTAGCACCTTGCCCCATCTCCATTGGGTCTTATGTGGTCTCTCATCTCACTGGCTCTGTGGCTCTACTTTTGTGAGATTGTCATGGTTTAACCTCACCTGGCAATTAAGCCCCATAGAGCCACTTGCTCACTTCCCCCTGGTGTGATGGTGGAGGGAATCGGAAGAGCAAAAGTGAGAAAAGTTGTGGGTAGAGATAAAGACAGTGTAGTAGGTAAAGCAAAAGTAAGCAAAGCAAAACAAGGAGTTCATTCACCACTTCCCATTAGCAGGCAGGTGTTCAGCCAACTCCAGGAAAGCAGGGCTCCATCACGCATAACATTTATTTGGGAAGACAAAACACCGTAACTCCAAATGTCCCTCCCTTCCTTCTTCTACCCTCATCTTTATATGCTGAGCATGACATCATATGGTATGGACTATCCCTTTGGTCAGTTGGGGTCACCTGTCCTGGCTGTGTCCCCTCCCAACTTCTTGTGTGCCCCCAGCCTTCTTGCTCATGGGCTGTGAGAAGCAGAAAAGACCTTGACTCTGTAAGCACTGCTCAGCAATAATGAAAACATCTTTGTATGATCAACACAGTTTTCAGCACAGATCCAAAACATAGCCCCATACTAGATACTATAAAGAAAATTAACTGTACCCCACCTCCAAACCAACACAGAGATCCACTGTCATCAGTGGGATTTGGTGTTTAATATCAGGAAATGTAAGATTCACATCTCTCCAGCAAGTTAAAAAGTCCATGAATCTCCCTAAAAAAACCCAGACTTCCCTATGGGGTCCAAACAGTTCCTTCCTTGTGCTGGTATTGGACTCACTTCCATTACTGGACACCTCTGTGAAGTGTTAGTGGGAGTGTTTGTATTGCTTGGAAGGACAGTCCCTCCCTGCTCCTTTTCATGTGGATGGACCACACCATTGAGAGACCGGTAGGATGGATTTCCTTCTATAGATAGATAAGAGACAAATATATCAAGCCCTGTACTTGGAGGGATGCTGCCCCCTTTTCTCAACTAAGTTGTGTAAATACATTTTGAGGGGTTCTCCTGCTTGCAGGTAAATGGGGTGATGGGCAAAAGCAATGGGAAGTGAGGTAGGAGAGCACTGTAGCCCCAGTGAACGCTGCTTGGCAGTGCTGCAAGATCCTTTGCAATTTTCCCTGGCAGCCTGGGAGCTCTCGGACTTCAAGTGTGTCCTTGCTTGAGTGTGCAATTTCAGACTGTGTGGGACTCGAGAGTACCTACACCATCTGAGCTGAGTTTGCAGATGAAGAGCAGTTCACACTTAACAGAACTCCCGTGTAGTGCCAGGACTGGGTTTGGAAGAAAGAGCTCTGTTCTCTTCTGCTTACACAGGGAAAGTTTTGGAAACCTTGCCAGAGAATAGCTGGCCCTTGGTAAAAACAAACAAACAAACAAACAAACCCATTTCAAAACAAAATCTGCAAAACCTCATTTTTGGCCTTTTTTGTACTCCGTTTAGCCTTTTCTGGGAACAGTGTTACGATTTGTCATTTTGAAAAACTATTTATTTTTGTTTGGATGATATGCTTAGGAAATCAGGGGTGTGGGATCACACTCTCTGTGTATACATACATGCACACATGTGGAAGACATTTGCCCTCCATCGGATAACCACTGAACACCATGACTAAATTTACAGAGGGGTAGAAGCCTCAGAAATATTAAGGCGCTGCCAGTTTCATGAAAGTAGATGGCCAAAAAAGAGGGATCCTATAAATGTTCTTACTGAAAGGAAGACTGCAGTAGGAACTGAACCTCTATCAGGTAACAGTGAAACCTTGTGAGAGAAAAACCTTAAAAACACTCAACTGCAGGCAAAGCTTCTCATCTTAAATACATAAGCCAACCAACACTAAGACACAAAGGTATGAGCATCTAGGTTCTATTTACTCCTCTGTTCATGGAGCTACTTGTTAAATTTCCTTTTGGTCATTGTTATTATTGGGAACAATACATCAAAATTAATCACTGATTCCTAATTAGACAGTTTGATTTTTCTCACAATGCCATGCTTCAAGTCAAAATACACTTCTTCTACTTCTGGAAGATTTTGATTCCAGCAAAATTAATAAAACCACAACTGCTTCCTGCACTGTATCACTTGTCACCTTGAAAAGCCTGACTGGATTTTGGTGTAATGGAAGTTGATTGCTGATGGTGTTTTATGTTTCTGAAGATTATTTAGTGTTTGGCTCCACCCTAATCTCTCCCTCTTGCCGTGCACAAACTGTTGTTTTGAATTGCTAGTATAGCTCGTTACCTGACTACCATCATCATGGACTTCTCATGGTTTAATGCTATCTTAGAGAAGTCTTCCACAATGTTATTTAGTGATGTTCTTAGTTGTTTGTTTAAATTTTTTGGTCAGTTCTTCTGTTAAAAGTGTTGGACATAAGAGAATGACCCTGCAAGGGTATTCAGAAGAGAAGTATCATCATCAATATTCCTGTGAAATCTGGATGAGTTCTTTATAGTCACATAGCACCTGTATTTTGAGCACTGGGATTTTCTTGTACAGAGATGTACTGCAGTTGTCACCTTTCTATTTCCAAGAATATCACTAGATTACATTTCCAAGCATATTTTCAGAAACTTATTTCTTTAGTTGGATTTGCAGTGCCCAAAGCACAAAATGGTATGTTTAGAAGCCCCTCTTGTGCAGACTGTGTGCTGCTTGTGGGCAATAGCAAGAATGTGATGCAATTTGCAAGTGTCTTATGCCTTAAAACATAGCAAGTTAAATATTTCAAGAAGCATAATTCCCTAATTCTTTGTCTGTAGCATTTCCAAACCTCATCCCATCCAAATCCTAAATTTAAAGGGGTGCAGGTTTACAGAAGGTCTTTGCTTCAGACACTAATCACAGGAAGTCTTTCAAGGTAACAACTTGTTTTCTTGAAGGGCTTGTCATCTTATGCTTAGCTTGTTTGGGACACAAAGACATAAGGAGTGACTTCCAAAGAAAGAGATCAACAGGGGGAAAAGAGCCAGAGAGATGCATAAAAGTCCCAGAAATAAATCATTTTTGTATCGACATTTTGAATGAAACCCCCTTGGTTGTTTGTTTTTTCTATTGTTGCATTCCACAGAAGTTTGAACAAATGCAATTTGCAAGCAAAATAATTTAAACGTGTTAATAGTCTTGAGAAGGAAACTTCAGATTGTGTAACCCCCTAATACCAACACACCTTTTAAAATCAATAGCCAGTGGCTCAGGATTGAAGGAAGTACTTAAGTTAGCCTTGAATACTGAGCATTTAAATCTGAATTATTTGGAGCCTATAATGTATTTACAGGAGAATTCTGGTCTTTCATTTAAAAGAACAAATTCCAAAATTTATTTATGGACTTTCTAAGCAGTGAGATGTGGCATGCATAATTATTTGCTCAAGAGAACAATTAGTATGGGAATAAAATTGTGGTACAGATTTTACTTCTTTAACTCCAATGGATAAATAAGTTACATGCTTGAACTTTATTCTCATGGCTTTGGGATCTTGTGTTTATTTAAGGTGTTCAATTTTGCATCAACAGAATTACAATTCAACTAGTTTGCTTACTTGCAGTTAATGTATGAGAAAGGGCTGTCAAATGTTCACCAGAATGATCATGAAAAATTGATTTTTTTTCTGAGTAGATCTTTTCTGAATTTCCTTATTTTATTTCTGTTGTTTTCCCTTTTGCCACTACCTGATATCCAAACTATCTCAGTTCACATGTTCTAGTTGGTGTTATTTTGAGATGTGTTTGCTTTAGGTGTACAGTGTAGGTACTTCAGTTATGCAGCTTGGCTCCCTACGTTTCCTCTCTAACTGAAGGAGAGAGACAGGCTCTTTAGAAAGAAAAATTGCTGCTTTGGTATGCTCCCTGGAGGTGCCTGTCTCTTTCCATTTTCTACAGAGAAAGCCTTTGACACTTAAAAATACTTTGAAAAAATGTTCCCTGCCACTGCCCCAGTGCCTTAACTAGATCTTCTTTCTGATTATTTTGATGTATTCTTCCATGCATACTCTGGAGTGTCTATCACCAGTTCTGACATCTCCCTTGTTATCTGGCTCCCATCCTTTGTAATTCCTACTGCTAAATCTCTTGTGCTCCCTCACTCCTTTCATCCCCTCGTCTCCTTAGATTAAGAAATCTTCTCTTTCTCCTCCCTCTCACATTCCTTCTTCCAGAATCCCTTATTTTTTGGACTCCCAGTCGCAGGAGACATTTTCCCCAAAACTGCTGTTTATTATTCAGCTCATTCTTCTATTTTTTGAGTGTCTCTATGATCTGACTGCCTTGCCTCTCATTTAAACCCCTTTTTGATCCTCTTCAGTGTCTCTTCTGCTCTCTGCCGAATCTGTGCATGCTGGAGATCACACAGACGCATAATGCTCAGAAGTGTTCAAAGGCAGTTATGGATATTTGCACCAGCTCTATATGTTTAACTGATTTGTTTGTCAGGCATTCTCAAAGTGATGTTCATCACCAGATGTATTTAAGAAAGGAGGTTTTTCCTCAGGTCTAACTGTCTGCAGCTTTGGTTTGGTTTGTTTCTTCTGTTTTCCTCTATAACATGGGACTCATTGAACATATTTCTGATGTTATTTGGACATTTCAAATAGCAAATCCCTGTTTTTTCAGAGAGTGGAAACACTGCCAACATCCTTGGTCTCTCCCAGTATGCTTCTGGGACACACTGTAGTTTTTGTGGCCTCTTGGATTCTCTCACGGCTGTTGCAGAATGCTGGGGAGTGGTGGGTGATCTGTGGTGGGTGGGGAATAGTGAGCATGAGTTATGTGAATTTTCACAACCAAATGCCATGAGAGGGGGACTTTACCAACCCAGGCACCCTGGAACTCTTACAGTGAATGTCTTTATTATTGTAGTATATTGGTATCCAGTGGTAGCATGCATTCAAATAGGCTATTGAGGGGGTTTTGATGAAAATGTGGATTGTGGGCTAAGGCAAAGAGGAAGAAATCATAACACGCATTTCTGAAGATGCAAAAATGAATGGTGCTGATCCAGCATCATAAAGCCCCCACAGCTTCTACAGAGTCAGTATATTACCTATAATGGAAATGCCATGTGATAGTGTCAGTAATTTGCAAACTCAGTGAATGCCGTAATGCACAAGGAAGCACAGAGATAGAAATGGCAGTCGAGGAGGAGCATTTTGGTCACAGCTGTTTTTACGAGAATCCATCTCTTGGCACAGCAGATGGCTCTGTATCTGTACAGTAGCATTAGCTGATCACCATTTTAAGGGAGGGCTTTTAATCTCACTTCAAAACAGGCACTGGTGAGGCACCTGTAGCTCATCTATGTGGCACCCTGTAAGTACTTTTTTTCCATTGGCTGTGAATGCCAAGTCAAATATAGCCCTCTGTGCAGCCGGTGGCTATAGACAGAGAGGTGAACTGCACCTTTGTGGTAAGTGCCTGACCAGTACAAGCAATGAGGACTTCACATGCTTCAGTGTTATTTTTTTCCTCATTTGGAGGTTGATGCTCATTTCCATTTCCTGTTTTTCTGAAGTGTCAGTCTCCACCTGGATATCTTTCGCACAGGGATCCATTATTTCAGTACATTTGTTGTATCAGTTGTTTTAATGGCTCATAATTGATCTGGCCATAATTTAGAACCACAAGTCAGTATTAGAAGTAGCAATTTATTTAAGTTTTGTGGAAAGAAGGGACAGCCTTGTTTCTTTCCTTAGTATTATCCTGCCTGACAAACCTGATCTCCTTCTATGACAAGATGACTCGACTATTGGACAAGAGAAAAGCTGTGGATATTGTCTACCTGGATTTTCAAAAAGCATTCAGTACAGTTCCCTATAGAATTCTCATAGAAAAACTGGCTGCTCATGGCCTGGATGAGCGTGCGGTCTGCTGGGTCAAGCACTGGATGGATGGACGGTCCCAGAGAGCGGTGGTCAATGGAGCTAAATCCAGCTGGTGGCTGGTCACAAGTGGTGTTCCTCAGGGCTCGGTGTTGGGACCATTTCTGTTTAACATCTTTATTGATGATCTTGATAAGGACATACAGTGTATCATCAGTAAATTTGCAGATGACACCAATCTGCATGAGGATAGGGAGGCTCTGCAGAGAGACTTGGATAGATTGGATCGGTGGGCCAATGTTAACAGGATGAGCTTCAACAAGGCCACGTGCCAGGTGCTGCACTTGGGCCACAACAACCCCCTGAATGGCTACAGGCTTGGGGAGGTGTGGCTGGAGAGCTGTCTGGAAGAACGAGATCTCGGGATTCTAATTGGCAAGCAGCTGAACATGAGCCAGCAGTGTGCCCAGGTGGCCAAGAAAGCCAACAGCATCCTGGCTTGTATTAGAAATAGTGTGACCAGCAGAAGTAGGGAGGTGATAGTGCCCCTGTACTCTGCACTGGTGAGGCCTCACCTGGAGTATTGTGTCCAGTTTTGGGCACCTCAATACGAGAGAGATATCGAGGTGCTGAAGCGAGCACAGAGGAGGGCAACAAAGCTGGTGGAGGGCCTGGAGAATAAATCCTATGAGGAGCGATTGAAGGAGCTGAGACTGTTCAGTTTGAGGAAGAGAGGGCTGAAGGGAGACCTCATCACTCTCTACAACTACCTGAAAGGACATTGAGGAGAGGTTGGTGCTGGTCTCTTCTCACGGGTAATTAGTGACAGAACAAGAGGGAATGGCTTTAAACTGCAACAGGGGAGGTTCAGACTGGACATTAGGAAAAAAATTTTCACAGAAAGAGTGGTCAGACAGTGGAATAGGCTGCCCAGGGATGTGGTGGAGTCACCATCCCTAGATGTGTTTAAGGGTCGTTTAGATGAGATGGGGGATATGGTGTAGGGGAAAACTTTGTACAGTAGGGCTGATGGTTGGACTCGATGATCCCAAAGGCCTTTTCCAATCTGAATGATTCTGTGATTCTGTGACATCTCTACAGTCAGAACATTGCTAAAATTTTGCATCTCTTCCTCCAGAGAGAATTGTTCTCCAAGCAAAGTGCAGTTGTATCTCCTCCTAAGTTTTTTTATGACAGAAGGCACTCATTGACTAGCAGAAGCTTGGGGTGCTAGGAGTTAAGAACACACACCTGAGGTGTTCTTAAAAGTCCTACTGCAGTATGACTAGGGACACTGTCTGGAAGAGGAACTAATTCTGGTGGCAAGTCTTTCTTCAGGTAACCTGGAGTTTTGGGAACCAACCAAAGCATCTAGTCATGTATTTTTTTCCTGATTTATATAGACCAATCCTGAAACTTCCTCATGAACAACTATGATTTAGCAGCCAGTATCAACAGCTGATGACACAGTGGAAATGGCAAGAAGGACTGCTTTGTCTCTCGATTTTGTGTAAGTTCTTCCATTTTTCTAAGCTACCCACAAATATTTCATCAAGCAGTACACACCAAAATTAGACTGCTTCATAACAGTCTCATCTTAAGGTATATATCAGTTTTTTTCGTGAAGGGATCTGCAGTGCTGAGATTATTAGAATTTTTCTTGAGAGTTTCAGCTTTCGTACACTATGGCTCTTGGATCTGTGAGGCCAGGAATAGTTAACCTAGGTACTGTCTCTATTGGAACCTGAGAGCAAAGTTAGAGCTGCATTATAACAGCTCAAGCTTCAAATAAGAAAAAAAATTGCAAATTAATTAGACAAAACCTCACATCTAGGTACTAAATTTTGGATCTGTCTTGTATGAATGAGATGGATGCAGACATGAATAGTATCAGCTGTTCTGTATGTTACCTTCTATTCAATAGCAGGAACATCCCATTTCTTTCAGTCACAAAATACTGAGCTTGGCCTTATTTGCCCCTGAATGTCACGCACAACTGGCTGCAAATTTGAAGGCAGAAATTATTTGAGAAAGGAAATATCCTTGACCCCATCTTTCTATTTTTTAATGTTTTCTACTCACAATTAGCTTCTCAACATCACTGTGAGAAATTGCTGTCTTTAATATTGATTGAGTATTCCCAGTGGCCTTTTACAGATAAAGGGACCAATAAAGACAGAAAAAAAACGGACAAAAAAAGAGAAAGTTCTATATGGGATATGGCAATGATTGCATTGCATTTTGCATTGCTTGTATGAACCTGTTTTGAGGAGATTTTTACAATTTTCCATCTTCCCTTTTTTGGAAGGTTTAACTTTACCTTAAAACTCACAGCTATGATTCCTCAGTCCCAATTTGTCATCTTACACTGTCATTTCAAGACTCCAAACAAACAAGAAGGATTTGGGGTGGAAGGAGAGATTTGGAAACATAGTTCCTGATCTACTGCTAAAGGCTTTATGCTTTGCTCCTGGACATGCCAAACAACCAGGTTTTAGGACAGTCATCAGGAATCTCAGTTAGACTGTAATCGAGATGTTTAGCAGTCCTAGAGAGCTGACAGACAGCATGAAATCCAGATGGCTTCTCAAATCCAGATGCCCCTTGTTCTAGTGGTGAGGGTAAAATGCAGGAGAATTCACATTCCTTTTTGGAGACAAGACTCCACCGTCCCCGTTCATTTTCCTTCCACACCTCCTGCTTCTTCTGTGGGTCCTCCTCCTGCTGCCTCTGTTGCTGTTGTTTTCAACAAGGCTGAAGGCATTTCTGCCACTGCTGTTGTGGCAGAGCAGTAGGGTGAAAAACAGCAGCAGTGGTCACCACTGCAAACCCCTCCTGTCCCAGAGCCATCTATATAAATGTTGTCTGTGCAGAAATTGGACCCTTTTTCTTTCCAACACAAATTAAACCCTAAAACTTTCTTCCTCACCTCAAAAAAACCCCAAGATTTGGCTTCCTACTGGGCAGAAGCCTTGGAATAGCACTAGTTGGCATGAACCAAAATTATGCCAGGGATCGTGTTGATGATTAATTGGTGTAGATGACCCCTGGGCTCTGGCACTACTCAATTTACTTCTGGAGAGGGAGCTAGTACAGCCCATCTGTTCCAGCTCTGCAGGAGGACCTTGACTTGCAATAGAGGAGCCACTGGCCTAGATGTCTCAACAGGCTGAATCAGGTTGTCACTGCCCCCTTCTGTGAGGGAAGTCCCCAAGTTCAGGCATGAATGCTCAACCCCCCTATCCAAATAACTGCAGAAACCTTGAATCTATATTCCAGCTCCTTGTCCAAAAGCCTCTCTGAACAGCAAACCTGAGGGTAGGTGAAATTCTCCCCAGGACTCAGCTAGAATTGAGCTGGAGTTGCATTATTTGCAGAACCTCTGTGCTTCAGGCACATTAGAAAAAAATGTGGCCAAACAGTTCAACCAGTTTGCAGAACAGGATTCCAGTATCTTGTCTGCTTTGTTTTTGAAAATGCAAGTGGCTCTTGACATCCTACATAATCTTGTGGGGTTTTCTGCTGCAAGGCAAGGCAAAACGCCAGCTAGAAGCTGAGGAGGAAACTGGCAGTGAAAATATGTCATTGTGTTTCAAAGGACTCTTCTTACTATCCAAATAAAAAAAATAAAATCTGTTTGCTTCAGTTGAAAGAGTACACCAAAGACATCACGCACTTGTATAATCTGCCTTCAAACTCATGCCAGCTTTCCCCTCAATCAGGATTTCGAAGAGCTCCTGTGATGCAGCGGGGTTCCAGCCACATGCACCCAGCCCATGCACCCCAAGTTGTTCTATGAGGTGACGAGACAGGCAAACAGAAGGGCTTCTGGGTTCACAATCAAGGCAAGTAACTTTGACCACTTTGACTCCAGGTACTTATTTAGTGTCTTTAATATTGATTGAGAAACCTACCTTTGGACATCCAAGCTTGGAAGTTGTTTGGCTAAATTCATAGGTGTTTCTGTTAATCTATTTGCCTGTTATATTTAATTTTGAAAAGCAAGATCTTCTCACAATGAAATGCCCTACGTGATTTCCTGGCACATCACCATGCCCATATGAATATAGTAGAAAAATGAAATTTGATTTTACCCTTGTTCAGCTATGCAGTCTACAATATCCTGAAGTTTAGAATAGTCTGTCCTGGCTGCTCATTGGCTTGTATCGGATAGCATGTCCTTTAGGTTAGAAACTCAATGTCACACAGGCTTCAGGAGTAGATGTTGTGCTTGTGATTAATGCACATAAAAATACAACAGAAGTAGGGCAAATCTACAATAATTTGAATACTGCATATTTATGTAGTTACTGAGCCATGACATTGGGGGCATTCACAGGGTCAGCTGTAGAAACATTCATATAATGTGGTCATCTAGATTCTCCAAGACTACCAATTCTAAGGCACAATTCATTTTATTCTAACACAGATGTTTTAAGTACAAGAATGTCCCTAGATCTGCAGTGAATATAAAAGGAGCCTGAAGTGACTACTCAGAGGCAGACATGTGCATTGTAAACACTGCAGGTTATACAAGGTTAATTCTGCCCTGTGAGACCATCCTGGGTTAAATATCAAGATATTTTACCCAAATTACTATTATTAGGCTAAATTGGCATTAAAAAAAAAAACCAAACAACAAACAACAAAAAAACCAAAAACCTGAACAACCAAACAACAAACAAAATAAAACCAAACAAACCCAAAACCAAACCAATCAAAAGAAAAAAAATCCTCAACTGGAAAGTGTAACATTGACTCAAGGTAAGACACCTTTCCAGAGGACAGGCTTTGGTTCTACACAGAGTGCCTCTAGCTCTTGCCAAGTCCAGCAAATACATTTTGGACAGCAGGACTAAAAAGCCCAGGAATGGAAAAGACATAGGATTCTTAGACCTGCCCCAGAAGCACTGATGGATTACTGTCAAGGACTAGTGATTGTAGCCCACAGCAAGTGTTTGAAGAAGTCAGATCTGCATAGGTGACTACTCTGATAGGCATGCACAAGCTGTTTTACAATGGTTTCCTCTACATGCCTCTACAGGTATTAGTACCAATAAGGCATGACTTTTCAGGCCATCTGCTTGCCCATTAGCATGGATTTCTGAAGGTGACCTGCTGACAGCTGGGTGTTGGGGCTGGGGCCTGCCCAGAGATCAGAGCGCCACATCTCTTCCTGGAAAAGTAAAAGAATAAGGCTTGAGGCATTGCAGTCAGAGAGGAGCATATGTAGAAAGGATATTGTTAACATAGCTTTAAATCATACAGAAGTGGGGAAGGGACCTTGTGGGTCACTGAACCTTCCCAGCTGAAGTGCCAGACCTTCTGTCATGGCCATACCGATATTGATACCTGAGTTACTACCCTGAGGCTCATGCAGATGTATCAACAAGTCCTGTATTCAGTGCTGGCTGAAAAGCAGTCCATTGGTAGATCTTGTGGGCAGAAGCTCTTATGAACATTGGCAGCTGCAGGTCTAGACTGTCTCACTCTTCTGAGCAGTTTCCAGTTGATAAACATGAAGCAGGATTTGTAACTTTTCAAAAACTTCCTCTATTGTCTTTTATTTTTGCTGGTGACTCCTGGAACAGGCTGAGCACACCTTGGCTCTCTTCGCCATTGCTTTCCATGAATGTCAGATTTCGCTCATTCCCTTGGATGATTTTGGAGCATGTGCATCTCAGGAAGTTCCACAACTCTATAAGATAGTATTCATAATGTAAAAAAAGATCTTGTGGACTGTATTTCTGAATTCCACAATATGTAGGAGACAGGTGCACTTACTAACCACATCTGGAGAGGTATTTGTGCTCTTAAACAGCTCCATATTGGTGCCTAAGCTCTTTTGCAGATCTAGACCTCTCCACACGCTTTTAGCTGTACTTTCTCACAGAGATATTTGGGCTTGAAAACACTTAAGCCGATCTTTTTGAACTCAAGTGCCTAAATTAGGCATTCTCTTCCCACTTAATGCAAATGCCACAAGTCCTTTCTACTCCAGCAGCAGAAGAGCAAGCTTTAAAGCTAACAGCGGTCTCTGTGGTTCTCTGACTTCACGGGTGCTGGAGCCAGCACGCTCCCCTGCCTGTCCAGATGGCTATCACGTTAATGCTTATTGCCTGCCTGTGGGCAGCTTTTCCAGACACACCCGGCAGTGTTTAACCTGTTAGGTCTGTTCAAAATTGTGGGTCCCTACGTGCTCCTAATAGTGAACTTTAGCGGTGCTCAAATCCACCCTGGTATCTTGCTGTTTGAATAACCTGCAAGCCTGGTAGGAAGTGGCCCCGAGCTGCCTGTAACAGGCAGGACAAGCAGACCAGGAGGGACAAAGTCCCAAGCCTTGTCACCTGCATCCCCAAACGGTCGTGTGGTTCTGGGCTGCTCGTACGGCACCTGCCCACACCAAAGCGTCATCCCGCTTCTATTCACCTGCCGTCTCCCCAGCCCACGTTCTCTGTCTCCCACAAAACGTTTTCTCCCTGGTACCGATTCCTGTTCCCGCCACCCGCGCTACTCCAGGGCGCGGAGAGGAGGGCGGAGGTGGGCTGCT
>NW_020799092.1:5424606-5437725 GCF_003259725.1 Athene cunicularia | reverse complement strand
CACCGTCACCCAGCAGGCACACCGCAGCCTTCGGGCGAAAAATGACGTAATTTAATAAAAGTATGATATCTAGTGGGCGCATTAATCTAGGAGTTGTTTCAGAAAAGGCAAGAGCTGGGCAGTTTGTTGTGTACATTTTTTTCTGTGGCGTGGACTGCAAGCCTCAGTTGTGAAGAGCGAGAGGGGAGAGGGTAAGTCCTGCCCGTGGACATTTTAAGCATTTTTTTTATTCCCATTTAAATTCCGGTAGGACTGTTTACAAATTGACAGTTACTGTCTGGTAGCCTGTCTTTAGAAGCAGGGTTTCTGTTTGCAGTGTGCATGCTATTGGGAGGGACTTAGAAGGGTCGTTCTCAGAATTGAGCTAGAAGCATGTACATCCTTTTGTTTTACAGTTTCTTACCTTTTCGGAGCGCTTAAGCAATGTTAATATAGATATTATTCATCGGATTGACAGAACTGGAAGCTACGCTGAGGTGAGAAAAGCAATTGCGGTCATTTTCTGTAATCACATTACATGTAGATATACTCCATAAAAAGATTTACTTAAGAAATTTGTTTGGGAGGAAACTGGAAAGAAGTTCCTGCAAGAGCTCCCTTTCCTGGAGCTTCATTTCATGCTTTGTTCCCCTTTACCTTTTGTCCTGATTCGCAGTATTGCCATAGAGGCTCTTTGGCAGTGCCACCCTGATGGTTTCCATGTGGCTGGTGAGCCAGTGGGTGTTTCTGAGCATGGAAGATGCTGCTGTGGCAGTCAGCAGTCCTAGGTCTGGGCCTGCAAAGATTTACAGGTGCTGAGTAGTTGCAAAACTCGCAGTGTATATAAAACATGAGCATGTGTCTTTACAGATCGTAAAGAAGGGTCATTTAGATGTGTCCTGCAAATCATCATTGTGATTATAGTGCTTTGCAGGTTATTACCTCCTGGTCTGCTGGATCCTTCTTCTGAACTTCCCACTCAGTAGCTGTGAGGGTGCTAAAAGAAATTCCAAAGCATTTGTGCTGGGTGGGCTACAGCTCAGCGTCTTCGATTTTTCAAGGCCAGCGAACAGAGGTCTAAAAAGCAGTTACATAAACAAGTCCTGTCACCAGAAAATGTTTTCAAATATGTTTTGAATATAGAAAGAAAAGTCTTTATTTTCAGGGAAATTCCATAGCAACTTTTGAAATGAATCATCAAGATTTCTTGAAATATTCTTACAATATTTAAGGCACTTGATAGTTTTCTTCATTTGAACCTCTCATCTTTGCAGGCTATGTTCATTAGGATTGGTAGCTATTATTTTATCTTTGCTTTGACAGGAGGTTGACACCTACTTTTTCGAAGGACTACGGAAATGGAGGGAACTGAACCTCACTCAGCATTTTGGTGTGTCATTTTTATTCATGTTTCTTGCTTTCCTTAAACTGTAAAAATGCATTTCTTCTGCATCCAGAGCCCAGTGGGAGATTTTCCATTTACTGGTTTTTGGTCTGGGCTCTGGAGAGCTATTATTTGTTAATCCTACATGTTTACCAGCAACTGGACTAGTTTTCAGGGTTTCTTTTTTGTGCTTTGAACAGTCCAATTCTACAATGAAGTGGCCAACAAATGCCAGTCCTTCAACCAGCTGGTCTATTACCAGAGTGCCATTGTGCAGAGCTTGAAGACACATTTGCAAGTCGAAGGCAGTCTTGCTTATCAAGCCCTATTAGAGTAAGTACATGCTGACTAAACGTATCCGGAAGTCTTGATGGTATTACAAGTAAACATGAGTTCTGTTGCGAGTGTTACATTTCATTATTGTATCTAAGAAAAATACAGCAATGAGATGCCCAAAGTGGTCGTATTTCCCTGATAGAGCTTTATGGTTCTAAGTCTTAAAAAAAAAAAAACCCAAACCAAAAAACCACCTATGACAAGGCAAGCAAATTAGCCTGAGTGCTTACTGAATGTCAGACAGAATACTGATGTGCTTTGTTTGATGTTAGTAATTTATGTCGTGTTTACTGTTATCTGCTTGATTCTTTTTTTTGCTTTTAAATCTTAAGATTCTTGCCATCCACTGTTGCCTGATAGCTGCTATTTAAATAAAAGTGAGAAGTAAAGGTGATGCTGTCATTCTTTCCAAAGATGTACTGGATTATGCAATGTTTGACTGGGTTTTTATTGGTTTGTTTTTGAAATCACTAACATGTATTTTTCTGAAACACAGTCTAGTGGTGCAGCTGGCTCGAGATCTTCAGGCTGATTTCTATCCTCATTTTCATGACTTTTTCCTGGCCATCACCAAGTTGCTGGATACACAGGACACAGAGCTGCTGGAATGGGCTTTTACTTCTCTTTCCTATCTCTACAAATACTTATGGAGATTGATGGTGAAGGACATACACAAGATATACAGGTAATATCCGTGTTTAATGTCTGTCTTGATCAGCAGTTATTAGATGCTATAGAAATGTAAATGCCACATGGATATATGGCTTAATGCTTCAGTATATTTGTTAGCATGCTTTCCCTGCTTTCTGAGCCTTATCATATGCATCTCCTTTGAGATCCTACGGACTTTCATGGGCCACTGTATTGGAGGAGGGATGTGGGTTGGGCTGCAGATTTGGGCCTTTGGTCCCCTTTTCTCCTGTGGGCATAGGAGAGGAAGCATCCACCTCAGCTGGGTAAACAAAGCGCAGAAAGACGGGATTGTCAGAGTCATTTTGGAAACCTGTGACCAAGTCTAAATTCAACACAAGTCTCTTGAGTATCTGTCAAGTACCTCAGTCGTATCATTTTTGTCTTTCCCAGTTACAGACACCTAGACTATGACACTGAATGGATTCATTTGAGTCTTTCATTGTTCATTTCCCAGTATTTTCCGCTGTATGTTTTTCCCTTCTTCCTATCCATTTAGTGAGAGCGCAGATAAGGAATGCACAGTTCAGTATGCTTTGAAACTCCTTACTGCAGGGTGCTGTGGACATGGAAGGTTGCCATAGGTTCAGAGGGAAACTGGCCAAGTTGGGGGGAGTTAATAAATGCATAGGAACCACTTCTGGCTTGGGGAGTCATTGAGCTGCAGGTGATTGAAGGCTGATTTTGTGTGTGCTTTCCCTGTTTTTAAACTTTTCCTAGGCATCTGTTTCTGGCTGCTGCTGTAGACTATAAATACTGGGCTGGATGGACCTGTGGCCTGACCCAGTATGACTGCTTGTTCAATCTTATATTGCCGTGGTTGCAGGGCATTTGTTTTTGTCCTAGCCAGTGGGTCCATGTTGCTTCTTCCTAATTTCAGTTTGCAACAGATGGAGGAAAAGAGGGGTTACAGATTTCCTCCCCAATCCAGAAAAAGCTCTTGAGCATGTTGAAAAAAACAGCTGCTTGGCTGGGAATCTGAGGCACCGCTTGCTCTGCACTGAACTTGTGCTGAGCCACCTGCAGCTGTTACTGATGCTTACTAGAGGACTGCAAATATTTATCACCCCTGTCTAAGTGCACAGGAGAGTCTGTTGGCTCAGATGAAATACTAATCTGGCTTATCAAATCACTTACTGCTGCTGAGTGTATATATTGAAGATCTTGATGCTGCAGTTGAATCTGTGAAGATCCAGAGATTTTGGAGGTACTTCTGAATGCAGCTTAATTTGCCTGGCATTGTCATTTGATTTTCTTTGCAAAATTCTGTTCTTTATCCAGGGAGAGTGGGAAGGAACCTGCTGAGCTGAGGAAGGAATTTGCCCTCTCTAGGAGGACAGGTTCTTAGTGTCTGTAAAAAGTGGCAAAGTAAACGAAAACCTAAGTTTTAAAACCAATTGCTGGCAATTCTTGCATTGCCTTTAAGACCGTGAATTATTTTGTGTCTTTGTAGCCTATATAGCACCCTGTTGGCTCACTCCAAACTTCACATCAGAAACTTTGCTGCTGAAAGTTTTGTCTTTCTAATGAGAAAGGTAAGAAATGTTTGTACTTTGAAGCTATCTCTATTCTGTGGTGGCTCTTGGATTCAATGCGTAATATTAAGTTTTCTCCAAAGAAGGGTTAACAAGGCCTGAACTGGCATTCGGCATGTCCTGATTTGCCATTTTAAGTGAATATTTTCCTGAGAATGTCACGCACTTTGTATTGGCAGTGGCAAATGGAGACCTTAGCACTCTCTGTTTTAAGAGCAGTTAAATCAAATGTCTGTGGTTGGTTTATCTAAAATGACTAGAAATGGTATGGTAGTCTTGCAGAAGGAAGTCTTTAGTTTGTAAAGGCACATTTGCTCACTGAATTTTTCACTGATGTTTTAAGGCTTTTGTAGAACTGAAACTCTTGTGACAACCTTTTTGCACTCCTGCAAATCACAGTATATAACATTCTCAGGCAGATCAGTCAGGATCAGACAGCAGCCTTTCATGGAGTAAGGAAAAGGGAGTGGTAGTTGTTGGGTTTTATTTAGTCAGAGTATACAAAAGCTAGGATTCCTGAGTCTGGCTAGCAAATCTGAGTATCCTCATTTTTGTCCTAAGCTGAGAGACCTTAATAAAGCACACTTGTTTGGTTGGTTGATTTCAGAAATTGCTGAACTTCAAGTCAAATCCTCAGAAATGGAGGGGTTTAAAATCTTGGGCCAGAAGTCATTGCAGTGTTCCCAAGTATGGTTATAGTTTTGAATGACTGGATTCTGTGTTAGCTGATACACATCTCTTTCTGCACCAGTGCAGCAACATTTGTGTCAGTTGGGACCAGTTTAATGGTGCATTTATGCACATGTTTAAAATCATAAGAATATTCAAAAGCACATATTTCAGCTGCAGTGACCTCAGTAGATCTGTGTACATCTTGGGGCAGGAGGGCTGTAGTGATTGAATAGCTGATCATTTTTCTCCTTTCAATTTCCTTGTGTAGTTGCAGAAATAGTGAGTTTGAACTGTTGTGGGAAGGCAGGACTAGGAAAGTAACATGGTGCTGTGGAGCCATTTTATTGCCTTTATCCATCTGGCAGCTCTGAATAGAAGATAACTTATTTTCTGCTTATGTTTTGTAGGTTTCTGATAAAAATGCAATCTTCAATTTAATGCTCCATGACCTGGGGGAGCACCCCGAGAAGGTGGAAGGTGTAGGACAGCTACTTTTTGAGATGTGCAAGGGTGTTCGAAACATGTTCCACTCCTGCACAGAGACGGTAAAGACAAGAGAAGATTGCTGATTTAAATGTTCCTGTAATGGAGCTTTAGTCAGCACTCAGTGAAACCGCTGAGTGTTGTCTTGTCCACCTCAGTGGATCTTTGGTGATAAGCATGCTGTTGTTCATTACCTGATGAGATCTGAAAGGCACTTTCTAGGAATATTATTTGATATGGAAAGGTTGTTTTTAGTTATTCCTATGTATTAAAATAGTACTGCTTGCTGATATTTTAGATTTTAAGTAATAGTCGTTTTTTGTGTTTTTTTTTTTTTTCCCCCTGTAGTCGTTCTAGAAAGAATTGAGATCACTGGAATATTTCAGCAGTATATTGCACTAATTTTAGGATTGCTAGATTTATTTTCTAAGCATAAGGACATGATGTGCTATATTCCTGTGCAGGCTATGAAGTTAATTCTGTTAAAGCTGGGGCCTATTACTGAAGAAGAAATTGAACTACCGTGGGTAACTGTAGGAGAAGCATTTGAACATATGATCAGATCAGCTGTACTCCATATCCATAAGGAACATTTTGACATTGTCTTCAAGTGCCTGGAGGTACAGTGATTATTTTTTTTTATTCATCAGAGACTGAAAAAACCCCTGTGCATTTATCAGGAAAAGTATTTGTGTCTTATTGGACCAAAATTGTTTTGCTTTTGGGTACATTGTGTCATGTATATGAAAAAAATCCCACCCTTTTGGAAGCTCAGAGTGACCCTCGTGGCTGTGCTGTGAGTGAGAAGGGAACTGCTGTGTGAGAGACTTGGAGCTCAGTCCCATGTCTGGGCAAGCGGGTTTTGTAGGATGCGCCTTTGCAGAGACAGACATCACAGGCCTCTTGCTGGAGTGGGAGTGCTGGGGCTGGCTTTGTATTGCTGAACTAGGCATATTGGCAGTTCCAAAATGGCCTAGTGACAGCAAAGGGGAAGCTTTTTTTGCAACTCTCTTTATAGCAAAGACCTGGGCTGAGCCTGGAGAGCCAAGTTTAAGCCCCAGAGCCAAGTACTGAAAATAATAATGTTTTCAGTCTGGGTGTTCCCATGTTGCTTGGGCATTACACTCTGAGGTTTGAGGGAGCATGGCTAAGTCTTATTTGTTCCTTCTTGGAATTTCCTCCCTGTGACTATCCATAGTTCCTGAGAAAATCCTATCCTGTTCCTTCTACCTCACCCAGTATGACAGAAGTTATTGCCTAACTGTCATTAGCTACACAATGATTTGCCACTGGATATTTTGTATCCCTGGGAGCTGAGTCACTCTACATCTGCAGCTGTGATGAAATCTTGGAAATTGGTGACGTAATTCCCTTTATGCTTAATGAGGCTTGTTTTTTTACCCTGGGAACTGGTGGGTGCATGGGTGTATCTTGCTCAGAAGGAAATATTCACGTAATCTGTGACGGCTCTCTACATTGGGTTCAATTTATAGGATCAAGGATGGAAGTTTATATTCTCTGGACAGACAGGGACAGTAATGGGCATAATTCAGAGCAGCTCCATTATCTATATAATATAGATGATATGAGTAACCTCTCCGCATCCACATTAGCATAATTATGCATAAAGTGTAAAAGTACTTAAGTTCTGATAATTCCAGTGGGAGCTAGGTGCTTCTATACCATTGTGGATCTAGGGTCATTTCTTTCTCTTCCTCTTTCCTATTTCGTATGTCATATATTGGCTTTTCAGGAGACCTTAATTTTGGGAGGAATTTGTGTTTCTGTCCAAGGAATTCAGGATTTGTATTTTTACATAATGGGCATCACATAGTGTTTGTGCATGGTTTAGTTTGTTGAACACGAACAAGTGAATCAACAATAGTTTGTTGGGTAGAGAAGATGTTAATTCTTTAGAATGCCTTTCAAATAGCAGTAAGTGAAGCAGTAAGGGTCTGATCATTTCTCTAAAACATTTTGCTTTACTTGGAATAAATACTGCATTCAGCTCTGGAGCCCCCAAACTAAGAAGGACATAGACATGCTCCGGTGGGTCCAGAGGAGACAATGAAGATGATCAGGTGGCTGGAGCAACTCCCTTATGAGGACAAGCTGAAAGAATTGGGGTTGTTCAGCCTAGAGAAGAGAAGGCTCTGGTGAGACCTTATAGCAGTCTTCCAGTACCTAAAGGGGGCCTACAGGAAAGATGGGGAGGGACTCTTTATCAGGGAGTAATGGTTTCAAACACTGAGGTATGGTTTCAAATTCACTGTGAGGGTGGTGAGGCACTGTAACAGGTTGCCCAGAGAAGCTGCAGCTGCCCCCTCCCTGGAAGTGTTCAAGGCCAGGTTGGACAGGGCTTTGAGCAACAACCCGGTCTAGTGGAAGGTGTCCCTGCCCATGGCAGGGGAGTTGAAACTAGATGATCTTTAAGGTCCTTTCCAACCCAACCATTCAATGATATGATTTCTTTTTTATTTGAACAGGAGTCACTCTTAAACTTGCAAAGGAAAATAACTAAGGCCAACAGCTGTAAGGCTTCAGAGCAGATGGAAAAGATTCTGCAAGCATATCTGATCGTAGTGGAACATGCAAATGGATCCAAAGTCTCAATGCCTGAAGATGTCTGTCAGGTAGGTCAGATCATCACTTTGGCTGATTTGCTAGAGAAGTATCAATTGAATATGGAAGAGGTCTGGTCAGCTGAAGTGCTCGTGCATGTATCTGATTCGTCGGTGGGCCTGGGATTTGAGTTGAGTGAACAGAGTTGTTTATTGTGAGTATTGCTACCTCTCTGATCCTATGAGGATTTACCTCTGTACTGTAATGCTAGTGTAGTCCTCCTTTAAATGGGCAAGGGGAAAGGCAGGCTACTGCTTCTAGAGACCATGCTGAGCTGCAGTTCCTGCCACTGTGGAGGAAATCTAGACACCCTTATCAATGGTGGAGTGGTTCTACCAGATTCACATATGTTTGACTCAAATTTGAGTTTAGTGCCTTCAAACTTTTAACAGGATTTTTAGGATTCATTTCTGTGGCCTGAAGCTTAGAACACCATGCTCTCCTGCTCCATGGACTGTCCAGGTCACCAGGCACTCACTATCTTCATAGGTGAATATCGATTCTCTTTCTTTGATTTCAGATTTTAATAAAAATGTTACAGACACCAGATCTCTCATCAACTTGCTGTAAGACCCTGCTGAACACCATTTCTGCATTCCTGCTGGCTGAGAATGTTTTCTTGCCTGATTCTTTGGCCAAAGAAGCTATTGAGAAGGTAACAAGAATTGCTGCTTCCAACAGAAATACCAGAGTTCAGGTTCCCTAGAGCAGGCTGATTTCAGGACATTCCACTTCAGGCTGGGAAATATACTATAAGGTTCCCTTTAGCCTTCTTGTACAGATAAGGGAGAACCTGCCCAGTACCTTAAATAATGCCTGCTGAGGTCTTGGGACTCCTTAACAGTCTTACACAGACTGTCAGTGTGGCAATGCCACTGTGGCAGACATCTCTGCAGGCTCTAATTCAGACACCTACACATCTGTAGAGAAGGGAGGGAGAACAGAGAAGGGACATGTTTCTGTCTTGGATTATAAAGCAGATCAGTGAGTTGGACTTAGTGAAAAAAGTACATTTTTCCCTAAGCTGCCAAGCATTTAGTGAGCATGGCTTAGCCTTATGAAGAAGGTTCAGGCAAGTGCAGTTTGATTAAGAAAGTACAAGGGTAGGCATATTTCAGTACTATCACTGCTTCTGAAGCATTGGCAGGATTAGCTGCATATATTCCTATCAAGTGCAGTGTTGCAAAGATTAGTAGGAGATGCTACTGTGGAGTTTGATTCTTCAGTTTTCCTGTTACAGAACATTATCATTTTGTAATTTACAGTGTGGAGCATAGTTGTACTGTGCATGTAAAAAAATATTTGAAAGCAAAGATGTGATTTACAGTGGGAAAGTGAATTTGTTGCAATTGTTTAAAAAAGGACAGATTTTATATGGTCTTCAGTGTTGGCGTGTGGTGCAGTAAGATTGGCTTTGCCTCTGGCGTGAGTCCAGTTTTGCTTAGAAGATGTGGTCCTTCAAACATTTGAGGATATTTGTGTGGGCTTCTGTTAAACTGGTAAGAGGCTTAAAGCTGTCCTTGTCTTCTGAAGGGTCTGGGAAGGGGACATCTGAGTGTGTATTTCTGTGTTGCACATCTTAGCATTGAGGAGCATTGATCCTGGGTATCTCAGAGGACCAGTGGACCTATCTGTGGTCCTTCAGAAGCACAGAGTTTAGCTCTGCCTGTGAAGTGGTAAACTTTCTGCAGCCTGCTACACAGGAGAAACGTTGCGTTGAAATATCTCTTGGGCCTAAGCTTCTTCCTTACAGGTGGTGCATCTATGCTGCAGTCCTAGAACTTTCAGCTTATGTTTCCCACGTACACTAGAGATATCTAAGCTGGTTTTGCACATGGTCAGCTTGGATCCATCAGGGTTTGTTAAAAAGGGTTGTCTTGGCAGGGTTTGTTAAAAAGAATTGTGGTTTCCTGTGCCCAAACTGTCACTGGAAACAGTATTGCTGTGTATGTTTGAACTAACAAGCCCTGCTAGCCATGAACAGAGCGCCAGGCTGAGTGTCTCAGAGCATGGTTGATTCATACACCAGACAGAATGTCCCATGGGTAGAAGAGTTGGCTATGAAATGTCTCTTGTTAACGTGTTCCTTTCATTTGCACCTTGCAGGTATTTGCAAGTGGATTTGAACGATGCTTTCTTTTGGACTTCTCTGAAGCGATGTTCACAATGAAGCAATTTGAGAGGGTAGGTGGAAGCGTTTGTGCATTTTGTTTATTTTTGTTAACAAAGGGAACAACTCAGAAATTCATAGCATGTTTACCTGCCATGTATGCTGAAGCATTTTTGTGTATTCACATGATGTTTATTTAAATTTCTGGCATGATCTGGTAAAATGAAAGAGTTTATGCCATTGCGTTAAAGTTTGGTAGTGTGCTCAGGGTTAGGGAAGGTGACAAGTATCTGCTCACAAAAAGAAGTTTGTCTGTCGGGAATTAAAGTGATGGACTTGTTATGGGTGGGATGAAGAGAAAGACTTCTGGACAAGGTAAGTGGAAATGAAGAATAAGGAAGATAGATCAAGCCTGGAACGGGTGATCTGGAAGGAATCAATTAATTAAATGGAATGAGAGGTGAAAGTAAAGTTAGGGATCTGGAATGTCCTCAGGAGACTAGATTTGGAGCAAACTGAGTTTGTACATTAAATCACTGTCCTTTCTGGGATAAGAGGATGTCTGTGTGCTGATGTCTTGGTTCACCAGAACTGTTAAGTTTGGTGCTTTGCTGGCTCATTTCTGAGTGTTTGGATTCCTCTTTGGCTGGTGTCATGGTTTTTATGGATTTGATAATAATTCAAGAGGCTTACCAATCCTTGATTTCTTTTTGTTTCCCTTCAGCATTTTCTTCCGTGCTTTCTAGAGTACATTGAACACTTCTTCTCTGGCACAGATGCCCTCACAAAGGGTGAGGCAATGGCAATTCTGGCTAAACTCATTCTGGTGAAAGCAGAGCCTCCTACAATTGGTTCGATGGCATTTGAAAAGTATCCTCTCACTTTCACTGAATCATCTGTCAGGTGAGAATTCTCATTTAGCAAACATTAGATGTGTCTGCACAGCTGCAGGCCTGAAGGCAGTGCAGAGCTACGAAAAAGTTGCTCCCCAGTAATTTGCCAGACATTGCTGGCAGATTTGCAAACCAAGTGATATGGTAGGATGCCGCTTTTCTTTGTGAGATTATTTGAGAAGAGATGCTGCTCTGGAAAGGTTATCACTGATACAGAAAAACTAGCGAGTGTTGCAGTAGGTGTGTGATGGGGATTTGTTACACCAAGATGCATGCTGTATCCTTGGGCAGTTAAGCTTTGTTGTGAGTGCTGCAGTCCATGTTCTCATCATTACTGTCCTCCTGTCTGTGCCCCATCTTTCTTCCCTGTCTGCATATGTCTTGTCCAGGAGCTTTCTTGGCAGCAGTACTGTAGTCTTACAGTAAAGCAGCTGTGTACCAAAGGACATGTAATTAATCCAGATACAGCACTGTGCTGGCCCATTTTGAGGGCTTCTGGTTGTAAATCTAGCCTTGTTGCAGTGAAGTGATTGCTTTACCCTGGAGGCTCTTTGGAAAGATTTGGGTTGACCACTGTCAAGACCGGTGCTAATCTACTGATAATGATCACTGTAGCTCAGATAATTCAAACCTTTCACCTGGAGAATGGTGATTTGTGTTGCCTTTTATGTAAGGTTTTATATTTCCTAAAAGCAATCCACTGTGCAGGTTTTTCCTATTTTTATTTAGTAGAGTTGGAGGTATTACGCTTTGATCATCAGAAACATCTGAAATCTTCTTTCTCTGGACCAACAAACCGAATTTCTTGAGGTTTATTTCATAAATTTCATTTCTTAAACCTCTAATGTTTCTTGATGCTGTCTTTTTGTTAGCTTCTGTATTTCTTGAAGGGTGGAGCCTATTCAGCCTTTTATGACTGTGGTCTTGCAAGCACGGGATGGAATGGAATGGAAAGATTGCTGACGATGGGGTGTGGAGTACTTGGGTTCACATGTTCCAGTATGGTGTCAGCCCTTTCTGCCTGCACATAAGCATGTTGATCTGGGCTCAGCTTGTGATTCCTTTTAAGTTCCCAGACTTCCACCTCACTGGTTGTTTTCTGTCATCCATTAGTTTATCTCTGTCAATGTTATCATGAGTTTATTAGCAGTAATCACAGAGATTACTCTCAGGGGCTCCTAGAGGCTATATGTCCTGATTGTGAGGGTATCCAACTGAAAACTAGTGTCTTTTCTTCTAGAAATATGTGAACTTGAAATAAAGACCTGGTGTTTCTTGTGGGACATGTTTTGTGCTCCTCACCATGTCTAGATGATACTTTGTGCTGTGGAGGACATTAAAAATTAAAAAATCCCTTGGGTTGTCCAAGTCCTTTTTGCTAGGAGTAGCAAACATAATTTTGATCATCGTGGGAGGAAGTGGGACAATCTCTAATATGCAGTAGTGGGTTACTAAAAAGTTTCTTTCTATTTTAGCTCTAATACAAGGCAGCAAGCAAGTGAAAGACAAGCAGGAAAGGCAGAAGTACCTGTGTTGGATCATATACTGTCTTTAATCCATTTACCAGAGAAGGAAGACATCACTGACCTTTCACAGCATTGGGTTGCCTTGGTTGTACTGCCACATATTAGGTAAGGGTTATTCTAAGGTACTGTCGTCATATATTTCTGTAATACTCTCTAGTTCACGATCTATCAGAAATCATTTTACTAAGGGAAGGACAATAATTACTAAACCTAGTTTGGGGAAACTGGGCTTAGAAGGCAAACAAATGCTGTGTGGAAATACCATGAGTCAATAGTAAAGTCAGGAATACAGTATCGGTTTCTTGGTTGCCTGCTCCCTAAATGTAGTACTCTAGTACATAGAAATGTTCTTGACGCATTTCAGTTTGTGTTTTAAGCACTGTCCTCTGTAGACAGTGTTCTTTTTCGATAGTTATGATCTTGTGTGGAAGGAGTAGTTGGAAAGAAGGTGCAGTGAATGCTGCAACTTAAATTGTGAGCTGGAAATAACAAAAATGTTTTGCTGCTGGTTTCAAACTTGGGGTGAGCTATCTGTAATTTAATAAAAGACAGATGTGAAAGAAAACTTTCATATATGTGTAGGTGTCAGTGTAAGAGAGATGTCTCCCCATTTATTTTTGACAGACCAATGGACAAAGAAAATGTTCTGCCCCATGTGACAAGTTTTATAGACTCTCTCTTCACAGCCATTGACAAAGGAAGCCTCTGCAAAGGTCTGTTACAGTTGTTTCCTGTTTATTTGCTTTTTGTTGATATATAAAAATATATAAAGCGTTTTTTTCTGATAACACAAAGCATGAAAATGAATAGCAGTTAGCATTGTATCCAAATGTATTGACCAGCTCAAGTGAAACTAGAAAAGCAAAGCTTGGGAGGACCCGCCCCCCCC
>NW_020799092.1:5413297-5424556 GCF_003259725.1 Athene cunicularia | reverse complement strand
GGGAAAAAAAGAGGATGGAAATCAATCTAAACCAGATCCAGAATGAAGCAGTCATGTGAAAGAGAGGCTATTGACTCAGAAGCTCCAATTAGATTGTTCTAAACCTACAGTGCAAATTTTGGGATACTACCATCTCTGACCTAGGTGACAGCACCAGTTCTAAAATGCTGCATCTTTCCTCTAGGCATGGGTGGTTGCTGGGCTGCATCTTTCCTCTAGGCATGGGTGGTCGCTGGTTGTCTTCCCTCTCTGACCAAAGAAAAGATGTTTTAACTGAGCTCACATTGAGCAGGACAGTTGTTACTCAGGGGGATTGCAAGTATTTGGCATTGTGCCAAAGTATAAGCAAGTATTGGAATGCCCCAGGTTCAGTGTTCATCGTTCCTTAGTTTGAAAGGACTTGTCTAGAGTCTGGCCTTTTCCCTTTATAATCTCTTTATTAACATTCCTAAATGCATCTGCCAGTTGGCTTTGTTACTTCTCTGGTCTTTGTCAAGCATGGTCCTTTTTGATTTAGCCCTTTATTCTATCTTGTTTGCAGGGTTTGCACGTGGTTGTGATTTGTTAGTGGCAATGTACTTATTCTAAAGGAATACCCAAACTTTTTTTTCTTGGGTGGCAGTAGTAGCTCTGCACCAGCTCTTTGTGTGTGCAGGAAGCACATTGCTATTTCTTCCTTTGCCCACAAGAGAAAAGAAAACAAATGCAACCTCAGTCCTATGCTCCTGCCTCCTTTTGTCCTGTCCTACATTTCTTTGCTTTATTTTCCTCACCCCAAAGTAGGGTTCCTGGACGCTTTCTTCATCCTCCATTCTTTCCAGCTCCATTATCTCTACAATTCCTTAACCTTCTGCTAGGACTCTAGTTTCCTCTCGCTGCCTATGGAAGGCACTCCCCAGCCCTGTGTTCCCTATTTGACCTGCCTGGCTTCTGAGGCCTGAGGCAAAGTGCAAGTCCCCGAACTGGGTGTTTCTTGACAGTTGCTGTGGAGCTGGCTTGCGAACTGGGACAGCAACAGCAAGCTACCCCTGGCAGCTCTTCAGGAGTAACTGCCTGCATGGAAGTGCTTACCGTATTGATCATATAGGTGTGCCTATAGTGAGGTGGGAGCTGCTATCATTGTCCAGCATAGACATACTACTACCAAATGGTATGGAGATTACAGTTTGGGAACCTGTAGATGCAGAAAGCTTCATCCTGCCATTACTTGCTGTTTCTTCTCCTCTCTTTGAGGAGGTACTTATGGATATTAATGGTGAGCAGGATTTGGCACACACTTGGGGAATTAAGCAGTTTGGAACAGAGGGACATTTTCAAAGGAATAAATGGGAAATTAATTTTCCCCCTTTTCCCTGGAAGCTGGTAGGGTGTAAGAAAATTAAATACTTTTAAAACTTTATTCACTTTGCCTGGTTTAGGAACAGTATTTCTTGGGAAAGTATCTCTTGTTTGGGAAGAGATGAAGGAGAGGGGAATTGGTTTTTTTTGGGGGGTGGGGGTTAAACAACCTACTTGCTAACTTTAGGAGTGTCAGGGGAAAGGAATTGCCCTTCCCCTTTCTTGTCTCTTGTGCTTCTAGGAAACCCTTCATCCCTAAAGGAAGCTAAGAGGTTTAGGGAGGAGATGCAAGTGCTGTAACAAAATTCAGCAAACCCACCTTCCATTTACTAACAAATATTCAGTCTTTAAGTACATGGGACAGCTTTGAAGATGTCATACAGTAGTGCATTGCCGAAGTGCCAAAGTTTATAGGCACTTGTGTGGTAGCATCCGTATATATTTTTGCTTCTGTTTTGCTGCATTCATATCAGTTTGGGCAGCATTTCATAATTTCTGAGTGCCATTTATAGCATAGAGCTCTCCTGAGACTCCTGCATGTGTGCTTAACTCCAGATCTCTGCTCTGTGTGCATGCAGGCGTGATGGAAACATGCAAACTGGGAGCTGCTTACAGCTTTGAATACTGACTTGCTAGAGTAGGCACTTACTTTGATAGCCAGAGGAGTATTTCCTTTATGGGTTATGATAATGGTTAGAAAATACACGTGCCGGTTTTGGGATCCATATGTTACACTATTACTGTGACTCCAGCCATTTCAGGGTGAGCAAGCACCATACAACACAAATCACTGGGAGCTGAGTAAATATACAGGCTGTTCTTGTTCTCTCTCTGCTCTAGGAAGCCTGTTTGTGGCCTGCCAAGCTGTAAGTACTCTTCTTAGTTTGGCAGAGTCTTCTGAAATACTCCATTTGTTACCTGTGGAGCGTGTCAAGAGCTTGGTGACGTAAGTAAACTCTGCCTGGTCCTTGTGATTCTCCTTGGTATGGCAAAGAGTTGACTTTGCCTTTATGTAGGGGCTTGCTAAATGCCTATTTGTGTGTTGCTTGTTCTGTTATGCCATCATGTTACTTCAGTATTGTGGTTATGTAAATTGGCAATGTTGTAGGCACTGTTTGTTTGGAGAACCAGGTAGATGTAGTACCTGTTCAATCATGTTTTCTCTGCAAACTGAAGCTTTTTTAGGCAGCTGCAGGGTAGTGTGTCAAGTTCATTGGTTCTAATTTTACCTCGGAGTGCTACACTTAATAACTGTATGTTACATTATAATGATAAGAGGACAGGAACAGCCTTTGAGTTGTGTCAAATGCCTGAACTTCTGCAGGCTGTGGGTGGTGTTCGATTTCCCCCATGACCTTACATATCATGTGTGTGCATGCTTCACAGTGCGGAGGAGGTTTGGTGTGCTCCATTTTATTTGTTGTAACTCTGTTCTACTTATAATTAGCACATGTAACTGAGTGGCTGAAGGGATTAAGGGAGACCGCTGATTTCTCTTCAGCAAATCCTGCTAAATTTGTTATCTTCCATCACTGTTGTGCTGGAGCATCTCCAAGTCTTTGGTGGTTTGAGCTTCAAAACATCCTGTTCAGTTAGGAAATCATGGTGCCCATGTGTGAAGCCAGGTGTGATGGAGATGAAACACCTTGCCCAGATCAGGCAGGGAGTCTTGGCAGAGAGCTTCAGTCTAGTGCTTTGGGCTGGGGGTGTGAAACCTGCTTGGAGCAAGGGATGTAAGGTAGCAGAAGGAGGTTTCCCTGTGGGCAGACAGGATTCCTGGTGACTCACCTAGGCCTGGATTATTTCTTTTCTGTTGATCACTGACTAGGCACCTAGGCAGTAGCAGCAGCCCTCTTCTGACCTATGTGGATTTGTTTTCTGCAGCTGTGCGTATGTGGGTCCAGCCTGCTAGCCCAAGCTTTATAAGACTGATTAAGGCAAAAGAGGGATCTTATGGTTCTTGGGCTGTTGTTGGTCTTTGAGACTGCAAGCCAGCATGATGGTTAAGTCTGACTTCACCAGCCTTCTGGTTGCCAGCAGCGTCCTGTGGAATTTTCCCTTAATATTATTATTGTCACTACTGCCTTATTTTCAAATATCTGTATTGTTGCAGTGCTCTCTATATGCTAATAAAACACTCTGTTGTTTTAGCACTTTCCCTTCAGACCCGTCTGCGTTACTGTTGGCTGATCTCTATTACACAAGGTTGGCATTGTGTGGCTGCCAGGAACCCCTTTCTCAAGGGAACATAATGGACTTGTTTGAGAAGCTGCATCCTAATATTTCCACTGGTGTTTCCAAGGTAATTTGCTTTTCTGAGCATGTGAAAGATAATTTGTATTTTATCAATGTAATTTAAGTAAATTGAGTTAAGTGACAAAGACTGAAAGGAGAATCATGAGACTGTGTAAAGCTGTTATTTTGTAGTATCTGTTTAGGACTGTGTCCATTCTAAGAGGCCGCTGTGGACCATGAGTTAACAGAGGTTAACTTTTAGTCCTGCAAGGCTTGCCTCTTCCCTGGAGGTGAATTGGAGCAGCAGCCTAACGTACTCATTTTTGCATTGCCACCTAGACTACAGGAGCTCATCTGTTTCTCAACTGTAGGAGGAACCTAGTGAAATAAGCCTCTGTGCAAAACATTATCCTTCGTGTAGGTGCTTCTCTGTCTGTTGCGTAGCCTGCATTCTCCTGAACGCTTCTGATGTATGTTTCCACTTTGGATAGGTCCGGCTATTGACTGTTCGAGTTCTAAGCCATTTTGAGAATCCATCCCCTACACGGATTGAGGTAGAGATAAAACTTTTAATTTAACATTTCAAAGGCATCTGTGTTTGATGTTGGGTGTGAACCGTTTTCCGCTTTGCAGAAACAAAGCACGTAGAGATTATCCTTTGCTTTTGTGCTTTCAGACTCCAGTTTTATCTCTTTGTCCTCCTGCATCCTGCTGGTTTTGGATGTGTGAGCTTTTATGTCTAAGTGGTGGAAACCAGAGCAAGTCACTCCGTGTAGTTTTGTTGAAATACCTGTCAATGGGAGAAGGATACTGTAACAAAATGCATGTCACTTGCTTGTTCAGGGTGATGGCACAGGGGAACTCCAGCCATTATTTGCCATATTGCTCCAGGCAGAACTTGTGCCAGCAACAGTGAATGATTACAGAGAGAAACTCCTCCATTTGAGAAAACTAAGATGTGATATAGTGCTGTCTGCAATACCAAGTGGATCTTTGCAGGAGGTAAGTAGTTATTGTCAAGAAGCAGTCGTCACATTCCTTTATTCCAAGAGAACCTTTTATTCCATCACATGGATTGCAGAGTTTTTAATAAGAGTTCATAAAAAGATAAGTTAGTTCCCAGATTAGATTTTAGAAAACTTTTTAGTAAGGATCACAGCTCCCATTGTCCTTGGGACTATTGTGTTCTCTTGGGTATTATTGAGCAGAACAGCGGTGATATCTAGATAAATGGCTCACATTAATCAGGTTTTTATATCATGGAAAGGAAAGCAAATGATTCTAGGGAGAAGTGAGTTGTGAGCAAATACAATATCATGACCTTGCCATACCCTCAGCATGGTTGAACGTTGGTAGGACTTCCATTGGCCATTGGAGAGCCTAGCTTCTGGATTTTGCTGCAGGGTGAAAATCTTGTATGCCTGTGACTGTTGAATCTCCTCTGCTATTGAGCTAAAGGAGACCTCACTTTCTAGATGTTGGAAGGGTCACAATTTTGCTAGTTAAATGAATGTGGATTTTGTGGGAAGGGGTTGCTTTTATTATTTTTCTGGCTGTTGCTATACCTGTATAATTTTTTTACCTTGTAAAATAAGTTTGTAAACTTTGTGAGCTTTGTAAGCTCCTGTGAGGAAGGGTTATAGGTCAGTTCTACTGCATGTAGGTCAGCAAGGAGCCTATCCAGAGGACATGCTTCTAGGCCTAGTGCAGTGAAGACCCCTCTTTCTGAGATCCTTAATGCTGCTATGGCAGCCCTGAAGTTCAAGAGGGAGTCATGCAGTCTACGTTATTCTGCTGTGCTGAACTGGTTTTTGCACATTCATGGTATGTAGGTATTGTGACTGGATCTCAGTGAAGCTTACAATAAATGGGCTTTAGATTTTCTCATGCAGTTCTGAGACAAGGAGTGATGATGTGTGTGACTTGCTGCATTTCTTGTAGTACTTCTGAGAACTTTTCTGAACAAAGTCTTTGAGAGGAAGAAAGGTTAGAGGAGTTGACAGATCTTTATTGGTTTTTTATGTCTCAACAAGATGGCATTGTATGTCATTCTAGGTTCCTCTTCGGTATTTACTGGGAATGCTTTATATTAACTTCAGCCCTCTCTGGGATCCTGTAATTGAACTCATAACGTAAGTATATGCAGTTGGATGCTGCAACCTGTGCTTGTCATGCAGAACGTTCCTTCCATTGTTCTGTGAAAAAAAAGCTGTGGTAAAAATGTCTGGTTTGGAGAGATCTCTGTATGAGAACCTTAATGTGAAATCATCTGAAATAAATTTCAACTCTCAAATAAATCACACTTTGGGTAGACTCTAACTTAGTTTCTGATTTTTCTTACTATTGCAGGGAATTTGCAACAAATATAGTCAAATAGCATCAGAGTTTTCAGTTAAAGGTAGCAGGATTTGATTAGTGTTTCATAATTGCTTAAAGGAGCAAGAAGTCCCTCTCATTTTCCCTGTCTCTGACTTTTCTATCCTCACTGGAAAACCTCTAAATCCTACTAAAGAGTAGGGAAGTCTCACCATCGTGACAGCAAAGCTGAATACTGAAATCAGTGTGTTCTTTCAGCATGACTTTATCTTCTTTTTTTTTTTTCCATTCTCTTGTGTGATTAAAAAGGATGGGATTTTTTCCCCTTCAAACTAGTGAATTAATAAAAAAAATTAAACCAGCTCTTCAAAAGATATGTCAATGCTAATTCTTCCTTTGGTTCTATATGATGTCACTGTACAGAAGTCAGTAGAAATCTTGAACATTTTCACTCAATTCGAGTTCATTTGAAGTCATGAGATACAACCATATTATTTTAATAACAATTGACATTTGGGATGCACGAGTAAAGGCAAGGAAGTGCTACAGGTGTATCATGCAGATATCCTGTCTTTGGACACCCACATTAAAGCAGTGATCAAAGCCTCTGTATTAGTTGTTAGCTTGTCTAGTGCTGTATTTTGATAGTGACGAATTTTCCTTTTAATTTCGTGCTGTTTTATGCTTTGTTAGATCTTATGCAAAGGAAATGGAGAATAAACAGTTCTGGAAGGTCTTATATGAACATTTGGAGAGAGCTGCTACCTATGCTGGTAAGTCATGACTCCTAAATATTGTTATGACAGTAATCCAGCTAATTGTGAATGACATGACTCTGGTTTTATGTGCCCCAAATTTACATGTGATGGGGGAATTCAGAACCAGGGCTCTTAACTACCAGCTTCGTGTCCAGGGAAGGAATGGAGAGGCTTGGGGAAAAACTGTCTCCTGTCCTGAACACCATGAAGTAGATAGAAAAGGTACCTGCCTTACAGGGGGAGGTGCAGGTTGTGGGAAGCCATGCAGCAGTTTTGTCCCTGCTTACGGCTGGTGCTGCCCAGTCTGATCAGGAGCAGTGACAAAACTAGTATAATGGGGCTGACCATCTTTCTGCTCCATAGGTTGAGTGGAGTTCCTGCAAATAGTGTCTTTCTTGGGTGAGCTCTTGATGTTGGGTATATGGAATCTATGGTTTCATGATAGAGCCATGAGCACACAGCCATTTGTGGATTTCTCTGTTATGTTCAAGACAATTGAGCTTAACTGAGATGCATCATGGCTGTAGAACATCCTAGAGTACTTTCTAAGCAATGTGGATCTTTCAGGTCAGTGTTAAATACATTTGTCTAAACAGGTACATGTCACCAAAAGTAATACTTTTGTAATGGGGGACTGAGCCCTTGCTACTGGTGATTATGAAGTAACCTGGATAGATTTTTTTTCATCTGTTGTACAGAAATGGAGCTGCAAAATGAACTAGATGAACAGGAGGAAAGCATTGCTGAAACAGAAAGTGAGAAGATGCCAGAAGGAGGAGTGGGAGCTGTCTTCCTGGAGCAGCTGAAGACTAGAACGGATTGCAGTGTGCGACTGGACCACACAAACTTCCGTTTTCTACTGTGGAAAGCACTATATAAGTTTCCAGACAGAGTGGAGCCTAGGTCAAGGGAACTTTCCCCACTTCTTTTGAGATTTATTAGGTAAGTAAGATTTATTTTTAAGTTGGGAGGACACATTGCTTTCAGTGTGTTGCTGAGATTTATGACTATGGCTATCCCAATATAGACTTGATTTCCTAAATGTATGGGTGATGAGATTACTGTTTCCAGTTAAGGCAGCGTTTTAATCGAAATGTGGATTCTGTTAGAAACATCACACAAGCAGGCTGAAATTAAACTGGCAGTACATTTCTGCTGTTCAGTCTCTCATTTATTGACTTGACACTGTCACAGCCTCATTACTTCATTAGGAAGTGATTTCAGTGAAAATACAGTTCCTTTTTTTAAAAAATGAAAATACATTTCAATTTGGAATCACAGAAGACAAGATGAGGGAAATACTGATTTTGTTGGAGGCTAATTCAGTTTTCAGCCCCTGGAGGGAGAGCAGTGGTGTGCTTGCATGCATGTACGTAGCAGATAGTTTGATGTGCATTGGGTACCTGTGATCTCATGGCAGGGGAAGGTTTCTGATACTCCTGTCGTTAGAAAACCTCTGTTTTGCTTGCCTTCTGGAAAAATTGAACCATACTGCAGTAGGTTAGTTTTTTCACTTACTCTCACACTGCCATACTCACTGTTCACCTACCCAATTGAGCAAACAATCCACATGTCCTCCACATACCCTCTTTACACACCTCCAGTAATTCAGTGATTCATGTTTCTCTTCTCTCCACCAGGTACCTCGTCTCCTTTAGTGTATTTGATCAGAGCCTTATATCCCTACAACTTGCAGGCAAAGAAGCATATACTTGCCGAAATATGCTGCTTTGGAAATTATTAGGCATGTCCCAAGACATGGTGCCATTAGTAATGAGAAGGGTGGACTGGATTTTTTAGTATTTCTTGCCCTGAAATCCTGAAAAATGCTGTTTCTTAATTCTTTCCTTCTTTCTTATTTTTAAACACAGAAACGAGTACTACCCAGCAGATTCATTGGTGGCTCCATCTCAGGATCTTAGAAAGAAAATTAGTCGTACAGTAGCAGCAAAAGAAATACCCAACGAAGAGGGGAATGATGTTGCTATGGAGGAGGAGGAGGAGGAAGAAGAACAGGAAGAAGGGGAACCAATTACCGTAGGATTACCAAAAAAGAAAACAAGAAGAGCTGCTGCTAAGTAAGTATTTTTAGTTTTCCCTTGCTAGTGTTTTCATGAAAAGGCCAATTCAGCAGCTCCTGTTTAGATAAAAGCTGTGTTTTTGTATATATTACTTTTTATTCTTTTGCTTGCCCTTCATAATTTTGCAGTGGATTATAAGCGCTTTAGAGTCAGAAACTCTTTCTGCACTCTACTAAACATCCAAAGACCCTGCCCGGGCTCTGTCATTGTCTCATTACCTGCTGACAGTGTGTGGTGTGTGTTACTTTAAGCAAGAGTTATGTGGTATTCTGAAGCCATTCTGAAGTTTTTGCAGACTGTTGTACCTGCATTCCTTTGGCTTCTCTGTGTGTATCTGTTGGCCTTTTAAAACGGTAGACATTGCCAAACACTTTAAAAAATGAGACCATTCAGGTGTCTAAATAATGAGATTCTGCCATTGCCTACCTGTTATAAATCTCAGTTCTGGTCTTCTTAGGGACAAAGATTTTTTTTTTATTTGGTGGTGTTTTAGACTGAAGCTACATGCTGTTGTAATGTCATTGTTTGCTATGCTGAATACGTGGATGTACTGGGTCTGGCTGAACTGGAATTGGTTTTTCCCTACAGCAGCACCATGGTGCTGTGTTTTATGCTGGGAGCTGGCAGGGTGTTGATAGCACTCTGGTGTTGTGGCTACTGCTGAGCAGTGCTTACACAGCACCAAGGCTCTTTCTGATATTTCCCCCAGTGGGACGGGGTGGGCAAGATCCTGGGAGGGGACACAGCCAGGACAGTATCTGGAGAGTTCAGTGTAAGCTACTAGGGGGAGCAGCTGGATGAGGACAACCTCTGCCAGCCCCACAGATGGTAGATGAGATCTCACACTTTCCTTATCCTGGTCACCTCTTTCCTCCCACAAAGTGGAGATGGAGCAGATGTGGGGTGACAGCCACTTCTAGAGGAAATGACCCCGACCTGTGCTTGCAGTCTGGCATAAGTGCACCACAGTCTGGGGCTAAATACAGCCCTTAATGTTGATAGGAGTGAAATGGGCACCATTAAGGACAAGTGAATAAATAGAGAGGTGAATTCACCTGTTTGGTGTTCTAGGCTGAACTGGCAGAAAGTAGTAAGCTGCATCCTGACTGTTTGTATTCCTTTCTCATCAAAAGCTGAGCCCATCTAGTGCTACTAAGAAACTGGCCTTATCTGGAAAGAGCTGTTTAGGAGAGGGAACAGGATATTGCTGTGTCTCTGAAATGGAGGCCTGTAGACTTGGGATCCTCTTGTGTTGTTTTTTATTTTCCTTTCTTGTTAATTAATTTTAATAAGTTCCTCATTTGTTTATGATAATGAAGGATTGTCTCTGGTCATTTTGAAAAATAATTGTTTTGGTTTGTTTTACAGGCAACTAATAGCCCACTTACAAGTTTTCTCTAAATTCTCAAATCCTCGTGCATTGTATCTGGAACAGAAGTTGAATGCATTATATACCCAGGTGATGCTATTTGCTGACTTTTAGAATTACTGCTAATAAACTCATTCTTACTTCAACACAGTGTCTGAAACTGCAGAAACCTGTAATTTTCTGAACCCAGCCATGATAGCTGAAAAAGGAGCTGTTCTTGCGAGGGCTTCCTAGCAAGCTTCACTTGAAATGAGACCTGTTTTAACGGAGACCTGCTTGAGATACGTGGCTTGGTTTGCTCATGCAAACAGATCTGGCAGTAGGCAAGTAATAGTCTTTGTCAAGGTGCAGAAGTGGCTGTAGAGGGAGTCTGTTCAACTTGCACAGCAGTATCTGGAAGAGGATTTTAAATTCAAAGCTTGGGGAAGTTGTGACAGTCAAGAGTATGGTCATTGCGAACAACAGATCATTTTGCATCAAAAAAGGAATACAGAATTTCTTCCTGAAGAATATTCAGTATAAGATTCATTTTTGAGGGATTTCCTTGAAGAATTTGTCAAAACTATTGACTCTAAAGAGTAATTCTAAGTCTTTATCCTACACTCCTTAAAAGAGTATTTTATTAATTTTATTGGGTTTTGTTGGTTCATGATTTGTGGATTTGTTCAGATCATTGCGTTTTGCTCTAATTGTTCCCAATTTGTGTTCTCTGAGGCTGTGGACAGGGGGCTGTGGAACTGTATTAAATGGTATGAACCTGTTATTTCCCTGGGCTCGAACTGGTACCTGGTGTTAGAGTTGGAAGATCCATTCATTAGTCCCCAAATTAGAGAATCTAATGAATATTCACGCTGTTTCGGTCAACCTGAGAGTTTTGCTTAGGAAAAGAGCTGGTCCATGTGTTTGCTTGCCTGTATTCTTAGGAAGATACTGAACAGACATTTAGGGGTCAAAACAGCATGTGAACAACAGCCTGACAAGAAATATTTCTTCAATTGCTGTTTTCCATTTCTGTGTCTTACTATTTGTGTTGTCATGGTTGGTATGTCCATCCAGTGTAGGGACGTAATGGCAAAGTGACCTTTGATGATTCTAGCCTGTGCTCTTTGGTTGGAGACTGAAGAACTGATCAGAATGCCACTTGGGGAAATGTTCTGTATTT
>NW_020799092.1:5370839-5413247 GCF_003259725.1 Athene cunicularia | reverse complement strand
GAGTGGCTGGAGAGCTGCCAGTCAGAGAGGGACCTGGGGGTGTTGACTGACAGCCGGCTGAACAGGAGCCAGCAGTGTGCCCAGGGGGCCAAGAAGGCCAATGGCATCCTGGCTTGTGTCAGCAATAGCGTGGCCAGCAGGGACAGGGAAGGGATCTTACCCCTGTACTCGGCACTGGTGAGGCTGCCCCTCGATTCCTGTGTTTGGTTTTGGACCCCTCATTACAAAAATGACATTGAATGACTCGAGCATGTCCAGAGAAGGGCAACGGAGCTGGTGCAGAGTCTGGAGCACAGGTCGTAGGAGGAGCGGCTGAGGGAACTGGGGGTGTTTAGTCTGGAGAAGAGGAAGCTGAGGGGAGACCTCATCTCCCTCTACAGCTACCTGAAAGGAAGCTGCAGAGAGCTGGGTTTGAGCCTCTTTAGCCTAGTAGAAAGCAACAGGACAAGAGGGAATGGCCTCAAGTTGCGCCAGGGAGAGTTTAGACTAGATGTTAGGAAGTATTTCTTTCCAGTATGGGTTGTTGGCCGTTGGAATGGGCTGCCCAGGGCAGTGGTGGAGTCCCCATCCCCGGAGGTGTTGAAGAGTTGGGTTGACCTATTGCTGAGGGATCTGGTGTAGTTGGGAACTGTCAGTGCTAGGTGAATGGTTGGACTAGATGATCTCCAGGGTCCTTTCCAACCTAGATGATTCTGTGATTCTGTGAAATTTTAATTTTAGCCAGCTGTATGTTTCCTATCTAAAACTGGAAAAAAGATCTCAAGGTTGGTCAGTGTCTTTCTTTTGTTTAGAGGAAAATGACAACACTTCCATTCTGTCCCAGAATAGTGCTCGGTAGTTGCAGCATTTTCAAAAAGTTCTTTTGTACTCATGATTTATAACCACCCAGATAAAGTGACAGCATAGAAGTGTAGTTTGTGGTTGAATAGTCTCTTCAGAATGTGTTCAGGAGGTACTTTTCTACAGAATTAGCTTGAATTTGATGGTTTAAAATATTTTTAGAAAAAAGTGTGGGAACACAGTACTTTAATATCTTATCACAGTAGATTAGATAGATGGGTAATTAGATACAGATGCATGTGCATTTATTTTTATAAACCCCTACCTGCCCTGTTTATTACTCTCAGAGAGAACTTACAAAGGCTACTGGAAGATAAGAGTTTTAAAGAAGAAATAGTCCATTTCAGTATTTCTGAGGAGACCTCAGTAGTAAAAGTGGAGCATCGACCAGATCTCATCCCTGTTCTTATGAGGTGTGTCATGAAGTGTGAGTTTAAAAGTTTCATGTCAAAGTACCATGAGCAGAGATGTAATGCTGCTGCGAGATGTAATGCTGCTGCTTCTCGTTTTAAACAATTAAGATAAACTTATGGTTAATGGTATAGTTTGACAACTTAGTTTGTGGGGTTCTGTATGGTTTTCTTATTAATGCATTTATGTAATCTGTTCTTTAAAAACAGTATTTTGTTAAACACTGTTTCTGCTAAGGCTTACAGAGAACTGTGAGAACATTGCAGTTCACTGAGATTGCTGCTGATTTTTATTAAGATACAGTGATGCAGGTTATCATGCAGATAACGAAGCAAAGCTTCCATTGTAGTAGCAGAAGCTGATCTTTTGCTGGGATGTTTTGGGGCAATACGTAGTAATTCAGTGGAGACCCTGAAGGGGACACTTCCACTCAGCTTTTTCTCACTAGAGAATATTTTTAAATGGAGTTGCTCTTGCAGAATAAGAGGCTAGGAAACAGGTGGCTTGCTGAAAGCTAATGCAACCTCTTTTTGGCTCTTGAAGAATTCTCTATGGCAGAATGAGAAACAAAACAGGGAGCAAAACACAGGGCAGGTCTTCAGCAGGCACTCGCATGTCAATCGTTCTGCGATTTCTTGCCGGCTCGCTGCCAGAAGAGATACGGATGTTCTTGGATCTACTCTTTGAAGCTGTGAAGCAATTCAGTAATGGTAGGTACAGGCAGTAGAACATGGGGGTATGGTACTTCCTGACCTGTAGACATGTGGGAGGATAAATACACTTAGTAGTTATGTGCTTCAGTTTGTCTCTGACAGTGCCTTGGAAGGACAAAAGCATGAAAGTAAATTTTTGATAAGGACTGGGATTCCCCTGAGCTTTTCCTTACAAAGTACTATTGCTTTGTTTTACAGTTCAGGAAAAACTGAATGACTTTCTACAGCTGTCCAAGTAAGCTGTAGCAGGCCAGGAATGAGCAATCGCTGGCTTCATAGGCTAGCCTGCATATGATGGCAATAAACGGAGGTTGTAAAGTGCTCTGATGCTGTAGCAGTAGGAGATATCGGAGTGTCACAGAGAGATGGAGACTCAGAGCTGTCATTATTTAAAAAGCTGAATGTGATGATCAATAATTTAGGGCCAGACTATACTATTTTCATTGAAAATTATTTTTTGTGTTGAATATCTGCATGGTGCTTCTCTAAATTTCTGTCCCTTTGCCTATTGCAGGGCCTTGCCAGACTGCAGTGCTTCGAAGTATGTCAGAGCTAGATTTAGCTAAAGTTCTGCCTCTTGGGCGTCAGCATAGCCTCTTCAACAGTCTCGAAGTTGTGTTGAAAAACATGGGACATTTGATCCATCGGTATCTGCCTGAAATTCTACAGATTCTGCTCTGCATGACGGCTGTGGTATCCTGCATCCTCCAGCAAAGAGAGAAGGTACAATACATGCAAACTATGTACAAACATGTAAATTAAATTATTTCCCTCCTCTCCTTAGCTAGCACATGTACACACACCTTCACTGGTTCAGGTAAAGATAAGTTTAATGCCAGCATGGAGTGAAGCTTGGCAATTAGATGTCAGAATAGAGGGCAGTGTTATTTGTCTGAAAGTGCTCTGGAAATGCAGGCGGAATTAATGTGTTTAGAAAGCTGCTTTGGACCGCATTTTTGAGTTACTGAAGAGAGAGTTAGAGATGATCTCTGTGTCTTGCCACCTGCCTGCTCTGTGGAGAAATGGGCCTGAGGGACAGCTAAATGATTTGTTGTAGCGACATAACAAGATCTTATGGCTGGAAGTTGAAATTGGCCTTAAAGATGGTTTCTTGGCTGCAAGGATAAAACATTTGAGCAGTGGAAGGAGAGGAATTAAAGTTCCTTGCCTGAGGACTTTAGAGCAAAACTTATCTTTGAGGTGTGTTGTTGCAGTACTAGATCCCAGGGGAGCTCAGCGTTGTAGATGATCACAGTGATTATCTACAGTGATTGTGTTCTGTCTTGGGACACAGGGAAAACATGGTTACCAGCCATGCTTTCAGCACTTGAGAAGCATGTTCAGCTCTAGCAGCAGTAGTTATGTTAATCCAGTGTCACAATTTGGGTCTCAGCCAGGTATCTGAAGAGCACTGTGAATGTTTTTTTTCCCTTGCTGTGCAGTGGCTGTACATGCAGAAAAGGGTCAGGTAAGGAAAACATTCTGTTAAAGATTGGCTGCACCTAAAGATGGGACATCTTGGCTTACTGCTGCCCTGTGCCCAGGAGAGCAGTGCAGAGATCCATGAGCTCTAGCCCAGCTAGCTCAGGGACTCTGTTGCCAGCTGTTTGGAAACTGACATTGAGCCAGGCTTTTCTGTCTTTCTGAAACCAATGCCTTTGCAAGGCTTCAATCCAAATAGGAAAAGGAAAGCTCAAGTGTGAACTGGTTCAGAACCTGATGGTATATTAGGTGTGAAACAAGGAAACTGCACAGTCCTTGTCGTCATCACTGCAGTGTTAAAAGGAATTATGTGATGATAGACTGATCAAGTGATGTTAGGTAATTAATAAATATTTTGGTACCATGCACATGTGTTCTTGCCAAGGCTCATCAGTGAGTATTTGAGGTTAGAACTTGCCTTGAAAACAGTCCATCAAACATCCTTGCAGTCAGGTAGCATCCAAGGTCCCATAGTGGCCTGCTGGCTGTAGATAACCTTGTAACTGTCTTAATTTCTTAAGGGGATGAGTAAATTTTAGGACAGCAGCTTCCCACAGTCTGACTTAAGCAATGGATTGCATGTGCCTGTATGTTTTACACTGGGAAAGGAGTTTTAAAAGCCACTTCATTCGTTGCTGGGATGGTCGCATTTTGCTAGGGTTACTGCAGTAATTGTCGTCATTGTGTAATGTGCAGAGTGACAGTCTGTCATTTGTTTGAACTTAATTTAGCACTTCATTAGGCCATGAGATGTTAAAAGCTCAAGGAAGAGTGTGAGAAATCTGTTTATCTTGGGTAATGATTATAAGACATTCTTGGACTTTTAGAGTAATTTATTGCAGACTGATACTGCCTGGAGAGTTAAACATCACCTTTGACCATTTTAATCCAAGTTATTAATTCACCATTTCCTACTGATTGTGTTCAGTATTGAGGTTCTTTGTCCTCTCAAAGACTTACCTCAGAGGACTGATCTTTTGGTGATTGAACGGTGGGAGACCCAAGATTATTTCACTTGGGGGTCACCATTAGCAGTAGCAGCCCGGTTTGTGCTTTCTTTAGCCCTTCAAGCAGCTGATTTGCTGCCTGAAAGCTGATTGCACACCATTAGTACACATTCAGCACAGCTTGGGAGGTCCTGGGCAAAAGCATGTTTGGTTCCTTTTCCACCATCTCCTTTTTGTGTTTTTACCTGTGACTTTGGCTGCAAAGGGAGTATAGAAGCGCATTGCATGGTGGAGGCTAGTGTCTTCAGAAGTCCATAGATACATCAAATACAAAAATTGTGATGTCTTTCAGTAAGGGTTTGACACCAAAGCTGCTTTGTAAAATAAGAGATACGAGTATTTATACTGTGTGGTGGATCATGACATGTGTTGGAAACCCTGTGGAACCCAGGACATAGCTCCAGCCTTGGACAGCAGCCTTTATTTGCTCTGACATGGCTCTGTTGTTTCTGAGACTGGAGTTCAGTACCTCATATATTAGTGCTGTCAGCTGCATTGCACAGCATGGAAATAATTTAGGTTACTCAAGTCAAGACTCTTCTCAGGGAGAAGAGTCAGAATGCAGCAGTGCATGAATAACTTCATGATTAACTGTGTGGCTGATTTTCTTACTGAAATGTGTTCCCCAAGAAAGGCTGTGGAACATAACTGCTGAGTGGGTACAGGAAGCATCCTCCTTTAAGTAAATGCTATATTCCCCCCACACTGTTAGAGGAGGTGATTCACATTCTTGCCTTTTCTATTCCTCCCCCTTCTTGTCTGTTGATTTCTCTTCTTCCCAGTAGAACTCAGTATGCAAAGCACCATTTTGCTTTTGAGAGCTGGTTTGGGTCCTTTCCTGTGTAAAACAGAATTGTGTCAGGGCTGAAACTGTAACTGTGGTTTAGCTTTCTGCATTTAGTCCAAAAAGGGCAGATGCTACTTTAAACCTGTCAGCATGGATTTTCATGAGCTGGTGGGAGTCCTGTGTAACTGACTCAGTGCAGGAACAGGCACCTCTTAAAACAAATTAGCTCATCTATGATAGGTAGATTGCTACAGTGAACAAGTTACAGGGGGAAACAGAAGAACATTGTGATGGTTCCAGCAAAGGTTGTATCTGTGGTCAATGAATTGCTGTATTTAATTTCAGAGCAAGTAGTAGTTGTTCTGCAAAAGTCTTACTGTTGTGGGTTTTTTTGTTTTATTTTTACAGATCCAACCTAGGTTGATTAATCCACTGAAGAATTTGAGACGTCTGGGACTCAAGCTCGTGGCAGAGTTTTTTTCTGATTATGAGACCTACAGCTTTAGTGTGGAAGAGATTGATGCCATTTTCTATGCGGTGGTATGGCCTCAGGTAAATATTCCTTGTTCTTCCGCACAGAGAACTCCAGCTGCACTGAGGTCCGTGTCAGCTATGTCCGTCACAAGATTGGGTGCAGCCTCAGACAGATTCTGCCATTCTGATGTGTCTGTGCAAGGCCAGTTTCTTGACTCGTGTCTGATTAATCTTGGAATAATCAAGTCACAGGCTAAAGTACAAATTAATTAATCTGAATAAAATGGATGCCATTTCTTTGTTCTTTAACCACAGAAGCAGACTTCTTCCCTGGATGCTTCAGGGAAGCAAAATAATAATAGTCACTTCTAGGTGGGCTTTGCTACTTTTCTGTGTGACGGTTGTTGGGACTGTGGTAGGGAACTGCAGAAACAAATGCTGCGGCAGGAAAGGAAGGACCCAGCAGAGTCTGTCAGTGGGCTGTGTGCTCTTTAGCCTGCCTGCTGGGAGTCCTGTGTGACCACTGTAACAAAGCGTAGGGTTCTGGCTTTCATCAGAGAAATTCAGATCACCTCTGAGTTGGGAAAATGCACTGTTGAGAGGAAGAGAGAATACACAGTATTTTAAACGAAATTGTGCTGGCGGTGTTAGTGCACTGGGCTCTGAGATGATCAGGGAATGCCTGTACAAGCTGCTGGGTTGTCTCTGCTCTGTACGCAGTTGCCTCCACCCAAAGGGTAACTGAGCAAGATGGTCTGACTCCAGTAGAGCTCTTCCACTGAGGCTTTTAACATATCCACATGTCCAGTGTCCTTGCAGCAGAGAGCCTGTCAGAGAGCAGCAGGAGTAAGTGTGCTTCTCTAGACATTGTGTTTGTTTACTGTTACCCTGTTTCTTCGTTCTACCAGTAACAGTATGTGATGTGTAGTACCTGTATGTGGACAAACAACAGATAACATAGTTTCAGGCAGTGCATATAGCTCTGTATTTCACTGGGCTGAGCAACAGGGAGTTGTATGTGGGTGGTTTGTTGATGGAGTCTTTTCGAGGCCAGGGCATGGGCAGGGCAGTGAACATTTACTGCAGTCCCGGAGCAGTTCAAGTATGTGGTTTGGGCTTTAAGTCAGCAAAGCATGCAATGCTTTTGGGGACCATTGTTCTTGGAAACGCTGAGTAAATCTGAACAAGGTGTAAATTTATTGACAGTTAGAATTCCTGTTGCTCTTAGAGGTGTCAGGAAGACAGATTTTGGAGCTTGGATGGTAGTACGATCCAGAAGCTCCCTCTAGAGGGTGTCTCTACCAGTGAGCTCCATGAAGATGTGGTTTTGGCAGAACAGTCATTCAACTTGTGTGCTTTCATTTTTTAAGCCTATGGGAATGAGGTGTATAAAATCTCGTGGAGAGGGCAAATTATTTTAATCCTGTTGTACTTGGAACTGGAGTTTGTTGCTCTTCATACCCCAGGAGTTTGCTGCAGAGGCTCAATATCGTTAGCCTGCACAGCAGCATTCCTGCAGGATTGCGTTAATGGTTTACTCTTCATTGTACAGAAAAGCTGTTCTATGCAGAACAATAACATTACCAGCATTTGGGGACAGAAGAAGCTTTAAGAACGTTGCTATGATGATGAGACATGCCACGTCTTCTGTTGTGCTCAGGTCTTGAGCCCAGACTGAGCTAGTCCAAACCCCACATGCACCATCCTGACTGTTGCCCCTGAATGTTTTGGAGCTTCTCCTGCCTGTGTGTTCACTAACAGTGCCCTGCTGATGGGGTCTTGCTGTGGAAACCCATCTGTGTGACTTACATGCAGCCTGTTGAGTTGCAGAGTGGCAGAGAGGAGGGAGCCAGACCTGTGCACTGGGTCTCTTTCTGCCCGTGTTCTGTCACGTGAAGGAGCGGCAGCTACTGTGTGGGGCATAAGCTGGGCAATTCTCACGTGGGATTGTTTTGGACACAGAACTCTGTTAGGAGATCCCATTCCTGGGGTGCAATGCTTGAGCCTCTCCCTGAGCAGAGAGGTTGGTTTTATAGCAGTGAGGCCATGGAGATATAGAGCAGATGCTGGAATGGCAGGTGCTGTGGCCAGGGCATAGGAGGTGTGAGAGGAGTGAGTCTTGGGTGCTGCACTTGACATCTCATAGGTTGTGTCCAGGAGAGGTTGCTAGGTGTCTGCAGCAAATGTGAGGATCCATAGGGAGCCAGTTTCAAGGGGAGGGCAAAAATGGTAGCTGGAATAATGTATAAATAGGAGTAAGATAATCTAAGAGTGTTTCCACAAATACTGAGGAAACTGGAATAAGGATGATATTACTTTCGTGAAAAGGTAAACTATAGATTGTAGTGAGGTTTTCATTAGAGATTAGGTTTTTAAGTGGCTTTATCTACTCATGTTGCATTAGTGTCTGATTTTTTTATCTCCTTTAGGTCTGCAGATTGGCTTCAGAGAGTCAGTATTCTCCAACTTTTCTCCTCAAACTCATTCACACTTGGAGTAAGAATCCCAGGTAAGTGTTCTCTTTGCAAAGAAGTGTAAGTACATCTTGAGTACACAAAATTAAAGGAAAAAAGAGCACATTATGAATAATTGTGTCAAAACCCATACTTTTTTTTTCAATTAGACTGTTATTCTTTTGATAACAGTCCAGATGCTCTTAATTTATGCAATTACTCTCTCTTTTTAGTGGGCTGCTTTTCCCATGTATTAACAACTAAGCACATACCTAGTCCAAACCTAGTTGACTGGTGAAGAGGAGGGCTGTCTTCTTACTATATGTCTGTGTCTTGACCAGTGACCACTTAATCTTGGGAAGTGGAAAGTCAGTTTTGCAATGCATCATTTCATTCATGTGTTCTAATTCCCTATTTCTTTCTATTTTATGAAAGAATGTGGGCAGGTTTAGTAGAGAATCTGTAACTGAGATTCTGATACTGAAAGTTGTAAGAGAGCTTTTTTTTGATGCAGACATTGAGAAGTTCCAGCTCAGCTGTCTTGAGTGATTTTTGCCTCTTCCACAGACTCGCTGATTTTCCTTTGCTGAAGTATCTGGTATCTGTTTTAAGATTTGTCATTTGTAGGCATGAAGATCTTCATACAAACTACTGTGAAAAATGGTATTGGATCATTAGGTTAGGAGCAGACTAACAGGTGACTTGGACACACATCTATGGAGAAAGGATTAAGTTTAGAGGATGTTATCTTGAAGCAAGAAAAGGGACTTGTTGACCTCTCAACCTCCATTCTATTTTTCATTACACTGTTCTGCAATTTTTTTGGTACTTTTTCCTTGTTTGAAGTAGAAAGCAATCACTATCTTTTTGTGACACTCTTTGTACAAAAGAATTATAAAATTCTGAACTTAATTTTCAGCCAACCTTTTTTATAATCTTTCTCTCAGGTATTTCCCCTTGCTGGCCAAGCAGCAGCCAGATCACCCAGAGTGTGATATACTATCAAATGTATTTGCTGTGCTGTCAGCCAAGAATCTATCTGAGGCCACATCCAGTCTTGTGATGGACATAGCTGATAGCCTTCTCAACAGCCCAGATTTCAAACCCACGGGGCAGGTTTCGAGTTTGAGCGTGACTGACTGTGTTGTCGTAGTCACTGGAGATGTGACAGAAGGTATGTCTGTGTAAGCATTGGGTGCCTTGGACAGAGGTGTTAGATTATGAGGAGGTTGTCCTTGCACTGGCTTGAGAATACCAGGGGAGGAGACCTCCCAGTGGAGAAGGAAACGTCAGTGTACACATTTGTCTTGGGCATGACCAAGAACTGTCAAGTTCTGCTTGTCTAATGACTGGTGAGATCCACATTTGAATGTCAGGGTCCTAAGCATGGAGAAATTCATTAAGAAGAAAAATACTTTGTTGACCTGATTTGTCTGTAAAGCTTTGGCTGATGTGATAACTTCAAAAATTGCATTGCTGACTTGACTCTGAGCCTAACATCAGGTTTTATATAAAAGCCTACTCCCCATATGCACATGGTCATGTATCACTTTGATGTTTAGTCTGTGCTCCCTGACAATGAAGACCTGCCATTGATTTCTTTTAGCTTTGAGTGGTAGAAGGCATGAAGGGTGGTGTGCTGTGTTTGATGCTGTGGAGCCATTTTTCACCTGTAACACTCAAAGGTAATGGAAAGGAGAGCACTTACTGCTGTTCCCTTGTTATGGCACCTTTGATTTGCACAAGAGGTTAGTCATAGAAGAAAGAAAACTACATCTGTAAATGCTCCAGCCATTTTAGGAGATGGTTACTACCGTTGAGGAGCGTTCTTGGTACCTTTTGATAAGCCCACACTTACCAGGGCTATTAGTAATATCTGTGAGGAGAATTGTGTGTGCTTTCTTTAGTCCCAGCTCAGGCACATTAGACTTGATCTCAGCAAGTGCTGGTGCATGTTCCTAGCAGCCAGCTGCCCTGCACGTTCATAGCTCCCATTTTTCTTCCACTGATGAAACCTCCTTTGTCTGCATTTCCCCCTTCATTTGTGTAGGGTTGGATCTCCCTGCTGTTGGTTGCAGCACAAAGTTGGGTGTTGCTAACTGTTATATCCTTTACAGAGACCCTCAGCCTAGGTTGCCGCTTGGTTCTGCCTCATGTTCCTGCCATACTTCAGTACTTCAGCAAAACAATGTTGAATGTGGAGAAGGTGAAAAAGAAGAAATACAGAGCTCAAGTCAGCAAAGAGCTGAGTATACTTTCTAAGTAAGTGATTCTTTAGAGCTCACAACAGTTAAAGTTGGAAGGAGGGAGGAAGAAAGAGGCTTTTTGTAATAGGTTCCAAATTAAAAAACATTGTCTCAAAACTATTTAAACTTAGTACATTTGTGAACTCCTGGATTGCAAGTTGCTGGTGACAGAGACAAAAAGTTTTCAAAAATTGATTCTAGATGTTTCTGTCGCTGGTACTCAAAACCAATGCCTCTTGGGGGCAGGAAAGGGTACAGAAATGCCTATAGTCACGTGGAACTGAATGTAGTAGTATAGTCACGTGGAACTTGGGCTGATACCATGATTTTGGTAGGTACAGTCGATTAGCCTGGATGGGCTGACAGAGCTCTGTGATATGGCGCTAGTACTGGCTGAGTTGTTCTTTGCTCTGTACTGGTGATTGCATTGATATAAAATAGTAAATTACCTTGTCTCTGTGCAGGATCAGCAAATTTATACAAGAAAAGAGTCAGAATTCAGTGCTTGTGAGTCTTCTTCTTCCTTTCCTTCATCAGAGTAACATGGAGCAGGTATGTAGAAATTACTTCTCCCACCCATTAAACATATACTTTAATAAAAAAAAACCATATTTGTTTAAGATGCAGTTAAAAGTCATATTGATTACATGCCAGTTCTCATGATTAGCCTGAAATCAAGTCTTGGAATATTTTCTAAGAAAATTAAATAACCCTCTGAGGTTTCAGTATTTATTGACAGTTATCTGTCTCTTTCAGGGTACAGAGATTGACATTCTGGAGACAGTGCAGAACTTGCTGAGGCATTGCTCAGATCCTACGAGCTTTCTCAAACCACTGGCAAAGCTTTTTTCTGTCATCCAGAACAAACTGTCTCGACATAAATTATGCTTGGTCTTTCAGGTATTGCGTTTTTACATGTCTTTATGTGCTTTTTTCACTTGTTTTAAGAGATCAAGAACAAAATAAATAGTATTTATCTTTGTTGTACATGAGCTTAAAAACATTTTTAATTCTACATCGTTTGTTAACTTAAAGTAACAGAAATTGTATATGATAGAACGTAATATACTGCATGAAGATTTGTAGAATTTTGGTTTACAAGCCTGGCTGATGTGAGCATCACCAGGGTTCTTTTGTGTTAAGAGAAGCCAAATAAAGCATACTTCATCTGTAACAAAACCTGCATCTTTATGAAATAAGAATAGATTTCGGCATCCTGAAGGTGATTTTTATTTGTATTGTTCTCTCACAGGTTTACAGTAGTCAGGCTGTTTTGTTATTTCTTTGAAGTGACTCAACTTTTTTTTCAGCTGGAAAACCCAGGAAGCATTCAGTGTAGATATTTAGAAACACACATCTTCCAATTTATGGAAGAGTAACTCTTATTAAGCTTCTAACAGGAGAAAGATTGATGCTGTTGCTTGATTTTTTTTTTTTGGTCTCAAGTGGTAAAGTCTTGACTTCTCCAACTTTTTAATAACTATAACAGTTAAATGATTTTCTTTTATGTTCCTTTTTAGACTTTATCTGATTTGGACAGCGAATTGAAGTATATTACTGATGTTGTTAAGGTATGCACAGTTTCTTTGCTCACTTTTTCCCCCAACATTGTATTGTCATGTTTCTGGCATTTTTCATGAATTTTATGTTGCTCTGACTTAGCTGAATGCCTTTGATCAACGACATCTCGATGATATCGACTTTGATGTACGTCTGTCGGCATTCCAGTCAATCACAGCCCACATCAAGGAAATGCAGGCAGTGGATGTCAACTTCCTCATCTCCGTTATGCACAACTGCTTCTATACCATCCAGGTTGGCTGAATGTTCCTTCTCTTGCTTTGTGCACCATGTGTTCATGATTAATCTGACTTCCTAATTATTTCCATTAATAACACTGTGAAAGATTCAGAGAGCTTATTTAGCACATTAGTTTGTAAGAGTCTTCTTAGAAACACTTGTTTTCATTTTGTCCACTTGCCTTTTCAGCTGTGTGTCCAGGTGGCCAAATGCAATGTAGCAAGAAGGCTCACCCAAGCACAGTGCACCTGTCAGTGAGCCCTGGAATTGTTCAGTCATTTTGTGCTATATAAAGGGCATATTAGAGTCTTGAAAGGTTGCTTTTCTTTTTGTTGCAGCATGTTCTGGTTATATGAGCCTGCTGGTAAATCTAGACAGATTTTTCCTGATTGGAAGGGTGGGCATCAATTCAGACTAGGAACTTCTACAGGAAGGGTCTCAAGAGTTACTGGGTCTCTACAGGCCTTGTTCTGTCCAATGGAGTTTTGGGGAAAAAGGTGTCATATCCAGACTCATGTGGTACAATTTCTTCATCCACTCAGCTAGGGGATATGGCTCTTAGTTACAACGCAAGCCTTTGCTTGACCGGTTTTATCCACCGACTGGCAGAGATCGACCACACAGAAGATGAGTACAAGGAGCTAATTCAGCAGACTCTCCTGGAGTCTGTGAGAAGAGGGCTGAAGAGTAAAACTGAGGTAAGGCAATGCTATCATGATTACACATTTCCAGCTGTCTTCAGGACACCGAGGTATATGAGGCATTTTATGGCTGAGTTCTCTGAGTCCCTTGCTGGGACAAGAAGTGCAGATACCCACTGTAAACTTACACTTCATTTGAAGTCTTACAAAAATCTAAAAATTTGCAGAACTCAGCTGTCTTGTTTCTTTGCCATTGTTCAGCTTTTCTTAGCTGTAGCTCATTCTTTGGAGGGGAGACTTTAATTTGTATGCTGTCCAAAATACAGGTGTGTTTGGTATTACCAAAGGACTTGTTGTCCCAAAACACTTGTAAATGACAGCACTGCTGTTCTGAGGAATGTATAGCAACCTTTTCAAGGGCTACTTAACATTTACTGCTTCCTGTTTGCAGAGCATCCAGCAGGACTACACATCGTTGCTTTCCTGCCTCATTCAAACATTCCCAGCAAATTCTGAATTCCGGGATTTGGTCCAGTTGACCAACCGCCACGATCCTGACATGGACTTCTTTGAGAATATGAAACACATGCAGGTGAAAGGCGACAGACATTCCCTAGTGTCTCTCTCTGCATGTAAAAGCAAAAGCATTTTGCTGTCGGATAACGTTTTCCAAAGCTTTTGTTCTGTCTTCACAGAGAAATTGAACCTGTGTCATTAGATATTGTTAAAAAAAAGGGATGTGGGCATCGTCACATGGGCAATTGGGAGTCAAAGTCCTATTTCTATCTAGAAATTTCTTAGCTTTATGATTTCGTAGCACTGTTTTTTACCTCTTCCTAATTTAGCTGAAAGAACTGCTTTCATTTTAAGTAATTGTTCATGATCTTGAGCAGGCAGCTCCATATTACAACCTGTTTGTGACTCAGCCCACAGTCAGCAACAGTGTCCTGAGGATCCCTCTGGTCTTTTTGTCTTTTCTAGCCTGTTCTGTTCTACTCTGTCTGGAGGCTCTGCAGCCCCTTTTCATTCACAGACCTGTGTAATACAAATATTGCAAAAAGCCTGGTCTGTTTTTTCTTGCAGTATGAAAATATAATGTTTCTCCCGCTTTCAGAGATGCAATCAAAGAGCCTTTGCTACATCTAGTTATGTGTAGAGTCTTAATTTTTTTCCTTCTAATTTTATCAGGCCTTCTTATCTTGTATCCATTGCCTCCCTTGTCTGATATCTGAAGATGACACAGTCTTATGATTGTAAATTCACAGTGAAATATCCCATTGAGTTGGAATATTTGAGACAAAAGTCTAGTGAAAGCCCAGAGACTGAAGGAAAAGGACATGGTCTGTCCTTGGAAATGACCATAATATGTTTATGTTATTACTTAAAATTGAGGCATTTTCAGAACTGCTGAATGTATATGCTCCCTCATGCTAGCTGTGACTCAAGCACCACCTCATTCATTGTCTCATGTTTGGCTCAGATCCACAGAAGGGCACGAGCTCTGAGGAAACTGGCTAAGCATCTTGGTGAAAAAAAGGTTGTGCTGTCTTCTAAATCCCTGCAGAACTACATCATGCCTTACGCTACTACTGCCATTTTTAATGAAAAAATGCTTAAGGTAGGCTTTCAAATTAATGCATTCATTTGAATATTTTTACCTTTCTTGTATACCATTTTACTTAAAAGACTAACCACTTGAAAAGGCTGATACGTTTGTGGAGTGTTCCCCTTTCAGACGAGAGTGCTGTGCTGCTTCTGGTGGCAGAAAAATGATTTGGAAGGTGCAGATGCAGTTTGGGCCCAATCTTGTATCTGCTAAACCTGTACTGTTTCTCGAAGGTGGATCTCTTAACTGTTTGGGGGTTAGGGTGGGGTGGTTTTTTTTGTTGTTGTTGCTTTGGTTTTTGTCTTGGGGTTATACTTGTTTGCATTTTTTATAATCAGATTATTATTTTTTTCCCCTCCGCCTTCAGACTGCTCTCTTACTGTTCAGCTGTGAGATTAGTTACTGTCTGGCAACAGAATGTGTGTGGTGGGGAACATAGGCTGTGCCTAGTAATTGAGGTGGGAATAAACACTGTTTTCTATAGAGTTACAGGGAAACTGCAGAAATTGCCTGAAAACCTCAAGTCATTAGCAGCTTTATAATTTTAAGTTTGAAGGGTGATGTTTTGTCAGTTACTTTCCATACATTTTATTGAAAACAAATGAAGTGTAATGTCAATGTGGATAGACTTTCTACTTGTGACTTGGAAAAGCAAGGTTTCACACTTCTGTAGTTCCCTGCCCACTACTGGGAGAACAGCAGAGCTGTTTGTCAGACTAATGTCTAATTCGCTCACTGTCTGAAATATTCTTCTGAAGCTGAAACAATTACAGCTTGGTCACAGAACTCAGCACCTGTATCCATACAGACTATGCCCATCAGTAGAGTGACTGCAATCGCTCTTTAACCAATGGGAGGTAAAATGAGTTGATAGAAACCTTAGTGAAGAAACAAACACATTTTGTTTCACATCAGAAATGGGTTAATGATGTGTATTTCTAGTGGATCAGTGTAGCCCAGCAGTGTGCAATGGTTAGATGACTCTTTTTTAGTTCTTAACACAGGTGAGCCCACAGATTCAGTTATGTGAGACAAGTTAAATTTATGTGCAGAAATATTTGGAGGAGGTGGTCTGCAGATCTGCTTGTATAGCTATGATGTTTTTTTTACCTGTTGATCAGGAAGAGATCTAGAAAAGCTGAATACCAAGTATCTCCACTAGAGAGACATTACTACTTGTGGCTCTTGTTGCTCTGAATAAAGTATGTTTTAGAGACATGTTCATCATGAATACTAACAGCAACTGAATTTCTATCTTTTGGGCAGCATGAAAATATGGTAACAGCCTCAGTTGAAGTTGTTGGAGCTGTCTGCCGACATCTCTCTTGGTCATCTTACTTGTACCACTTAAAGCATTTCATCCATGTCCTCCAAACAGGACAGATCAGTCCGAAGCTGGGAGTCAGGTAGGTACTAAGAGTGGTGCTGCTTTAGATTTCACCAAAGGCAAAATTCAGTGTCTTAAGGAGCATCACATGGATTTTAGCCCCTCCCCTGGAATGAGAGACTGACAACTTTGAGGTCGGCTTATGCAAGTGAAAGTGGGTATGGCCTTGCAGCTTACAACTACTGAAGGATTGTCATTACTTTCTCATGCTGTGTCTTACTGAGTGCATGCTGGCATTACCAGCTTCTATCTGTCAGGCTGTCCCTGTTCCTGGGTCACCTCCATTGCTCCAGTACCACTGTCTGCAAGACTTTACAGTGAGCTAGGTCACACAATGCATCTAGCTGAAAAGATTATTTACTGGGTTGTTATTTCAGGATAAACCTCCTTATGCTGCAGCATTGCTGAGTCTGAAGTTTTCCAACAAGTACTTTGAAGATTTTATGTTGTGTTCATCTATGAAGCCTCTCCTTTTTGTGTGGAGGTCTGATCTCTCTTTGTGTTTTCCTTCCGCAGCTTGTTAGAGACAGTGCTGGAAGCTTTTCACTTTGACCATGAAACACTTGAAAAGCAGCTTTTGACCATTGACAACCAAGGTAAGCTTTCTGCTCCTGATTGTAGAAAAGCTTTCTCTAACTGCTCCAAGAGCAGCTAATCAAAATTTTGTGTTTTACTCTTGAGGTCAGCTACCCCCAGCTTTTTAAAATGTGTACGCTGGAAGCTAGTTTTGATTTGCCTTCCTCAGGAGCAATGCAGTCTGTCCTCCTGCATGTTGACAAAGTGAGGAGAGGTGAGGGGAACCATCTTCACATTAAGTCTCCATAAGCCAAAACAGCCAGGCCTGAATTTATGCAAATCTGGGGTTTTCTTCAAGGTCTGCATCCACCCATGTGGCTGCTGACACATCTGAGTTTTTTGTCCTTGATGTTGACTGCTCTCATAGTTATCTGCAGCCTGAGAATAGGGCTGTATGTCCTTGCCTTGCTTCCCCTGCCATTTCATGGGAAGGAGTGATATCTTTGGCTTCTTCACCATTGTGGTTACCTATGTTGTGGCCTTTGGGATATTCTGAGAAAAAACGAGGGTATCTCACATCTGTGCCTGTCAGTACCTCCTGCCTTGTGAAATTCTCAAATGTAAGTGAATGACAGTTCTCTAAGATTCAAGCACATTGACCTTTCTAAGCTGTCTATGGGGTTCAGCCAAAGAGTAACCTAGTCTTCGCTTTAAGCCTAGCCCTGTGGAGTGATTATCAGAAATGTGCATGCCAGAGCTTCTTGACCTGGTAAAACAATTCTGATGATTACTGATTGTTTGCTGTAGCTGATGATAGGTAGGAGTGTTGTCAAGAACAGAGCCATCACAAGAGTCTCTTGAGGGCTCAATATATTTGGCCTCCTATATTTACCTGTGCTTTTGACAATTATTTGACAGAAGCTGCTGCCATGGACCTTGAGCCAGTGGTGGAGGCTGAAGAAGCCATGGAGCTGGAGCAGAGTGAAGGAAAAGAGGAGGTTGTGGAGGAAAAGAAAGGGAAGAATCTCCCTGAGGAGCCAGCAGAACCTCAGCAAGCAGATGAGACATCTGAAGATGCTGATCAAGTGACCAAACCTGTTTGTTTCTTACCCCGAAATAAAGAGGAGCTGGAGTGTCTCATCAAACACATTCAGGATACGGTTACAGTCAACATCTTGCCTAAATTGCACAGGTGTATTGTTGCAAAGGTGAGGAGTTTATGTTGGAAGGGCATTTTGCAGGCCTTTTCTGCTACTGTAAAAGTTGGGGTGCTACTTTAGAGCCAGTGGAAATGCAGCACAAAAAAAAAAAAAAAAGAAGCAACTGGAGAGAGACTACCTGAAAGCACAAAAGGGGCTTCATCCCCATTGCTGTGTCATGGAGATTACTGACAGACCCTCTGGTCAGTGTGGGAGTGGTGTCTAGTTCCTTGCTGAAACATGGCTTGATTCACTTTGTACAGCCTGTTGAAAAGTTGTCAGCCACTAGCTGGCACCCAACTTCCATTCTGTACTGAAAACACAAGGATTTATCTCGTCCTTTATCAGTCTGGGTTTTTCCTGTAGTCAGCAGAGGATAGCAACTTGCCTTGTAGCTTCTTCTTAGGGTTTGTTGAGAAAAAGCAGGATTTGTTTATGTATATTAAAAGTGTATTGTGTCTTGCTCTATTAAAAAGGTTAAAAGAGATGAAGAACACAAACTTGTGAAATCCAATGTTGTGAATGATGATGAGGTAGTTCGTGTTCCATTAGCTTTTGCGATGGTCAGGATGATGCAATGTCTTCCCCAAGAAGTGATGGAAGCCAACCTGCCAAGGTAAATTGCATCGGAACTCCTTAAATGTTGTTCATTGTGCTGGGAATGAGTGCAGGTACCTTTCTCAAGTTATGGTTATGTACAAGGCTAAATCCAAGAGGGGCATCTTAATAGTCCTTAAATACTTTTTTTGGAAACTCATTTTCCTAGTGACATTCCCCTCTTGTCAACTTTTGACTTCTGTAAAGCTAAGTTTGAAAGGAATTTGGTAAATCCTTAAATAAGAGCAGAGCTGTGAAGCAAGGTGCAGAGATATGGGGGGCGGAGCCAGGGGGAGGAATAATGTACAGGAAGAAAAGACAATCAGTGAAATATCTTGAAGGATGGGAGGTGTGTGTATGTCTCTATGTGTATGACTTTCTGTGAGGCTGGTCGTGAGTGTAGCTCTGGTTGTAAAACAGCCCTGAAAAGCAGACTCCTTAGCCTGCAGTATAATTAGTTCTGCTCTGTTTGGGGATGAACTAAGTTGTCTATCTCTGTTTTCAGCATCCTGCTGAAAGTTTGCACATTTCTGAGGAACAGATTTCAGGAAATCCGGGACATTGCCCGTAACACCCTCATTAAAATCATGGAAGTGTTGGGAGTGCAGTACCTTCTGTACATCTTAAAAGAGATGCAGTCCACTCTTGTCCATGGGTACCAGGTAATACTGAAATTCTTCCTCTTCTGCTCTCTGTAGGTTTTTTTTTTTTTCATGTGTTAGGAGGAGAATTTGAAGGGAAGTCGCTACTGAAATTGTTTTGCACTGGTAGAATAGCTTGGTATAATACAGCTGGATACTATTGCTAGTGCCAACATCAGTCTTTATTGTATCAAGTGAGGGTCTGTACCCAAAGAACTTAGAGTCTAAGCAGCAAACAAGAGAGGATCTCCATCCTCCCAGTGAAGAGATGAGGTATGGATGTGAAGGATGAATTTCTGGTTCCAATGAGATTAGTGGTGATCTTTCCAGTAAGGTCATTAGGGCCAAGCATCATCTGATGTGAGTTGCCACAGACTGCACAGATAGTATGTGGTGATGCTAACTGAAGTCTTGCTTCCTAGGTCCGGAGCCAAGGCTCTGACTATTAATTCATCTGTCCTCTTTCCATGGTGGTTGGGTTTAAGAATAATTTTCTACGTGAATTACCACAGTGGGATAGCATGAGCTTCTAGTTGCTATAACAGTGAAAGCACCAATTAGCACAGCCTAGAAATATCAGTAAGAGCACTGGGGAAAGTGGAGATTCCAGCCCTCCTGCCAGTATGTGGAGGGACAGGGATCCTCTTCCTGCTGCTGGTACAAGGATTCTTGTCCTTTTAATTTTTTTAAAATTTTCCTATAATGAGAGCTCAAGTACGGTGTGTGAGTTGTGATGTCTCTGCTATGGGAGTCTCTCCATCCAGTATTACTAAAAAGTTCTATACAGGGGTTTGGAAACATGATCTGTTCTCTCTTTCTCTAGCTCCATGTGCTGACTTTCACTGTGAACCTGATACTGAAGGGCCTTACTACCAGGCTCAGTGCTGGTGATTTGGACCCCTGCTTAGATATCCTGATTGAGGTAAAAGCTATTCAAGACTGAAGGAACAAGCATCATGAAATGCCTAGGGCAGGTTCTGGGAGGAGAAGGTTTTGTGTAGATTGTCTTGGACTTGGTGGAGATCAGGGCTGATTGTGTATGTTCTGCAAAGGAGGGAGACTGTTTTCTACTAAGACATAGCAGACCCCTTGAAGAGTAGCAGACTATCTCTGGGGCTGTATCCTGAGCCCTGCATCCTGAAAGGGAATGTTTTCAAGATTAAGATACCTAACTGTACTCTAAATGTCTGATCAAGTCAACAGACATCTGTCAGTGCAGTCCACAGAGCCCAGGAGTTCAGCTGGCCACCCAGATGGTGTGTATTTAGATGTCTTGGTCTGACTGTAGTCTCACTCCTTGTATGGTGTGAGAACAGTGTCCTCACCTGGTGTGCTCAAACTAGGTGTTTTATGATGACAAAGTAAATGTAGACATAATTTGTGGGAAACCTGGAGAATTACTTTTTCTGAGTGGGGAAGAACAGTGTTCTGCTACTGAAGGAATCTGCCTCTGCTTTTCTGCTCCTCTCATTCACTTCTCTTGCCTGATTTCCAAAGATTTTCAACCAAGAGTTGTTTGGGAATGTAGCTGAAGAGAAGGAAGTGAAGGGAATTGTCTCCAAAGTCATGGAAGCACGCAAGAACAAGAGTTACGATTCCTATGAAATTCTTGGAAAGTTCATAGGAAAGGGTCAGGTGACCAAACTTATTCTGCCACTGAAAGAGGTAAGAAAAATCAGCCAGAGTCTGTCTTAACTCTCAATTCTGTATGGTCTCAAAGAAACTCTAGAGCCTCTGGGTGGCTACTGTGAAATAACCTATAAAATTCCTGCTTTGGCTTCCCATTTTTCTTTTGGAAAGCAGTATGCACCCAGCTCATAAAATGAGAATTTACTATTGATGTCCAGGGCAAGGAATGGTATTCTGGGAAGCTTCCAGTCTGCTGGAGAGGAAACATCCCACTATGAATTCTCCATGCCCTCTCCCTCTGCCAAATCTTGTTTCCTCTGGAGCTCTGAAGTCCTGCAAGACTCCTCAGTGATTTGATCTCTTGTGTGTGAAGGAAATGCCTCCAAAATGTATTCAGGGTCTGTCCATGTGCAATAATTGACTTTTCAGAGATGCAGTGTTTTGAGTAGAGTGCAGGCTCACACAGAAGTGGAGCCCTGGTTAGCTCATGAGCTCTGGAATGGTGGCAATAAGTGAACTGTCTGGAGACTGAAAAGAGGCTGGAGAGAAAGGGAGGGATGTTGGGGCAGAGCTGAGGTGATGGGATGCTGTTCATGTATAGATCTGGGGACTTCCAGCAGCATGTGGTGAGGGAGGAATTGCTCTGTCTTTTCCCATGATTTCTGAATGCAGATAGCAGATCATTGCCCTCATGTTGCTCTCCTGACTTCCATGGTTGTGCCTTTGTAGATTCTGGAGAGCACCACAAGCTTGAAGATAGTCCGGAAGGTGCATGAGGCACTTCGTCACATCGTGGCAGGGCTGATCTTCAATTCAGACATGAACGCAGAATCTCTCCTCCTCCTCAGTCATGGTCTCATCAGTGAAAACTTGCCTCTGCTCACTGAGAAGGCCAAGTGAGTTCCAGGATGTTACCCAGATGGTCTGTTATGGGTTGGGAGGTTTGCTTGCAGAAATGGCAGCTCTCAAGTCCAACCAGTCAAATTTATGAGAGTTTCCTTGCATTTATTTGCCTCTTGTTTTCAATGTAAGTCAACTATTTGGGCAGTCAGAAGTGAAGGTGAAAGCTTCAAAATGGGAGTGAGCACTTGCTGAACTCATGAGACTACTCTTGTGAGTACTCAGAGTCTTCAGCAAGGTTTTTTCACTATCTGGTAAGCTGGTGTATGCAATTGGGTGTTTGGATGAAGGGCTGAGGGGCTGTGTTTAGAAGTGAGCTACAAAATGCCATATAAGAGGTGTTTGAGGTTCTGGACATTTTCATGGGGTCAGGAGTAATAGGATCTGTGGGCTGTCACTTTATCGCTTCAGTGCTGGTGCAGAAGTGAGGGAGAACCATCAGATTTCTTCTCTGTCTGGTGGTGTCCCTTCTCAGAGCAGCATCTGGGCATCTTGCATTTCCTGTTACGTAGACTGGCTTCCTCTAGCATCTGATAGCTGTTTGCAGACTACTTGGGGCAATTTTTGTAAGCCATCAGAAATTGAAGTATCAGTAAATAAAATGCAGTGTCAGGAGGTACTATTTGCTTTAAGGAACTACCAAAGTTGTTCTGTCCACCAGAAGAAAAAAGTGGGGATGTTCTGCAAATCAGTGTGAATTTGTTATCTTCATAATAGTGACAGGGTTCTCCAGTCTGAGAGTCCCATCTGTCAGACTGCTCTCAAGTTTGTTTTATTTCATTGTGTTCTGGCTGTGACCTGCTTTTGCTTGTTGTGTGGGTAGCAGCTGAGCACAGTCCAGCTCTCTTTGCTCCCAACAAAAAGCTTGTTGTGGAGGGAGCTGAAATATGAATATTATACTTTGCCATGCTGCTTTTCAGAAAAAAAGTTGACCCTCCTCCAGATCCTCGGCTGCAACCAGAGAGCTGCCTGCTGCTCCAACCCACTCCGATGAGAGGAGGGCAGAAAGCACGTGTCAGCAGCAGAACTAACATGTGTATCTTGGTTGATTCAGGACTTCGGGTAAGGATCTCCTCAGATACAAAGCTTTTGTAATAAAAGTTTTTGCTAAGAGTGTTCAGAGGAAGGTGTTCTGGATATATTGTGTTAATGACACAGCCACTAGCCTTAACTTTATTTTGCATGTGGTAACTCCAGTGGTGCCTCTTAGAGAGCTATAAAAAGTGCTCAGCCTGTTGCAGGTGTTTGAATGGGGTATGGCATAAATTCTGCTATAACCTGAAACAATGTGTAGGACCTTACTTGATTTATTTGAGTCCCAGCCTGACTTTGAGATGAATGTCCTGTGATTTCTATGTCAGCTGCTGCACATGAGCCTGAAGAGGTCCAAAGTAAATTCTTCTGAGGAGCATGCTTTGGAAATGTTAGACCCTTTTGTTCAGCTGCTTATAGACTGCCTGAAATCTATGGATGTCAAGGTACAGTTCTGATCTGGAGCCTCTCTGTTCTACTAAGAAGGGTCCTGCCCACAAATGTTGTCTTGCAGTTGATCTGCAAGAGACAAGAAAGCCATCCAGTTCTCATACCTGATTTCATAGGTATGCAGATTAAGATGTTTGAGGACATGGTATCCCAAGGGGGGGAGGGATTGTGGCTGATGGTGGACTGAATGCTTTACCTCTAGTGCTGCAGGTTCAAGTATGGACAAGTTCTCCTGGAGCATGTTCATAGAGGGACTTTGCAGACTTCGTGGGCTGTCTGTATGGAGGTTCATGAGGTCCTGTGGCTGCTGGAAGCAGTGTTGTCACAACTGTGGTTTCTTTTGATCCAACTCCAGTGTCTTTCCTAGCACCAAGGCAGTCTCCTTTTTCAGCAGCTTTGGGTTTAAGTGAACCTAGGAGGGAGGCTGTTAAACCTTAAGTTTTCTGGGAATGGAAAGCATGCCTCATTCGCTATCGGATACCTGGAGCAGGGCTTTCAGGTGATCCGGGGTTTTTGGCAGAGCAACTTCTATGCCTTGAAGGCACCACTGCTTCAGAAAGAGTTCCTGCCATCTACTGAATCTGCACTGTGTTAATGTCTTTACCTAGTAAAATCAAAGTTAAAGAATTAGGGAGTGGCAAGTAGTGGTTTTAGAACTGGGAAACCTTTGTATTACATATGAATGGCTTCAAAGAGGTTAATTTTGTTAGCTCATTGCCTTTTACCACAGTTGCAGATGGGCCAAGAAAAGTGTTCTCTGTCACTGTACCCACACATGTCCTATGACTCTTTCATACAGGTGATAACTGGTGCTCTACAGTCTTTAGTATGGATTTTAAAGTTCCCTTTGCCTTCTGTCAGTACAAATCTGGAGCAACTCATTAAGCAGCTTTTCCTCTTACTGAAAGAATTTGCAAAGACAGGAATAGCCAAAGGCCAGAATTTCCACCTGGTTGTGAGCTGTTTCAAAGTAAGTCAGACCCAGTTTTCCTGTTTTCTACTTCAGGATTAACTTTGTAGAATGAGACTCTTCCAACCACAGATCTGTCCCACAGCTGTCCCTGGAGAGGTAGTCTGGAGATCAGAAGGTAGTGATGGAAATGTGACCTTGCTGATACTTTCCCAAGTGCAAACTTAAAGAAAGGTACTACCTCAAATTGCACAGCTTGGATCCAAAGAAATGTTTTTATAAAATATTATTTGCCTTCTTTCATCCTTAGAATAGTATCTTGTTACCACCTTGTCTTTTGAGAGGTGTCAGTTTTGTACTTGAATAGCTTGCTTTTAACATGATTCATAGGAGTAAACCCTGGAAGCTGAAATGAGACAAGGGAAAGGGGCAATTAATAATAGTAATAACTACACTTAGAGTATGCAGTGCCTTCCCATAGATGTCTTCTAAATGCATTGCTGAATTAATTACAGGTTCATGATCATAAGGGAAAGTTAAGAATAATTCATGCTGAATGTCAGTGCCAGAATAATTTTTGCCTCTTCCTGACAGTGTTCCTGTGTCATGGTTCATGTCTATGAGCATCCCCACTCATTTCAACGACTAGTCTGAATTTGTGTATTTGCTTGTGTTTAGTTTTTGTCTCAAAATTGCCAGCTGAAAGCAAAACATAGTGAGAACAGTGTTAGCTGCATGTTTCAGAGCAGCAGTTCATCTTTTCAAACCTAAACGATATAAACAGTCAGGCTTTGGTGTGGGCTTATATTTTATGCCACTGCATATGTATTAACAATGTGCAATTTGATTTTATAGTGTGTAACAATACTTGTGAAGAATGCAAAGAGTCAGATAACAAGCAAACAGCTCCAAGTGTTGCTTGGCTTTGCTGAAGAAGACATTTATGATTCATCACGTCAAGCCACTGCCTTTGGCCTTCTCAAGGTATTTATGTGCAGCAGGCCTATGGGTTCTGTGAGCTGTGGGAATAGCAGTGATTCTGCTTCTTGGGGAAAGGCTGTATGATCTCATGTCAGGAACAGACCACAGAATGCTGTTAAGGCTCTCTGTTCTAAGGAGGGAAAAAGCAACAAAGTTTTCCCATTTGACTTGTAGTCACTCTTCAGAACTGTTTGGGAGGCTGTTTTATGCACACGTATGTGAGGGTTATGATGATGTATTTGGATCTGAGGATGTTTTTCCTAAAGAATTGACGTTTCTAATCATTAGTCCAGGTATTCTGTATCATCGAAAAGAAACAGATATGGATTTGTAAGCCACCTTTTTTTTTTTTTTTTTTAAAGTTGCTCTGGCTATGTTTGAAGATGTGAAAAAGTCAGTGTTAGTGTGAGGCTGGTAAAGTCCCAGGTTATAGTACTGCATCTCATACTGTACAAGCAAAATATTTCACCTGTACTTTCATGTTTTCAGGCTATTTTATCCAGGAAGCTCATTGTCCCCGAAATTGATGATGTGCTGCAGAAGGTTGCCCAGCTGGCTATCACGGGTCAGAGTGAGCCAGTACGAGTCCAGTGCAGGCAGGTTAGTAGAATGGAAAGTCTCTCATCTTGCTTTACTTAGAGCTGTCTAACGCTCTAGAGGGTTTAGTGTGGCCATCCCGGATCTCACAGATGTGTGCCTTAAACCTGCTGTGAACCCCTAACCCCATTTCCCCTCCTTATTAATCCTTGCTCCCTTTGTTATGTGGTTGGCTTCAGTTCTTGTGACTGGTGCATAGCAGAATCACAGACTGCTTGCCTATAATGAGACTGCTCGCCATGGTGTATCTTCAGAGGGCTGCTCAGCAGCAGTGAGGTGGTCCCTTCTTTGGAGGCTTTTAGGCCCATGTAACAAAGAGCCTTGCCCTTTTCTGAATCCCAATAGAAAGGAATTTGCCACAGATCCATGAATTTTGAAGGATGCAGAATCTCTCTTAACAGAAGCCTGTGCAAATCACAGTAATACTCTAAAGACTGATCTGGCAGTTGTCAAAACGCCTGCAGATCTTGTTCTGGGCACAGAGCTTAAGAGCAGTTGTTGACTCCTTGTGTAATAGGAATGGGATGAAAGGGATGATTCTCATAAACTTGCTGCTCCACTACTAAATTTTCTTCATAACTTTTTTACAGGCTTTTTCTGTTTCTTGTAACTACTTTCTGTGTTGTTTTTTCTTTCCAGATTTACTTAAAATATATTCTGGACTACCCTCTTGGTGAAAAGCTGAAACCCAATTTGGATTTCATACTTGCACAACTGGAGTGAGTTTATATTCCCCAACATCTCTGTCAGAATAGAACCTTGTTGCTTAAATACGACTTTAGTGGCCACCTTGTGTGCCAAAGGGCTGTTTGTGAGGAACAGAGGGTGTGGCTGAAGTCTTCATTTTCCTATCTCTAAAACACTTCTCTTTCAGAGATGGGCTGTTTGATAAAGCAAGCCCTTTTTCTCTTCCCTGTTTCACAGCTGGCTTTGTTCTTCATCTCTTCGTAAGCCAACTTTCTATTGTTTGCCTAGTGGTTAACCAGCTCTACTGGTTGTAAACCAGGTGAACTGGAAAATCCAGAAAGAGTAAGGGAAGGTGCATTTATATGACTGCTGTCCTCTGGCAGTGGTCTCAACTGCAGTTGCAGGCACAGTTGAGATCAACTGCACCAATTCCGCAGGAGCACTGTTCCCGAAACCTCCTTCTGAACATGACCCCTCCCTTGCTCAAGGTGACAGTAGTTTACCATGTTCCCCAGCACCTTAGCGCAAGTGTGGCTGTGCTGACTCGAGTTGGCTGGAGCCCTTTTTCGCCTGCTTGTGTCTCTGTGCCCATTCTCTGGGAGATGGAGCTGATGGGCCTATTGCTTCTCTTCTCCTAAGGATCAGACCATGTATGGCAGCTGTTATAGAAAAATCCCTGTCAGTGTCTGTTCCTGGCATTGGCCATTCTTGTAAATTGTAAGCAACTTTGTAGAGTATTACCCCAGCCCTGACCATTAGTCATCTCCTCACAGGTACGAGTATGAGACTGGAAGAGAATCTGCACTGGAGATGATTGCGTACCTCCTTGACATGTTCCCACAGGTAACAGGGGCACCCCTTGGTGTTCCAAGCATCAAGCAGTTACTGCAGCTTACAGTAACAGCATTTTCGGAGCAGTTTATTTTGGGAGCACTTGGTAGTTCATACTGTCTCTTATCATGAGCAGAATGTTCACTTGTTTCCAAAGAACCTGGTTTTACTCTGAAAGAGAAGTGACATGCTGAAAAGTCTGCAGTACTTCTTTATCTAATGTGCTCAGTCTGCAAGTAAAATAAAGCTCTGTCAGCTGGAGTTTGGATAAACTTGATGGTGACTTGTGCCAGGAAGAAACAACCAGTTTAGGAAATGGAGTATGAATAGAAAGTGAAGTTTAGATTTTTCTCATTATGGGTTTTTTTTAGCACTCTAGAGGGGTGTTGTTGACTAGCAGGTATGTAATGTACCTTATCTGTTTTGCTGGCCTGACTGGAGAGGGAGGGCTTCTTATGGGGGTGGATCAGAATGAAAGCTGAAAAATAGCTGTGCGTCTATGCAGGATGACATACGCAAAAACCTAAGCTGCCTCAAAGCTCTGCAGCTGGAGATTGACTGAGCATTCAGGGGACTCAGAGAAGTGCAATCAAGCAAGGATTTGCGAGGAAGGAAATAAAATTCTGCACAGTAAGCAGTGCTTCACCACCGCCTGATTAGATTTAGTATCTCAGTTTAGTTCCTGGCAACTGTGAAGTAGCAAAGAGCTGCCATCTCTGAAAGAAGGGCCTTTGAGCTGATTGCTGCAGCACTGAGGGACTTATGCCTGTTTCAGAGTCAGGTGTGAAAATCCCCTTTAGGTTTGACAAGTGGCTGTCTCAGGGACATGTTATCAAGTCAGAGCAGGGCTGGAGCTGCTGTAGACTCCCTGCTTGTTCCAACTGGATCATCCCCCCCTTTCAGTTCACCTGCCTTGACATGGATATCACTCAGGGCTGACATTGTTCCTGTATGCAGCATAACAAATACTTCTCTTACCCCCTTTAAATGCTAGAAGCTCCCTGGGGGTGTGTGGTTGACTAATGGTTGTTTCTTTCTAGGATCTCCTCCACAAATACTGCGGGCTGTTTTTTCTCTCTCTTTGTATGATGATGATAAATGATGATTCTGCCAAATGCAAAAAGATGGCGGCTTTGACATGTAAATCTCTCCTCAGTAAGATAAACAATGAAAAGCAAGATCTGATGTTTTCACTGGTCACAGAGTGGTTTCACAGCAAGAAGGTATTCTTTGGTCTTTTCACTGACCAGATCGGGACTCTGGGGGTTGAGTAAGATTAAAGCAAGTGAGAGATTGCTTTTATACAGGGTCTACTGGATTGGTTGGTTCAGTTATGCCTGACTTAGTAGTTTTAGGAAAGGAGTATGAGCAAGATTCAGCTTAGAATAAAACCTCTTTAAGGCTGTGCTCAGCACCGTAGCTTTTGCTAATAAAAAGAGGAAGAAATTATATAGCTTGGTATAACTGCATGAATGTAGGGAACTGCGACTGCTGTAGGTCAGCCTACAGGCTTCCCAGCTGCATTGTGCTGCTTTCTAACGGTTCCTCTTTTGGGTCAGGTATTTCACCAAGTGTAGCCTTTGCTCAGGTTAAAGGTTTGCACAAATTCCTTAAAGCTCTTTTGATCCCAGTCACTGGCTTTTTGCACTGTCTTTAGCTCAAACTTGCTTCATTCTGTTACTGTGAGCTGGAAGGTGGCAAACCTGGTCTTACAGATCTCCCATTTTGATCTGGGTGCCTGGATGTCTAGTTATTCTCAGACTGGACTCAGGTTTTGTCCCTCTACAGTAGTGGAGTAAATGTTCTTCAACACTTCATCCTTTTCATCTCCATGTTCAGTTCTGGTTTATAGCTTTAAGCCACCTGTTTTTTTGTGAAGAGTCAGAGTATCCCCCAGAGCTTTGCAGCTGGGAACTAGGTTGAAAAAGGCCTTTTGGCATTGTTTCACGTTGTGTTTCCAGGAATAACTTGTGCTGCCGGGTGCTTTTGTCCTTAGCTGGCAGCATCTCCTTTATCAATAGTGCTCTGAAAACCATTGTTTCTTAAGATGCAGTTCCTACAGGCAAAAGCAGGGGCTGCTACCAGCTCCTGCAACTGGGAGCTGCAGGATTTGACTATCAGAAGTAATAAGGTGTGTTACTCTTTCTATTGGCAGAGCTCACACAGGAGGTTGGCTGCGCAGGCGTGTGGTTTGTTTGTTGAAGTGGAGGGAATAATGTTTGAACGGCGGCTTGAAGCTGTCCTCACCTTGATTGAAAAAGAAATCAACCCAATTAAATTTGAAAACGTAAGTAATTTTTTCCATGTGTGAGGTTTGGGGAAAGAGAATTAAGAAAATGGAAAAAAGGAAGAAGCATGGGAGAGATTTAACCGTTGGACCTACAGTTTGACACTGAGGAAAGACACAAAACACAGACATTTGTTCTGAGGGGGACCTCACTGACCTAGAACTAGATATTTTTTGTCTAAGCCCAAATTTGATGTCATGGTCACAGCACAAGGAGGAAAGGAATTCTGCAGAGGCACCTGACCTGAGCCTGTAACTATACTGTGTAACCAGCAGATAGATTGCTCCTTGCCCTTGCCTCTATCAAGATCTCTGTGGGTGGCAGGTGTTCTTGAGACAACCCTTGAGTCTCAGGCTTTTGGTTTTTACCCATATGACTTAGTGGGTTGACAGCATGCAGCAGTACGTACATCAAGGTGGCTTTCCCTACTTGTGGTCTTTCCTGCGGTGGTAGGAGAGAAGGTCTTAGTTTTTTTTGTTTAAAGTGGAGTTACAAAATCCACCATCAGAAAGAATGGCAGGGTACACAGGTAGCACTGGGACAGGTTAGAATCTGTTTAGTTGGAAAACAGCCTGACAGTTACACTGACAACATCTGTTTAACTGGGAAATGTGTCTGCTAGCTGCAGAGGCTTATTTTAAGTGTGGAGGTCAGGAGTGCATTGCTTGTGAATGTCTGCTTTTTTCAGTGTTACCTACAGCGTTAGCTTTCAAAGGAGGTCCCTTCCTGTACTTCATACCATGGGTTTTGTTTTATGGAAAATCTTTTCAGTACACATGATTAACTCAGAGTAAGAAGGCTGCCTCAGATTCTGTTGGCATGCGATAATCCCAAAGGGATCCCAGCCACTGCATCTGGGGAGTGGCCATGTATGTTACTAATGTGCAAGGGCAACATGCTAAACGAGAGAACCACCTTGGGGCATGTAAATTGGCAAGACATGAAAATACTTGCAGTGAGGAAAAATTCGGTGTAATCCACCCATGTGCTGCGACATGTAGGTAAATCACTAACTAGTTATATCAACCCAACCAGTGACTTCAGGCAGGGTGAGGACCTGAAAGTGATTTAGTAAAATACGGTGTGCAGAGTGTTGTCATAACTTGGGGCTTCTCAGGTGACACGGGCAAACCTGAGCTCAGCTTGGCTCTAATAATGAGAATCAGATGCACACAAATACATGTACAGACATAAATGATATACAGTGTGTGTAATTGCTTGCACTTTGAAACCTAACTGTTATAGTAACATCTGTATAAAAAAACCAAGAAGAATGATTCTAATAAGTCTCCTGCAGAGGTTGGGTCTTCAGAGGAAATGCTTCCGTGGAGCTACTTCTATTTACTTCGGGGAATTGGATACAAGTCAGCCCTCTGTTTCTTTGAAGGGTTGATCTGAAATGTATCTGGTAGGGTAAATAAGCACTGTCTTCAGGTTCTCATAAGCATCTTTCCTTGACTTGCTGATTTTATTAGATAACTAAAGAGGAGGAGGAGAAGGCTGCAGACAGGCTGCTCTTCAGCTTTCTTGTGCTGATAACAAAGCTAATCACAGAGTGCAACTTAATTCAGTTAACCAGGAACAGTGATGTTGTGAGCAATATCTGGGGTAAGTATCAAGAATTATTATGGCTATGTTAAAAGGAAGATTCTTTGTGCCATGTGGGGTTTTGCACCCTAATATAAACAATAGAACTTTGTTGTACAAGGTTTGCATGCTGCAAAGTGGCAGTTACTGGGCAGTGACAGAGAAATGGAAAAGGTTACATGGTTGATGGAAACAACACACCCTCTGTCTCTGGGAAGTATCCAAAGAGCAAATAGTTGCAAACTATTGCATGTTTGACCATAATTAACATCCTCTTGGATGAAAACATTCAGTTCTCCTTGGAAGATGAGATTTTCTTGATGACATAGATCATACATACAAGCCAGCAAGCAATGACATATGCTAGTAGTGCTGTAATTACTGTGTGTCTGCCAGGATGTTAAGGCCTAGAGGTCATTTGATTCAAGCAGTTTCCCTATGAGTGAGATTGTACAATGTCAGGCTGGCATTTGGCATTTTGTGGCCTTGGTTTTAATTGCTTCATTTGCTGTTATCAGAAGGCCTGGATCTGGCTGGTTAATATCTTCAAAGAGTTCAGCCTGCCAGGTGCTTTCAGTGAGATAGGAGATAACCTTTGTAAACTCTGGGTTGCTTGGTGATGTGCAGCTTGGACAGAGGCAAGACAAGAGGGTAATTCCATCTGTTCTCTGAAGTGTCTTCAGCTTCCATCCAGGGGTTCGATCTGACCATCTGCATTAGGGCCAGCTCACCTGAGTCTCACAGCAGCCAGGCCCCAGATATCATGGGCAGATGAGCTGTGGCACTGAGTCCCTGAGGGGACTGTAGTTGCTGCAGAAACACAACCTGTCAGCCAGTATTGGGGCAGGTGCCTTTTTGTGCCATGCCTGCTTTTCCTGTCCAGTTGCTATTGTTCTCCAGCAATGGCCCTGTCTTTGTATGTTTGGAAGTCCTGTGGGTGCATTCAAGATGGCTTGGTCATCGTGGGGACATTTGGCTACCTGTAGCTTCTTGCCACTCTCTGCTTTGACTGGATACAGTTGTTACGAAGTCTTTGGTTATGTTCTAAGCAGATGAGCCCAGTTCATTTCCTTAGCCTTTTTATTGTAGCATGTGCTGAGGCAATTCTGGTTCTTCTGTTCTCACTGGATCAGATCTTGTGCTGAAAGAGGTTTTCTTTCCCCCAGGTCATGTCCAGTCTCACCTGTGGTATCCTCACAGCTGGGTCTGGCTGACAGCTACTGAGATCTTTGGCTTGTTGTTTTCATTTTACAAGCCAGAAGATCTTGTCAGCAAGTGGAGGGAAAGAAAGGCAGGGAAGAGGAAAAAGATGTCAGCAGAGCTGTCTGCATCCACAGTCTTCTTGACTGCTGAACTGGACAAAAAGGTAATCATGTCTGTACTACTCCTTCCCCCATGCCCATTCCCTGGCTGGGACATAAAAACAGTGTTATCATTAGGCATGCACGTTTCTCTTACAGTTGCTTGTCTACCACCTAATCTTGATTGCTTAGAGCGTTTGAGAGGTGTCTCTGCTGCTGGGAGGGGGCTTCTCTAGGGTCTTTATTCTCAACAGCACAAAGATTCCCCTCTAGGCTGCAGAATGCAGGCAGAAGTTGTGCTTAGCTGATCCCTTGGCTTCCCCTGGGAACTGCCTTTGGTGACTGCAAAACACTGTTTTGAGTTTGTGCTACTAGCTTCCTTTCATGGAATAATTTTCTTCTCCTTTTTTCCTTTCCCCAGATGAAAGAACTTGTGCTTGCATTCTGCCATCAGCTGCAGTCCAAGTTCCTGGACCTGTCTCTGGGAGAGCAGGTAAGAGCAGAAGGTCTGGGACTGCAGGAGGGAACAGAGCAGGCCCTTGGCCCAAGAGGGAGTGTTATGTTCTCGTCAGGACAGCAGTGCCGGTGGCTGGTGGTAGCTCAAGGGCAAATACACAGTGCAGGGCCAGCTGCTCTGTGCTGAGGGCATCTGAGCAGATGCATGTCTCAGAGGGGCCTGGAAAAGCCCCCTTTGTGGTGTCAGCCTGGTGGAAGGACTGAGGGGTAGCAGGGACAAAAAGGGGAGGCACCATGCAGGGCAGGACTGGAGTCCCTTCTGTCGGGGGGAGTCTGGCTCTGCAGCCCAGACTGTAGCAGGCTCAGCAGCCAGATCCTGGACTCTTGGCTGTTTGCTAGGAGCATTTAGTCCAGCTTTATGCTGTTGCTTAAAGGTCTGACTTCACTGTGAACCTGGTCAGATCCACCCCTGTGGAGATGGGCTGCTAGAGGTGGGAAAGACAAAAGGAGCAGCCCTGCCTTATGGGGTGCTGAAGCCCAAATAGCATGCTAGCTCATGGGGAAAGACTCTCCCAGACTACAGGAGGATATTGAGGTGGGCCATCCTGTGTGGAGCAACATGCAGGGGTGAACCCGTTACTGCCTCCTGGGTTGGCCAGTTCCTCTTTCATATCTAGGCTTGGTTCTGACATACCCTGGGCACTGCTGGTGCTGATACTTGGGAAACCCATAGTGACTGACTACGTTGTTTTTACACTTCAGGTTATAAAGAATTTGCTTTTTGTGGCAAAAGTTGTTTACTTGCTAGCCCCTGGCTTAGAAGGAGGTAAAGAGGCAAGTTGTGGAGTGGAAGAGCAGGAGGCCTCAGAAGATGAGGAAGAGAAGGATGTTTCTGCTCAAAGAGAGGGAGGAAGAGAGGACACAGAAGAGAAAGGCCAGCCAGCCACACTGCCCTGGTTAATGAAGAAGCTCTCTCTCATGGCAAAGCGAGAAGCAGCATATTCCCCTAAGGTCCCTTTAAAGGTAGGAACCGGGTTAGACCACCTGCTTTTGATGTGGTAGGCACTTGCGCAGCAGTGTTCTCTGGCTGTTTGCTTCCAGGGGACCAGCTTCAGAGGGTGCTGGAAGCTGGTGCTGAAGCAAGGATTAGTAGATGCCAAAAGAACAACAAGCATCTCAGTTCAGAATTCTCACGAAATACTTGTGCCAGTCTGCTTCTTGCTGTTGGTTCCAGCCCTCATGTGGGGTGGTGAAAGGATGGGAAGGCCAGAGATGCTGAGGGGACAGAGCACTGCCTTTGGAGTTCATTGCTAGAAGGGGAGGGTATGGGAAAGTATCAGAAAAAAACACTGCCGTTCCCTGTGGTGCGTATAGTTACAGGGGGTGAGCTTTCATGTCGTCAGCTACATCAGTATAGAACAGTGAGAACAAGCTTGTTGTTCATTGTTAACAGCCAGCCTGGTGAAGTCACAGATCACACATTTACAGATCCCTTAGGGTTGTCTCATTTAAAGGCTGCACTTGGCTGACTCAGTTCCTGACTCAGGTGCCTGGGACAACGGACACTGAACAGCAATGCATGGCCCTTTTGCAGCAGTTCAGTTAGGCAGTTTCCTTCCAACCTTCCTTACTTCATGTCCCACACGCTCATTTTCAGCGAAGCTGCATCTTTAAATTCCTGGGAGCAATCTCAGTGGATCTGGGAAAAGACAGGATCAAGCCCTACCTTCCAACAATTCTCACCCCTCTGTTCAGGGAGATGAACAGCACCTATGCAGAACAAGGTAAGTGATTTCCTTCACAAAGAAGAGGAAAGTGTGTCAGAGCTCTGCCTCAGCACAAGCACTGCCCGTCATTCCTTTTGTCTGTTGAGGCACAGATGCCATAAGCAGTGAATTTCACCTACTTGCAGTTTAACCAGAACAGCAGGAAAGGTGAAGAATGTTGGCTGTCACAAAAATCTACACAGAAAAAAGACTGAACTAAAGTTAGGCAGGCTCCTGCATGCAAGTGGGTAAAGCTTGAGCGTGTGATGTAGTGGAAAAGACAAACCAACTGTCGTTTGGATATGCCATGAAAATTCAGTGTGCAGCACAGGGTCCCCACATCTCAGAAAGGATACAAAAGAGCTGGGAAAACTTGGGAGGAGAGCAGTAACTGTTCTAGGTAAGGAGCAGCTGCCTTGCCTACCCTGGCTTTTTTTGTAAGCTAAGCAAGTAAGAGACTTGGAAAAGATACGGCAGAGATTGAGAGTGTTGTGAGTGAACAAAGATCAGTGTTTTTCTTTCTCTGCCAGCACAAGAATCAGGGGCCTTCAAGTGATTTTTTTCAGAATAACTGCAGAGATGGTTTTTCACGATGGGAGGTGTAGACCCAGGGAACTTGTCACTGGTGGATGTTGTGGAGGCAAGCAGCTTACATAAAACTTCTCTGAAGGCTGTACAAACACTTGGACGAGGGATCTGTTGGAAAACTGAAGGAAACATTTGCCCTGCTCTGTTTTCCCTTAGCATCTCTTTGTAGCCTCCCCCCATCTTTTTTCTCAATTATTGTAGTGAATACTTTGTAACTAACTAGATTTCCTAACCATTAAGTCAGCCCTTACTGTGTATACTGGACAGATGCTGACTAACGAGGCTGGAATCCTCTCTATTTCCAGCAAAGCCTAGTCCAGAAGAGCCCTGATGGCTGTATACAGCAAACCACTTCTGTTAACCTCTAGGATGACAGTACTCTTCTGCAAAAAATTTTTGCTTCTCAGAAGCATTATTTTTTGTTTGCCTCTGAAGTTCTGCTTGTGGTCCTGTGGGAAAGCTGGTGAATGAACAGCTGATTTCACAAGTGCTTTTGCTTTGCGGTATATTGGGGACGATGAATCAGTGCAGTTTTCCTTTAGTAAAGAAAGGGGAATCCTTACTGGGCTCTTGGCTTTCATTCCCTATGCTGAAAATTTTGTTTTATTAGATCCAACACTGAAGAACCTGTCCCAAGAAATCATAGAACTGCTCAAGAAGTTAGTTGGACTGGAGGCTTTTTCGCTTGCCTTTTCTTCTGTGCAGAAACAGGCCCATCAGAAAAGAGCAATGAGGAAAAAGCAGAGGGCTCTGCAGGTAAGATTCTTCTTTCTCTTCTGAGAAAGATGGTTTGTCTAAAGGCTTGAGAGCTGACCGGGAAGGTGAGTTTGAGGCAGAACTTCACCATGAATGGGGACAGTTTCATTGTTTCATTTCTGAAACTTCACAAGAAACTGTTGAAGCTCGGCGTTGTGGGCAGTCAGGCTGGCAGTGATGCAGTGGTGAACCTGGGCAGAGCAGCCACACTACCCTCAGTTATGAGGAGCCTAAGAAAACCTGTGCCTTGTCTTTTCAGTCATCAGTTTCTTAGGCAGTAGTTGATGTTTACAGGGGCAGTTGTTAGTAGTAACTAAACAAATGTATTGGTTTTCACTAGACTGTAGCAAACCCTGACATTGCTGCAAGGAGGAAGCTGAAGAGACATAAGAATAAAGCAGAAACAAGGAAGAGAAAAATAGAATTCCTGCGCCCTACCTACAAGGCCAAGAGACCTCGAAGTCATGCACTGAAAGATTTAGCAATGGTGGAATGAAAAGGCTTTTCTTTCCTGCAGGATTAATTTATAAAAAGTAATTTTGAGATAAAGATCTAATTACCATTTAAAAAAACCCCTGTATTTTAATTGTATTTATTAGTATTTTTTCATGTCCTCTTTTTCATCTAGGACCTTAAACAAAAGCTTTTCAATTTTTTTCCAAACCTGTATATTTACCAGAGCATGTACAGTTGAATGGAAAACTACCATGATCTTTTATATTAAATTTTACTTCATTTTTAAAACATGGGTTATGTGATAACTGTTTATGCCTGTGATCATCCTAGCTCTGGAGAGAAAACAAACTTGCCTTTGTCTGTTTCTGCATCTATACTGCAACTTGACTGTCATTTCTAGCTAAGCTGAATAATAGCTCATGAAGGTGGAAGTTAAATTCAAATTACAGCCCTGGCACAGGAGGGCGGTAGGTGGCTAGTGAAGACATACGTTTTCCTTTCAGAAAGCCAATGCTACATTAAGAGCTAGAGGTACCCTGTTAATCTCTGCTGCTGTACTTCATTGTAACAGTCTATCACCACTGAAGGATTCTGAAGGATAACATCATTCTGAAGGATAACATCAGCTGAAGGAAACCTCTTTAAAAAAAAAGTTCAGCATGTGGCTGTCAGAACTGGCAGCAGTTGAACTTGTTCTTGTAACCAAGCAGCCTTGAGCAAGCCTATGAGTACAGCTGACAGTTAATGATTTTATTAGTGTTTTAATTACACAAATATAGTAGCCAAACTGAAAACCACCAGAGGAAGGGAACAAAAAACCTTTTTCCCAGCCAGTAAACTTTCATACAAATTAACCCAAGTACATCCTTTAAAGCAAGAAATGGAATAATCATAATGTACACAGACATTCACTTGATTCAGTTTTACAAATTCAAGAGAGGCATCCACATTAGCAGAGTCAAACTCAAATATGTCCTATTTACAAGTATTTTTGGCCTGAAAATACTTGACTGCAGAAAGAAGGATGCTAGGTGTAGCTGAAACTTCCTCGCAAGGGTCAGGTTTGTATCACTGCCTGCTCTTCAAGGCCTCCACCAACCTAGGAAAAAGGTTTAAGTCAGTTTACTAAAAAGTCAGTTCAATTATGTTGAAATACTTTCAGGAGAAAGCTACTCATTCTTCTAATGTGGAACTTTTGCTGCAGATCCAGTCTTTAAAAAAAAAACCAACCCACTGTGAAAGCTATTTTTTCAATGAAGCCAGCATAGACTTACTCACCATTCCATTGCTTCATCAAGCCCTGTGCCTTTAGTTGCAGAGGTTTTGAATATCTGCCATTTTCGGTCCTTCAAAGCTGGTAAGCCAAGTGCGTTTGCCATTTCTGTGGGAGTCATGGCCTGTTCCATGTCCTGCTTATTTGCAAACACCACCAAAATGGCTTTCTTCAACTCCTCTTCCTAGAAAAAGAGGGAATGATGCAAGGTGCTACAGGGACTTTTACTGAATTTACTTAAGCAGAGAAAACAGACACAATGAAAAGAAACTTCAGCTCTTGATGAGTTTCACCTTGCTGATTTCCTATCTTTAGAAAATTCTTCAGCGAAAGAATGGTATTTACTTTCAATTCCAGCATAATACCACCTAGGAGCAATTTCAAAACGTGGCCAATTATGCCTGTTACATTATGAAACAAGCTGATAGCTGGACTTAAGGCATATTGAAGAGCCTGGAGGAATTGTTTGGGGAAAAAAAAGAAATTTCTCGTCATCTTACTCCTACTACCCTGTTCTACATACATTCTTCAGCTTTGAAACACATCAGGATACTAGTTACTGTTAAATCCTTCAGGGCATGATTTTGCCACCACTGAAGTACTGAGCAGCTGTCCTTGCAGGCAGATAAATTTTTGTATGACCAAAAGGCTACATGTAACTAACTGCCCCAAACTGTGAAACATCTGCAGCGTTATTGAGTACTTTTCAGTCAGAAGTGCTGCATGGGCCTAGTCTGAGGCCTGAAGGTTCACAAGTGAACTTGAGCTTCACTTGATACACTGACTCAAATTTCACATTCACTCCAAAAAGTTTCAATTTCTGTTCTACTGATAAAATTATCATCCTTATTTTCTTACCTCTAGCATAGCAACAAGCTCTGATTTTGAAGTGCCAATTCTGTCTCGATCACAGCTGTCCACTACATAGATAACCGCATCTGTATTTGAATAGTAACACCGCCAATATGGCCTGTAGAAGAAAGATGAGTGCCAGTCATAGTTTGCACTTTTAATAGTGCTTTTTAGCCAGATAATGAAAACCACGTTACCCAGAGGAAATAAAAACTGTCTCTGGGGTGAAAGGCCCCAGGAAGCAAGCAGGAGATACCTTCAAGAGGCTACAAAAGGAACAGACAGTACAAATACACTCAACAGCAGGAAAAAAAAGCACCAAACGACCCTCGCAAAAAAAAAGCAGCTTGAAACCAGAGAAAGGCCAGAAGTGCTGGGAAAAAACTTATTTGGGATGCAGGACATCATAACTGAGGGTTGGAGAAGCAAAGAAACACAAGATTCTGCCATAAGTAATCATTATAATCACCAAAGGAAAATAAACAGAAATCTTAAATTAATTCATACAGGCAAGTAATTAAAGGATGCAAAAACCCCAAAGGATGAAAACAAACAAAACATTGTTTTGAGAAATTTTCAGAATTATCTTACTGAAACTAAGAAGGGAAGGAACCTGCACCTTACTAATTAACCTACCTACAGTGCACCCTACTAACTAACACTCAAGAAAGAATCACAGGAAGACTGTACAGGGGTACTGAAGAGATCACTACAATTATGCATATAATAATTCATTACAAAACTTGTAAGGCTCGCTACAAAATATTATCTTCTATACCTAAATTCAACTTCTTAGCTTTGCATTCTTAAGAATACCTGAATAATAACTTTCAGGTTTACATCACTCACTTCCCTCTTTAACAGAATGCTACAGAATTGTCCACTACACAAGTAAACTCATTTTTCAAAGCAAAACCGTATAAATGAAAATATTCACTTGTTTCTTTCCAATCTTGGTAGTCCAACACGGCTTTTATTAACTGAACTCTGTCAGAGGAAATTACTCTCCTGAGAATGGGCTATTTTTAAAACTTAACCAATTTTCAGAAGCACTAGCTATGAGAATTCCAAGAACTTAGCATTTTTTAGAAAAATTTCATTATATCTTTTGATTTTAAGAGATCTATTACCTTATGCTTGTTTGTCCTCCCAGGTCCCAAACTTGAAATTTCAGATTCTTGTATGTCACTGTCTCTACATTGAAGCCAATGGCTGAAACAAAGTTAAAACAATTTCACTGCTGATTTTTCTTTATTTTTCTGAAGACGTTACAGCACCTGGTTTACAATTTTTTAGGCCTGAAAATTCTCAGTAGCTACATAATAAAGTTCATACCCTTTGCAAAGTTACCCCAACAAACACTTATGGCTCAAAATAATGCAGTAATTTTTTTCTTTGGACAGTAAAAACATTGTAAACATTGTAGAGGTTTGTAATGTGCTACAGTTGTTAAAAATGAACAGAAGTGTTCCTGAAATCACCAGAAGAGCAAGGGTTAAAGGAAGGGCCCGTTTTGATAACCAAGTACAAAACTGACAGCAACAAAATACTAAGGAATGTGTCCTTCCTGTCAACGCCAGACCTGCACTCTCCTAAGACCACAGCAGAACCAACTTCTCAGCAGAAGACTTGACACTCTAGTGATGTCAGTAAGGTTACAACATATCACATAGGTCATTCCTTTTCCTGCCAGTCCAGAGAAACACAACACAGGAAAGTGAGTGTTGGATGCAGACTGCCTAAAATTTATGGAGGCTGAAATCAGCAAAACCCTAGGGCAAAAGGATTATGGCGTAGTAAACTGCTAGCTTCTAAAAGGTAAAAACACCTGACCAAAGTCAGCTTATCATGGCCATTCAGGAGGAACCCAAGAGACGTCTCAAGCCAACTATCCCTTGTCCATGTTACACAGAGTGACACTAGCCAGAGTGACACATACATTTGGGTGCCTGTAATAGGTGGGTATGGCTGCATGAATGCTAAGACAATTGGTGAAATCGGTTACATTTTTTAAAATAAGCATCATCTCCTTCCATAAGATCTTACACTGAGTTTTGTTACATTCCTACATAAGGTAAAGCTGAAGTTAAACCATCTGATTTCTTCTCTAACACTTCTGTTTAACACAAACTGAAGACCCTTGTCAAAAGAGGTACAATTCGTTGACACCATCTATGCAGAATTTTTTTTTATTACAATAATAATGATCTCTAAAATTTGCATTCATAGATGTATTTGGAAACAAAAGACTTACTTATATAGTCAACGGTTAACATTTACCTTTCAAGAAAAGCCTGCCAAATCATGGTAACAATCTTAAAGTCAAACACTTTTTGCATTCAGCAGGGCAGCATCAAATATTCCTTTATGTAGTACTTCTCTAGCACACTGTAATACTGTTAAGCAAGAAAGTCTTAAATAGAACAGTGCAAGGTTCCCACAACATAAGGTCCTTCTGTTCATGGAGAAAGCCGGTAGCAAGTTCAGCTGACAAAAGTTTATGTGTTAGAGCTACAGGCAAATTGGCTGGATTTACTGCGGGACTGATCACTTACTCGGAATGGTGGTAACAACTTCTCCAACTTGCAACCTGTAGAGAATAGTTGTTTTTCCAGCTCCATCCAGTCCCAGAATGAGAATCCTCATTTCTCGAGTTCCAAACAAACTGGAAAAGATGGTGGAGAAAAAGCCCCCTACAAAAACCAGAACAGAAAAATGTTTCAATGTCAGCCAGCAATATGGCGTATACGGAAAGGCAGACCTCATTTCTTACTGAGCAACACTACACTTCTTTTCTCCAGTTAAGATACACAAGTTCAGGTTGTCGCTCAGACACCTGTGGACTAAACTACATTATATTTTCCTGGTTTTATGCTGCTATTTTATGGTAGCTCAATCCAGCAAAATCACACTGCAGCAGCATCAAGCTTCTTTATTGTGGTTAGGATTTTTTTTTCCTCTTATCTCATTTACCAAAATCTAAGTCAACTTCTTTTTTGTTTATATCAGTCTCCTATCTTTTTAATACAAGAGACTATACAAGGACATGCTGAAGCCTGAAAGAACTCTTTCTGATGTTTAGTCTTCCACAGGTCCATCCACTTCTATTTTTTTTAACCGAGTACAAACCTGTAGGTATGTTTAAATCACAGTCCATTACAAATGATGAAGCTGCACTAAATTAAGTTCGCTTATGTTACAGAGAAGTCTAGGAGCTCATTTTAAATGCACTTCTTTATTTTTTGTTTTTTCCAAATCTGGCTTGTCCCAACATCTCATTTATTCTTTAAATGCATGTAAGAGTACTTATGGCCAGACTAGTATCTGGTCTGTGCCTATTAGATGTTTAAGTGTAGAAAGAATACAAATGTTCTAAGACAGTAACAATGACATTTTGCCCAATTATTTTTATAACAGATATATCTAATGCTAAATAATAGTTTTGTAAATCCACCTAAACCCTACGTAAAAGGTAATACAACACCAAACTAGAATCACATTTGATAAATATATCAGAGATTAGACAAATTAGGAAAGATATGCAACCAAAATCTTATTGAAAGAGGTTTTGATAAAAATATTCCCTGTGTTTGCCTTTCTAGGCATCTGTGATGCCTTTCCAGGGAAAGGAGGGAGCAATGAGCTGCGTGCTTATGTGTAAGGAGAAATTCAAACTGAAAACCGGTTACTTTACTTTATCTAAGCCCATCCCATCACAGAAGCCACGCACACTATAGACCTGGAAAACAAGAAGGTATAAGGGACCATCTGTTGCCAGTTTTCATAGTGCTGCTCAAGGCGCTGTTTACCGTGAGACAGGTAAATAACAGAACTGAGCTGCAAAAGGTATTTCAACAGAAATATTTCAAGAAGGCTACTATGGGATCCATAGAGGCCTAAGAAATGATAACTCTTTCAGTCAGTAATTTTGCTTACTGCCAGACACCACTCATTCCCTCTTTTTATATATGCTTTTCCCACAGTAAAACACTGCTGAAATACTAGCTGTAATAGGTCAGATTTATGTTACATCACTTAACCCCTAGATTCGGGTCGCTTAATACTCCTTCTACATTATTTACTACTCTAAAAATCCTTCCTTACTAGCAACCCGTTACGTACCTAAATCGGGGTTTTATTTAGACACGCCTAAGGAGTACAAAAGCATTATGATCTCTGTCCAACGCATGCTCCTGCTGTGCTGCTCCTCCGAGCCGCCATTGCGCAGGTAGCGACGAGCCGCTGAAAACGCTGCCTGGAAGCTGTCT
>NW_020799092.1:5365003-5370789 GCF_003259725.1 Athene cunicularia | reverse complement strand
CGCGGCCCCGCGGTGCGTTACACACGCGCCGTCAGTAGCCACGGGCTGGCGGGGCTGGCCACCGCGGCGGCGGCTCCTGCCCGGCCTGGGCTACCTGAAGGGTAGAGGCCGTCACCGGGTCCCGCCCAAGGGGTGGCTGTGTCCTAAAATGGAGTCCTCGGAGGCAGCTAGAGGTACACTCTTGGATTTAATGAAAAACCGTACATTATATCCTCCTTTTCACTGAGATGGTGGAGAAACAAGATGAACGCCATTGAGAATCAACAAAGTGCGACTCGGTAACCTATTAATGTCTAATAAGGAAGAGCATAGCTAATAACTGTCATCCAAGAGGAGGGCTATCACCATTCCTGCATAAAAGATTATGTAATTCATGTAATTATTCATCTGCACAGACTAAGTATAAAATAGAAAAAAAAAAAGTGAAATACTAAGTAATAGTAACAGGGGGGACAATTTACAAAGCACACATGGAAAAGCAGGCTTTAAGGTCAGACTCTTACTAGAGAGAAATCCAACAGATTTCATGTCAGTAATCAGTGGTTACACCATTTCTTTTTAACATAAAGAGACTGTAAGAGATTAATCTCTCTTGTGAGAACAATCTGTAACTACAGAACTAAGGATATTGGCTTCCTCCTCATGCATTTCATTATGTCTTTATACTGTTCCAGCAATAACAGCACAGAAACCTTTATTGCCCCAAGCTACAGGAACCAAACCTCAGGCAGTCACCCTTCCATTATTTTCCCCATATTTTTTTCTTTTTTCTTATCATTCTCACCAAGAAAAGCAGCTTGTACTTCAGTCAGCTGAAAAAAGGCAGGACAAGAGGAAGCAGAAACAAGCAGTTCACAGTGCAGAAGAATCACGTTTCACAGAATCCCCACCAGAGTGATCAGTCTGCAAGTGCTGAAACTTGAACCCCATGTTTTCTCTGAAAGCATCCATAAATGTAACATCTTCACAGTTGCAGAACTACTTTTGTTTCCTTTATGATCTGTTATATTTCTTTCTTGCTTGAAATTTTACATTAATCATATAACTCAGTTCAAAACAATCCTTTATTTTTCCTGCCAAGTTTGGAGCAGTAGGAAAATACACAAAGCTGATCCATAGGGATAGGAAAAAAAAAAAGTAACAAAATATTTTTGACATTATTTAGAAAATGTGTGATCTATAAAATCTGATGATCCAGAAGGCCTGCCCTAGTACATTGCTTCAAGGGACAAGCAACATGTATCAGTTGTTTAGGTCCTTGATATCCTTAGGAGACCACGGATACGTCTAACAAGAGCTTGAATAAAAGTGTATCGTGACCGAACTTTAGAATATAATCCTTCAATGTCCAGAAGCTTCTTCTGCAGGGATTCACCAAAGCTGTTCGTGGCTTCAATCTGAAGCTAAGAAACAGAGATTTGCAGTCATCAATACATAATCTTCTCTTTCTGGAATGTTAGCTTACCCATCATCAACACCCTTTCACTATGATTTATTCTCTAAACCACTTCAAAACTATGTTTTTTCTGACTCTCCTAATAAGTACTACTTGCATTCATTCTTCCCTTATGTTTTCCTCTCTAAATTATATAATGGATAGAGCCTTTGTACAGAGGTTTTTGGGTGACTCAGAGCATTTACAGATTATCCAAATATTACCACCTCACAGCCTCTCCAGATTTTAGGAATTAAGTTCCTATTTTAGAAATTAAACTCCTCAATTTAGGAACTCAGATTCTTCAATTAATACAAACACCTCTTGCAATTCAAATTTACCTAGTCCTTTAAGGACTCTTTAGGAGTTACGAGTCCACATGCATAGACATTTTTTCATTAATACAGATGTAAACAATCCCTGAAAAAAATAATTACATTCCAAGTATTTCTGCAAGATGCTACTGTATATTTTACTTTTGAACAAATGAAATAAGATGGATGCCTTATCAGAAGAAACACATAAAACTGTTCTTATAATTCTAGATTTTACAAAGATACTTGAAAGTGCACGTTTTTGAGCAGATTTTTCTGCACAAGCAGCAGTAGAAATGTCAGTGGGATTAATAAAAACAATCTTCTGCCAACTCTGCATTAGATTTACACACTGTAAATTACTCACTACTTTGCTAGCATTCACGTTTCATAGTCTTCTTGGTTTCTGTTATCCTTTCCAACCTCCTTTCTCTACAGTCTAGCTGCAGCTGACCTGTAGTAAACAGCTACAGGATCACAGAAAATTTGGAATCCTGCCCTCACATTTTTTTCTAAGTCTAGCTCATTTAACTTTTTATATTAAGACTTGAAAACATGTGTGCAGCAGCACAACTGCTACCTGCTTCATAACACCTTCCAAAAAAATTTTGCAGCATTTCATTAATCCTAAATTAAGTTATATCCTGTTGGTGTTACCCAGGTTATTTAGAGGTGGGAAAACTACCATCAGACTGCTCTCAATAGCTGTATGGTAATCAAGCACATTCTGTATTTTTCAGGACACTGTCACATCTTACCTGTTCTATATCATGCTGGCTAACTCGATTCAGTCTACTAGTGAAATCCAAGTTAGGCTCTGAACCAAAGGAATCTAGTGATAGAAAATGAAACATTAAAATTTGGTTGGCTGCTCCACAGTCTTCTCCACATGTTTAAAATGCAGTGTTCCAAACTTGCACATTAGAAATTACACTAATTTTTTTTATTTAAAATGATTTAGAGAAAATACATTAAGAGCCATAAATAATTTTGATCGCACAACAGGGCACTTTAAGCAAAAAGTCCTCCCTGGATGACAAATTCTGATTTTTTTCCATTCTTTTTTAAGCCAAAATCCAACAAACTTAAAAGCTTCTGATGAATCAATGCTGCCTACAATTCTAAAAATACTTCTAAAACCACCAATATTAATTCTAGTTCTTAATTTAATCTTAGATTATTATATGAAATGTTTTCCTACAAATTGTTTTGAATCACTGATCTGATGACATTATTTGAACTTCACTTGAACAACAAAAAAAATTGTTTAATTTTACTTTCCTTTGGAGGTCAGGTGTAATAGACAAAACCCAAAAGTCTGACTTAACAGTATTTGTATTGCAAATTCTCCAGCAGAAAAATCCAAAGGTGTGACAAATCCAACCAAAATCTCCTTTATTAAATATAAATGGCAAAATATTAATAGCAGCAAATCAGTTTTAAAGTTAACCATAAGCAGTTATTCAAAGGCACTTTTAGAAGTTTTACCTTGGAGCCTTCCTTTCTTAAATGACATCCTGGACGACAGCAGCGGGTCTTGGGAGTCAGTGGGTGTGCAATGCAGTAGATAGTGTTCCAGATGACGCCAAAGAATAAACAGACATATTTCTATAATATCTGTAGACACAGCTAAGTGAAGTCATCTAATTTTGTTGTCTTCAGATTGTAGGTTTACTATATAAGCATGCTTACATGCTTTGAAGGAGCTGAAGATGTTAGCTCAACCATCTGTCGCCTCCTCCAGCAGAGGCTTCTGGCTCCCACTGCTATGGGGTCTCCTCACCTGCCTCAGTGCAGTGCTGGCTAGGTTACTTCAGACTGCTACTCACCCAGGAGAGGCTTTAAACCAACACTCTGCGCCAGAGCAGAGTATGAGTGCTCAAGTGGTTTGTAATGAGAACTCAGGTGCAGAGACAGTGAATTAAAGCTGAGGTTATCAAGCTGGGGGTGGCAGTAACATCTTAAGTTACAACAGGTAAGTCTGCAAGAGCACATCTTTCCCAAAGAATTTCCAGAGGAAAATTCTGATCCACTGCAGACAATTATTTTGTGTGTGACTATTTATTTCTATAGAATTACTGTTTCTTATGAGATTAGGTTTATGCAAGGTCAACTGTTCTATAATTCCCATGACTGTTTTTATTTCATCGCCACCTGGTTCTGGGAGATCAGAGCTGTTTCCACAGACTGGAAACTCCAGTTGCTCTGATGGGCACCTCAAAATTATTTTTCAAAATACTTCTTCCACCACACTTGTACATATATGGATGTTTAGTGGGTCTGGATACTGAACGGAAGAGCTGGCTGCAATAACTCCTCCATTATAAAGTTGCAGAAAGTCCTATCAGGGTTTCCATGATGGGAATTACTAACTTGAAAATACTTACATTCTGACAATAGCAGAACAGTACCCTCTTACTAATTTAATTTTCAATATTTTAAATTTAATTTTTGTAAGAAGTGTTGTTCAAAGTGGTCAGAATTCTAGGTAAAAAGAACATGTTCCTATTTCTCCGCTTTTCTGAAGCATCACCTTGAGGGTCATTTCAATTTTAGAAGGATACAAGAACAGAGAGAAAGCAGCTTGGCTCGGTTGTTTATTAGCTTCACCAGGCGTCGCCTTGCCAAAACGTATTTTTGGGAAGTGGAGATTTTGTCAACCCCAGCTGGCATAACCGACTGACACAGCTGTGATAAGGAAACCAACAGAGCATCAAGAGAAATAAGCAAATAAAATTACTTTATCAATTCCTTGTCAGCTACTATTTCTTAAAAAACATGCTCTCTATTTTGAATTTGCATAATGTTGCTGACCAAAAAGTGAAGAAATTAAACGTATTCCTAAGGATCTATAATGAAAATCACAACTTTTACAAAAAGTTAAGCCCAATATTTTCCCCAAAGTTTTAGATCACTCATTCTATGGACCCCTTTATCAAGAGTAGAAAGGAATATGCACAAGAACTGGAACTATTTACTTATCCAAGATGGTTTGGAATCTCTGTTACAGCTATGTCTCAGTTACAAACAATATAGAGACTACAGAGTCAGAAGAACTATTACCTCTTTTATTTCATCTGGTGGGAGTTGCTCCACATTTTGCAGTTTGTTAACACTCTGACGGTGGCTATCGTAGTAACTGAAGAAATCACTAGTGCTCTGTTTCAGCAGGTAGACGATAATACCCAAGCCAGGCAAGTGCCAGTATGGGACCACTGATACTTGTGTATCTAGAAAAGATGACAAACAAATTATAATAAATTTTTTTAAAAAGAACAAGAAATCCATAAAGTATGCTCTCTCAGTAGAATAGTGAAAGATATGAAAGCTCTGAAGAGTTTATGTTTTATACTTCTGTGTCAGAAGTAATAAAATTGAAAGTCTAAGTAAAAAGTTCTGTGGCTGTAGTACTAGAAGGCAGTCAGGGTAGTACGGTACTGAGTGTAACATATGGAATGTAACTAGAACAGAAGACTAATTAAGTACTTTAACCACCCAGCTGCATAATAGCACACTGTAAACTCTTGCCACATGGCATAATGAAGAGTTCCAGTCAGCATCAAAACATATCTTACATGTCATAAGTGAGGTCCCAGTTTCACATAATGTTATCCAGCACAGATACTGAAAAAAGAAAGAAATCCTCACCTTCCCCTGTCTTGTGCTATTTATTTACATACACCTTTTTTTACTGATGTATGTGTTTCTGAGGCTGCCATAGGAAGTCAGTTAAAAAGGATTTTCTGTACACGTTTGTTTTAGCTTGGATTAGTTTCTTGATTTGGTTTAGTGCAAGGCTGTGCAAGCATGTGCTCCAGAATTAGAAAATGGGCAACTACAGTACAGGCATCAAGCAACTTAAAGTGTATGTGAAACTACAGCCTCTGGTTCATTATGTCACACCATTCAGTCTCATAAAATAGCAAGCCAAAAATCTCACCCTGACGAGACCCATCTCGGTTTGTTGATTCTGACAAGCTAGGAGTAAACAGACAAACAGCATGCTGAAAACTGGGGCTACTCTGCAGCATAAGTGA